>NC_039366.1:157404679-158012128 GCF_003573695.1 Papaver somniferum | reverse complement strand
GGTAACAAAGCATTCAATATTCACCGTTAGATGAAAACCTGATTAGATTCAAGCTAATATATTTCAACCATTATATCTAAACTTAGATTGTTACACACAAATGAAATGCACGTTTTTAGGTTTGTGTAACCGTACCCAAACATGTATATTTAGTTGGTTCAACGGTAGTTAACCAAATGGTTAGCTATATGAGCACTTTCATATCAACCATATTCTTCTTTACCACAACTAGTTCAAATGACTCAAATGAACTAGTTAGAAAGTTTTTCAATTGCTTAGATATTTATAATATACACAATTGAAACAAAAACGATTTGATTCACTTGAATAAATTCATGAATTTTATAGCCACTGTTTGCAATTATGCATTCCTTAGTTTATATAAGTTTAAGTTCACAAATAATCGTTTTTAGAAAATAACCACCTTAAGTACGCGAACTGGTACGCGGACTTAAGTACCCGGAATAAGTTTGTTTTTAGTATACAAACTCCAGCAAAATTTCTCGGGATGAGAATTTCCGACAGTACACGGACTTTAGTTCCGATTTTTCTGAGCAGCAAAGTACGCATACTTTGATTTAAGGAATAAGGACTTACACACATATGTGTTTCCACACAATGTTTATATCCTTCCATGGTTATATAATCTAAACTCTCATTTGAATCATTGAAACATTCTTAGAGGACGTTATATAGTTGTTATTCACAAACCATTTTTCGTCAAAGCCATTTTCAAGTGATTGAAACTTAACATGACTTTCGTCACTAGTAAAGATGAACTTGGACAAAGCGAAAGCTTACCAACACATATTTCGAGAAATAGATAAGCGAGATAAACTCAGCTCGAAATAGCAAATGTGTATAATTATAGTCTATATAGCAAAACGACTTTTGTCTCAAGATAGGAGATAGAGTAGATAGAATTTTGAGTGATAGATAAGTTCAAGTCTCCACATACCTTTTAGTCGATGAAGTTCCGCCAGTTCCTTGAGTAGTTCTTCGTCTTTGTATGATGATCTCCATGGAATCTTGATCACAACTACACTTTCTATCCTAGTCCGATACTTAGCTAATAGTAGACTAGAAATCAAGACTTATAGTTTTGATCACTAACATTGACAAACATGCTTGAGATAGAAACGCATGCGAGTTCGACCGAGCAGTGCTCTAACAACACTGATTAAGGTACAATCGCGTTCCTTACGCCTCTGAATCCCAGCAGGACTCTACACACTTGATTCCCTTAGATGATCTCACCCACAACTAAGAGTTCCTACGACCCAAAGTCTAAGACTTGATAAACAAATCTGTCTCACACAGAAAAGTCTATTTGAATAGATAAATCTGTCTCCCACAGAAATACCTACGAATTTTTTGTTCCGTCTTTTGATAAATCAAGGTGAACAAGAGCCAATTGATAATCCAGTCTTATATTCTCAAAGAACAACCTAGAAATATCAATCACCTCATAATAACTTAACTACATGATAGTAAAACAAGTTATTATGGAATCACAAAGAATGAGACGAAGAGCCTTGTGATTACTTTTTATATCTTACCTATCGGAAATAAATCTTGAGCAAATCTTAGAAAAGATAGTACTCAATACGATAGAACAAAGTAATATCAGAACATGCAACTACAGAGAAAATAGTTGGGTCTGGCTTCAGAATCCCAATGAAGTCTTTAAGTCGTTAACCTATAATGGTTTTAGGAAAAACCTAGGTTAAAGGAGAATCCACTCTAGTCACAACTAGTATCACATAGGAGGTGTAGGGATTAGGTTTCCTAGTTGCTATAGTTCTCCCTTACATAGTCTTGAAATTGGGGTTTGCAATCAATGTTACCTTGGTAACAAGGCATTCAATATTCACCGTTAGATGAAACCTGATTTAAGATTCAAGTTAATATCTTTTCATGGTTAGATGGTCTTTAGCTTGTTACATATAAATAAAATGTACCTACATTTAGATATGGGTAACCGAACCTAAACGTGTATATTGAGTTGGCTCAATAATAGTTAACCGAAGTTAGCCATATGAACACTTTTTGCTTAACCTTGTTCATCTTAACACTTCTAGATCAATTGATAATCAAATGAATCTAATTGTGTTACTCATAGAGTTTTTCAATTGTTTATATTCTCATAAAGTATATAAGACACAATTGAGGCAAAATCGGATTGATTCAAAAGAATCAGTTGATGAACATCTTAGCCACGTTTGCAAAAATTGCATTCCTAAATTTATAAATGTATTTGTTCATGAGTATGAGATCATACTTAACCGATTTAAGAACTTGAACCACTTAAGTTTTCAAACGGGTATGCGAACTTAAGTTCCAGACATTGGTCACAACCCGACAGTTTGCAAACGGGTGCGTAGACTTTAGCTTCGGACCTAATGCAGTTGAAACAGTTTGCGAACGGGTACGCAAACTTGGTTCCCGGACTTCAACAGTGAAATAATTTTGCAAATGGGTATGCAAACTTAAGTACCCTGACTTAAACAGTTGAATAGAATAGACTTCTGAGTGAAGTTCCACAAGCTCCCCTTAGTAGTTTTTCGTCTTCATTCGATGAACGTCGTGAATTCTAAATCTCAACTACACATTCTATCCTAATCCGAGACATAGCTATAAGTAGATTATAAATCAAGAATTATAGTGTTGACAACTAAACTTGACAAACAAGCTTGAGATAGCAACGCTTGCGAGTTCGACCGAGAAGTGCTCTAACATTTGGAATACGATTCAAAGGACTTTCTATTCACGTGCGTGACTCTAGAAGTTGAAGGCGCAAGGATACTGAGGGAACTAAGTAGCTAGGGGTAGTTTGCTTGGTCTCAACTATACGAAGTTGATTTAGATTTTGTATAGCGACTTAATTTTGAGAGTATTCAAAATTGGACTAGGTCCTGGTTTTTTTTTGCATTTGCAATTTCCTCGTTAAAAAAATCTTGATATGCCATTTACTTTACTTTTCCGCGTTATAATTGTTTTATTATAATTAAAGTAAATTGAACTTTACGTTAACTAGGCACTTGATACTGATCCTATAAGGTTTCAGTTATTATCGTACCTATTATCGAGTGAACACTTTGTTGTCATATTGTCTCGATTTCATATCTATAGACGATCACGCAAAGTGTATTGGATTTTCCCACTTGACTTTGATATATATTCACGTATTAGGCCAGTTCGGACTAACCCTCTCTCAAGTTTTGTTGCTTCAAGAGGTTTATACACGGTGGGTCTTGTATAGGTTGTGATCAAAAATTTAGATTGTGGTGTATTTGGGTACCCTCATCTTTTCAGAAAGTATTCAAACAAAGGAGCCATCATATCTTTTCAAAATCTCTGTAAAGATAAAAGAAGATGGTGGACTTGGTTTTCGTGATCTTGAGTGTTTTAGTAGCGCGCTCCAAGCTAAATCAGTGTGGGAGGTTATGTTCCGAAAATGGGGATCTCTGGTGAAAATTTATGGGAGCCAAACATTTCCCTAACGGAGATGATTTCAATCACACAATCAAGGAGGATTCATCTTATGCATGAAAAAGTATCAGCTCGGAAATTCAGTTTATCAAGGAAAATAACATATGACTTCTGGGAAGTGGTAACACTATTATAGTCTGGTAGCATACTTGGATTCCAGGTCTTAGTAATCCTCCAGAACCAAAAATTATTATAGTCAATCCCTCAAGTTATATTCTGGTGAAGCAGTTGCTTAATACTTCTCAACATAACTGGAATTTACAACTTCTGCGATCACTTTTTACACCTAAGACAATGAGATTGATCTCCGGTATTACTATACATTGAGAGCAAGAAGACACATTAATCTGGAATCTTGAGAAAAATGGTTGATTCTCAGTCAAATATGTTTATCGTAAGATTTATGCCGATAAATATAGAACCACACCTTCTAATCCTAAAATCAAGAATCTTTGGAATCAGATAGGGTCTCTGCCAGTCATTCCTAGGGTTCAACACTTTCTCTCGGAAAGTGTTCTAAATATCCTTTCAACAAGGGAAAGATTGTTCAGATATAATCCAACTATGAATACATCTTCTCCCTTATGTGAAGCTAATAATGAAAGTTTATCTCATGTCCTTCTCCATTACAAATTCTCAAGAACGGTTTGGTTTGCTCTGCTTGGTATTCAAATTGATCTTCGGGAATCTATTATTCAGTTTTTTTCTCGGTGGTCTTCCCAAATTCAGCAAGGTGATAGCTCAGTTGAAGAAATAAGTAAAATGGCTATCATAGCTTGGGCCATCCATAAAGAGAGTTGTGCTAAAGGTTTTCAAGATGTCAGACTTGAACCTAACAATATGATGCTTCGGATATCTAATATACTCTATGAGAAATCGCTGGTTAAAGCTACACCCTCTGTCAGACTGGTTTCAACGGAAACTAGACTTTCTGTCAAATGGTCTCCACCCTTCAGGGGTGTTATTCTTTTGAATTTAGATGGTTCTTATGATGATATTAGTAAAAATGTTGGCATTTGTCTAATCATACGTGACTTTACAGGTACATCAAAAAGAGCAAAATGCATATTCTATTTTGGAGCACTAAGTCCTGAGCATGTGGAAGAATTGGCTACCTGGGATGCTGTAACACCCTAAAGATTGAGGCTGTCAACTTTGAATATGATTCTAAAATCATACTACAAGCTATTTCTAAAGGTCAATTCAATTTAAACTGGCAATTTCATCGTTTTATTATAGATATTATTAATACTTTTCAATAACGTATCCTTTCTCTCTAAAGTTGCTAGAAAGGAAAAATTTATGAGAGAGTGGTCTTATGAACCACCTAATTGTATTATATCTCTTGTATTGTCAGCCATGAAAGGTTTATCTCCCTGCTAGTAGAATAACAAAAAAAAAAAAAAAAACTCTCAGGAGTAGTTTGATGCTTTTCTAGTTTACTCCTAGTAAGGATTTATTATTATAGTTTTAAGAGGGAAAAACTAGTATTTGAAGTAGACTATTAATGTTTTTACGTTACGTTAACTATTTCAAATCTATCATCTATCGATTATTGAAGTTTACTTGGTTAAATTTTATTTTGATGATGATTGATGTTGGAGCATTGCTCGGTTGAACCCACTAGCGTTGGTATGTCAACTTAGTTGTCAATTTTAGTTGCCAAAATGTATTCTTGAGTTAGTATACTATAAATAGTTTCGAACTAGATTAAGTCTAAGAAGTAGAATTGAAGCTATTCTTGAAGGATGAAGTTTGAAGACTACAAGAAGACATCAACAAGGACTTCATCAACAAAGGTATATGGTAATTGATTTCACTTGGATTCTTGTTCAATTCTACCTTTCTAATCTATCGAAACAAATGCTCACTCTATGGAACAATTCCTATGACGGTAAATGTACACTTATGTATATATACTTGAGGTTATTTGAGCCACGACTTTTGTGACAATAACCTTTATCCCTGGAAAGGTTCTTATGTTATAGTAAATGAGCCTACGAATCCAAGGAGCCAAGAATCACTCAATTCCGAGTTATAACGATGAAGTTATGAGTGATTTATTAAAGTAACAGTTATAAGTGTTGCTGTAACTGTTACAGTTCGTTAGTAGGAAACAATCCATGGACTGCTTGTAACGGTTCACGGACTTGGGCCCAATTACGTGACTAGAAGTCTTTTTTAGTCAAATTGGTGATGTTTCCTTATCTAGGCAAGTTGGCTATTAATCCAAACATATTTGATTACCATATTAAAGTGTTTGTGATAACTCTTATTTCCTGCCTAACTTAAAATGTGATTTATTCACATAAATACAATATTTGCTAATTAATTATTTTGGCAAGAGTTATAACTTAGGAAAGACTCCCAAAATTAGGAGAGTCTTGAAAAAGGAAAATAGCTTTGCGTAGCTTCCAAGTTACCTTTCACTATAAATAAAAGGTTCATGAGTGCTACACGTTTTTCACCCCCTTTGGAAAATTGGTGTAAGCTCATAAGGTTGTTTTCCATGTCTTCAGTTCTTCGTGAACAAGAGTGAGATAAAAGTCTTTGTATTTGGGATCACAAAGCCGAGTTGGATTTAATCTTCGTGATTGATTATACAACTTGTATTCTAGGTTTTTCACCTCTTGTCTATTCTAAGGTTTTCTCTTCTGATATAAAACCATTCAAGAGTTGTTGATCATAAACCCTAGGTTTTGATAGATTTCAGTTTCCGATCTATACCAACAATTGTTAGTTTAAATCGGAAGCTAGAAAGAAAACTTTGGTTAAGGTATCTCATAAAAATCCTTAAGAAGTTTTAAACAAGATATCTCTAGATTTATTCTGGTTGTTCTTGTTGTAGAATCATTAGGTTTCTCTTCCTAAAGACAATCGATGTTGTGCTAGGAGTTTTATTAGTGCTGAAGCTGTTAGAGCATAGCTCGGTCGACCTCGCATGCGTTTCTATATCAAGCATGTTTGTCAATATTAGTGATCAAAACTATGAGTCTCGATTTCTAGTGTATTATAGATAAGTCTCGGACTAGGATAGAAAAGTGTAGTTGAGCTCAAGGACTTCATGGAGATTCATCATACAACGACGAAGATCTACTCAAGGAACCATGGAACTTCATCAACAAAAAGGTATGTGGAGACTTGAACTAATCTATCACTCAAAAGTCTATCCATTCTATCTCCTACTTCTTATGAGACAAAAAGTCGTATGCTATATAGGCTGGATCATACACATTTGACATTTCGAGCTGAGTATTCACTACTTATCTTTTTCTCGAAATCGTGTGTTGGTAAAGCGTTTCGCTTTGATCAAGTTTATCTTCACCTAGTGACGAAAGTCATGAAAAGTTTCAATTACTTTGAGAATTGCTCTGACGTGAAACGGTCTGTGAATAACGGCTATATAACGTCCTCTGAGAATGTCTCAATGATTGGAATGAGAGTTTAAATTACATAACCATGTATTCCTTAATCCGAAGTTTTCGAACTTTGTTGATTGAGAGAAACCGGAGGAATTGGGTTTGCCAAGTCCGCGAACCCAGTCCGCGAATCCAGTCCGCGAACTGACGGAAGTTCTCTTACCGAGAATTTCTGCTGGGATTTTCCAGAAACTCGTTTGCGTGTTTAATCCGCGAACCTAGTCCGTGAACTGGCGGAAGTCTCTTTATCGAGATTTTCTGATGAGTTTGGAAAACTCTGCCGGTTGCCTTAAGTCCGCGAACATGTTTGTGAGCTTAAGTGGTTATGATCTAAAGATGTGCTCTGAACATGAAATTTAAATTACTAAGGAATGTTTTATGCAAACCGTGGCTATAAAGTTTATGAGCGGATTCATCGAATCCAATCATCTTTGTTTCAATTGTGTCTTGTGTAGTTACATAAGATCTCATAGCAATTGAACAACTCTCTAACTAGTTCATTTGAGTCAATTGAACTAGTTATGGTGAATAAGAACTAGGTTACTATGAATTGCTCATATGGTTAACCTTTTGGGTTACTATATTGAACCAACATACACGTACACATTTGGGCATGGTTTTCACAAACCCAGTAAACGTCTACCCAAGTGTGTGTGACAAGCTAAGTTTTCGATCTAACGGTTGAGAAATATTAGCTTGAATCTAAATCAGGTTTTCATCTAACGGTGAATATGGATTGCTTTGTAACTAAGGCAAAACCCTGATTTGAAGGCTATATAAAGGAGACATCTAGCATTGTGCAAAACTAATCCCCACACGTCTGTGTGATACTAGTGTGCTCGCTAGAGTCGATTCTCCTTTAACCTTTGGTTTTCTTCTCTAAAACCAGGTTAACGACTTAAAGAATTCATTGGGATTGTGAAGCCAGACCAATACTACTTTTATCGTAGTTGTGTGAATTGATCTTGCATCTTCTATCCTACGAGTACAATCTTTGATTGGATTGTGATCGTGAGCGTTCTCCGATAGGCAAGATAAAGAAGTCACAAACATCTTCGTCTCACTGTTTTTGATTCCTCGACAAACCGCTTGTGTAGTCAAGAAGGGATTGTTGAGAGGTGATTGATTAATCTAGGATGTTCTTCGGGAATATAAGACCGGATTATCAATTGGTTCCTGTTCACCTTGATTTTATATCTTAAGACGGAACAAAACCTAGGGTTTTTCTGTGGGAGACAGATTTATCCTTTGATAGACTTTTCTGTGTGAGATAGATTTGTTTATTATCAAGTCTGCGATTTTGGGTTACGACAACTCTTAGTTGTGGGTGAGATCAGCTAAGGGAATCAAGTGCGCAGTGTGCTGCTGGGATCAGAGGCGTAGGAGTACAACTGTACCTTGAATTAGTGGGAGACTGATTGTATTTCAACTATAGTCCAGTCCTAAGTTAGATTGTAGTAGGCTAGTGTCTGTAGCGGCTTAATACAGTGTGTATTCAATCTGGACTAGGTCCCGGGGTTTTTCTGCATTTGCGGTTTCTTCGTTAACAAAACTTCTGGTGTCTGTGTTATTTCTTTTCCGCATTATATTTTATATAATTGAAATAATACACGTTGTGCGTTAAGATCATCAATTGGAAATCCAACCTTTGGTTATTGATTGACCCTTGGACATTGGTCTTTGGTACCGTCCAAGTTATCTCTCTTTGATAAAGACTCGCAGATTTCTATTTGCTTGAGTAAAGATAAAATTGAGAGATTGAGATATAAACTCTTCGATATATCTTTTTATTGGTTGAGTCTGACTGTCTAGTTGATTCTCATAAAAAGTATATTGGAGTTTGTCCATACAGATTGCTAAGCGAAATATTGGGTGGTGTTGTTAGACCCCCGCTTTTTTAATTGGTATCAGAGCAGGCAAACATGTTCAAGACCTTACAAGTCTGTGTTTATAGCGATTTGACTCTATGGACATTAGTGTTATCTCAATAAATGCACCACCAGATCCAGGGATTTCAGAATTCTCTTCCATGACTGATTTAATAAAATATGTAGAAGAAATTATATCTAAACCTCCACCAGATTTAAAATCCCTTGAAGTGTTTTCAGGGATTGAGAAGAAGCTTGAGAGTTTATCTCTTGATGTTGAGTTATACCTCCAGAAAGAGCAAGAATCTCTTGACAGGATAAATCAAGTTATGATGAATAATATTCATGTTGAGGTCGATATTGATTTACTAATCAGTGAGAGCAATGCTCCTTCTCTGCGTAATCCAATTAGTTGTGATAAACTAAACGAATTACGAGAGGAGTTTAAATCTCAGTCATTTGAGTGTGTCACCTCAAAGCATGAATTGATTCGTTTCTCAATTCCTGATACTTCCTATCAATATAGTAGTATTGTCTTCTTTTATGAAGAATCTATGACGTCTCTTTTTACCAAAAGAGTTTCCCTTCGCAGTACTAAAAACTATCTACAGAAACTGTTTTTTATAAGTTGGAAAACAAGAAATCAGAAACACAAATCTTTTTGGGTTCTCTTGAAGTTCTTTGATAGACTTATAAAAACAGTTCATTGGGTGTTTCTCAACACTAAAATATTTAAGAGTTGTTGGAAAGAAACTCTTTCTTGGTGCCATGGTGAGCAAGACATTGTTCACCTCAACACAACTTGTTTGTGTTGAAAGTGCATCCTCACCAAGAAATGCCCTGTTATGTATACGATGAGGGAAGCACAACAACTAGGGCGCACATATTATATTCTGTAAGGCTGTAGAACTCAATTGGACTTTTCTAAAAAGGTACGTCTATAAACTTGATCAAGTTTTATGTTTTTATTACTTGTTTGAGTACTTATAATGATCCATGTACCTTGATTATCGTTCATTTCTACCTAACTTGATCTGTGTTTAAGGTTCTTAAATGTTTAGGTTTGAATACATTAGTTCGGGATGTTTGGACTTCATGGTACACATACCAAGTATGCATAACATCATTTAAAACCAAAATCCAGGGGTTTAAGTTCGCAAACCCAGTCTGCAAACTGGAAAATTCGTTTGCAAACCCGTGTGCATACTTGCCTGTAGACGTCGATATTCGGTAAACTTGTTCTGGCCGTAACTTCTTCGTCCGAACTCGGATTGACCTCATTTTTTTTGAACTCTATTTTTATTTGAATTATATTCAAAATGGAGATGATAAACCTTGAATTTGGATTAGTTAAGATTGGTATTTGTCCTGTCTCTTTTTTTTGAGTATTTTGCTCCGTTTCGTTACACTTGTTCCTCTTCTCTTGAACTTGGGCACTTGGATTCTTGGAGTACTACTCTTCTAAACTAATTTGTAGCTTTTACGAGAATGTTGTTGGTGAATCACAAAGAAGGAAGTTCAAGAATGGAAAGTATTACGCAGTGCTATGGAATTCTTGAATGTTCACAATTATCCTTTCTGAACTATGGTGCATAGTCGTTATTGACTTTGTATGTTCTTCTTTGTTAAGAAAATCTTTTATACGCCTTTGGTAGCTATTATTGGTGTAAATCCATGCGAAAAATATTGATTCTACTCTATAAGGACAAATCATCTTGTATGTGCATTACGAGTTTGTCTTGTTGCCTAGGAAACTTCTTATGAGAATTTATTCTTATTTTTGAGAAGGATTACTAGAGTTTGGAATAGCCATTATTGTGACTACACATATCTATTGTTTTTCATCTTCTTGTTTTTAGGTTTATTGGTTTTTAAATTCTAAAAATATTTGGAGGATGATGTTATTGCAGTATTAATCTGTTTGATTTTGAAGTATTGCAATATTTTTATGGGATATGTATTGTTTGCGTCCGTGAACTTGAAGGTCCCATATGTTGTCAAAAGTAAAGTCGTTCATAAATTGGTATTCGTATTGATGAAAGGACGAATGGACTTTTGACAAATACAAAAGTTATACCTATGCAGTCATTTATTTGATAAAAAATAGGGTAAAATCTTTTGTGTGACAAGGATAAAGTCTATTATGTCGTTATGCAAATAGTGATGGAAAATAGAATAGATCCTTGTATGTTATCCACGGTATTGATCTTCATTGATCCATTTTGTTATGTTTTACCGTGAAGGCTCCATTGTGTATCTTATGTTGAGCACCTTACAACTGTGTCGATTAATATTGTCCTTGTTGGTTGTTCCATGAGATGCTATATGTTGAGCATTCTTGAACTAAATTAATCATCTTGATTGGTTATTTAGTTATTTGCTCCGAAAGTCTTCCTTTGTCGAGCAAAATCTTTTGATAATTAAATTGATTGCTTCGGTGATTAGTTTGGTTGTGTATTCCAATTAGATTAATTAGAGGTTCTCTTGTAATTAATCTAGTTGAGTTTTCATATATTCCACAAGTTCTTGTGTTGACTATATGAACAGCTATACTAATCATGTTTTATTGGTTGATGTAGTCGTATATTCCGTAAGGTTTTCCTTATGTTGAGTATTTGAACGATTAAGGTAGTCATCTCCTTGTGGTTATCTTAGTCGTAGCTCCGTAAGTTTACTTATGATTGAGCACAATCAATTAAATTGATCACTTTTGTGGTTTGATTTAGTTGCATATTCCAATTAAATTAATCATGGGTTTACTTGTGATTAATTTGATTGAGTTTTGGATATAGAAAATCATTCCTATGGTTTTTGGTGTCCAATTAAAAATCCTTCTTTTCTTTCGAAATTAAGGTCGCTCTTGTTGTTCTTTCGGGAATGACATCAAATGGGGGAGAGTTCTTTTGAACTTGTGCTTAATGGTAATATCTTGCGGGGTGTGTGGTTGTGGAATTTTATAGGGTTTATCTTGTATCTTAAAACTCCTTGATGAATGCATTTAGATTCGGCTTTATTATTGCATCTAAATTAAGTTGGTATGTATTTTTCTTTTAGTCTATGAAATGTCTCTTGTGGAAATTTCATTATGATCCCGTTCTTTTACCTTTGCCAATTTTATTGACAAAAAGGGGGAGAAATAATGTAGTTCACACTACAAATACATTTGGTTTTCGGATTATTGTGTAAGGGGGAGTGGTTTCCATGATCGAGATGGAGTATTGACTAAGGGGGAGTGATACATATCACCATAGTATTGTTGTTAAAGTCGTGATGCAATTGGAATTTGATGTTACATAATTATACTATGACACTGTATAATAATGATCGAGAATCTCGATTTCTCTCATTGTTATAGCTACAGATCTTCAACAACGGTGGTGCTAAACTTACAACCATTGGGATCATTGGAGTACTTGGAAGGACGAAGATTTCAAGGAACGTTGAAGATTAGACTATGGAATAGGAGCCACTAAAGTTTATCTTTTTTGTATTCCATATGTATTAATAGTTTTTTCACTAAAATTGACAAAGAAGGAGATTGTTAGAGCATATATCGGTCGACCTCGCATGCGTTGCTATATCAAGCATGTTTTTCAATGTTAGTGATCAAAACTATGAGTCTTGATTTCTAGTCTATTATACTAAGTCTCAGACTAGGATAGAAAAGTGTAGTTGATCTCAAGGACTTCATGGCGAATCATCATACAACGACGAAGATCTACTCAAGGAACCGTGGAACTTCATCAACAAAAAGGTATGTGGAGACTTGAACTTATATATCACTCAAAAGTCTATCTATTCTATCTCCTACTTCTTATGAGACAAAAAGTCGTATGCTATATAAACTGGATCATACACATTTGACATTTCGAGCTGATATTCACATTTGATATTCACTACTTATCTTTTTCTCGAAATCGTGTGTTGGTAAAGCGTTTCGCTTTGATCAAGTTTATCTTCACCTAGTGACGAAAGTCATGAAAAGTTTCAATTACTTTGAGAATTAATCTGACGTGAAACGGTCTGTGAATAAAGGCTATATAACGTCCTCTGAGAATGTCTCAATGATTGGAATGAGAGTTTAGATTACATAACCATGCATCCTTAATCCGAAGTTTTCGAACTTTATTGATTGAGAGACACCGGAGGAATTGGCTTTGCCAAGTCCGTGAACCCAGTCCGCGAACTCAGTTTGCGATCTGACGGAAGTTCTCTTCCCGAGAATTTCTTCTGGGATTTTCCAAAAACTCGTTTGCGTGTTTAGTCCGCGAACCCAGTCCGCGAACTGGCAGAAGTCTCTTTACCGAGATTTTCTGTTGAGTTTGGAAAACTCTACCGGTTGCCTTAAGTCCGCGAATTTGTTTGTGAGCTTAAGTGGTTATGATCTAAAGATGTTCTCTGAACATGAAACTTAAATTACTAAGGAATGCCTTATGCAAAACGTGGCTATAAAGTTCATGAGCCGATTCATAAAATCGAATCATATTTGTTTCAATTGTGTCTTGTGTAGTTACATAAGATCTCATAGAAATTGAACAACTCTCTAACTAGTTCATTTGAGTCAACTGATCTAGTTATGGTGAAGAAGAACTAGGTTAAAATGAATTGCTCATATGGTTAACCTTTTGGGTTACTATGTTGAACCAACATACACGTACACGTTTGGGCATGATTTTCACAAACCCAGTAAACGTCTACCCAAGTGTGTGTGACAAGTTAAGTTTTCGATCTAACGGTTGAGAAATATTAGCTTGAATCTAAATCAGGTTTTCATCTAACGGTGAATATGGATTGCTTTGTAACTAAGGCAAAATCCTGATTTGAAGGCTATATAAAGGAGACATCTAGCATTGTGCAAAACCAATCCCCACACGTCTGTGTGATACTAGTGCACTCTCTAGAGTCGATTCTCCTTTAACCGTTGGTCTTCTTCTCTAAAACCAGGTTAACGACTTAAAGACTTCATTGGGATTGTGAAGCCAGACCGATACTACTTTATCGTAGTTGTGTGATCTGATCTTGCATGTTCTATCGTACAAGTACAATCTTTGATTGGCTTGAGATCGTGAGAGTTCTCTGATAGGCAAGATAAAGAAGTCACAAACATCTTCTTCTCACTGTTTGTGATTCCTCGACAAACCGCTTGTGTAGTCAAGAAGGATTGTTGAGAGGTGATTGATTAATCTAGGCTGTTCTTCGGGAATATAAGACCAGATTATCAATTGGTTCCTGTTCACCTTGTTTTTGTATCTTAAGACGGAACAAAACCTAGGGTTTTTCTGTGGGAGACATATTTATCCTTTGATAGACTTTTCTGTGTGAGACAAATTTGTTTATTATCAAGTTTGCGATTTTGGGTTGCAACAACTCTTAGTTGTGGGTGAGATCAGCTAAGGAAATCAAGTGCGCAGTGTCCTGCTGGGATCAGAGGCGTAGGAGTACAACTGTACCTTGAATTAGTGGGAGACTGATTGGGGTTCAACTATAGTCCAGTCCGAAGTTAGCTTGTAGTAGGCTAGTGTCTGTAGCGGCTTAATACAGTGTGTATTCAATCTGGACTAGGTCCCGGGGTTTTTTGCATTTGCGGTTTCCTCGTTAACAAAACTTCTGGTGTATGTGTTATTTATTTTCCGCATTATATTTTATATAATTGAAATAATACAGGTTGTGCGTTAAGATCATCAATTGGAAATCCAACCGTTGGTTGTTGATTGATATTGATTGATCCTTGGACATTGGTCTTTGGTACCGTCCAAGTTATCTCTCTTTGATAAAGACTCGCAGATTTCGATTTGCTTGAGTAAAGATCAAATCGAGAGATTGAGATATAAACTCTTTGATATATCTTTTTATTGGTTGAGTATGACTGTCTAGTTGATTCTCATAAAAAGTATAAGTATATTGGAGTTTGTCCATACAGATTGCTAAGCGAAATATTGGGTGGTGTTGTTAGACCCCCGCTTTTTCAGAAGCAGGTATTACATCTAGTCCGAATAGGTAGTAGGAAATTGGTGTAACAACTTATAATCAGTGTGTGTTTATTCTGGACTAGGTCCCGGGGTTTTTCTGCATTTGCAGTTTCCTCGTTAACAAAATTTCTGGTGTCTGTGTTATTTCTTTTCCGCATTATATTTGTTTATATAATCAAAATATCACAGGTTGTACGTAAGTTCAATCAATTGTGAATCCGACCTTTGGGTTGTTGATTAAATTGATTGACACTTGGATATTGGTTTTTGATACCGTCCAATTCTTATATTCAATCGGGATCGCAAATTCCTATTTGTTTGATTGCGGATTGAATTGAGAAATTGAGATATAATTCTTTGATATACTTTTCTTAAGATTGAGTCTGACTGTCTAGTTGATTCTCTTGAAAGTATATTGGAGTTAGTCCATACAGATTGCTAAACGAATTATTGGGTGTGGTTGTTAGACCCCCGCTTTTTCAATTGGTATCATAGTAGGCAAACACGCTAAGACCTCATAAGTCTGTGTTTGTAGCAATCTGATTCTATGGACAGAAGTGCTATATCTATACACGTACCGCCAGCCTTCGATGGAACGAACTATTTATGGTGGAAAATTGTTATGCATACTTTTATTCAAGCGCGATATTTTCAATCATGGGTTCGAATTTTTAATGGCTATAATCCTCCATTAGTTACAGTAGATGGTGTAACTGTTGCAAAGGATATTGGTGATTACGATGATCTTGAGATTCTTGCTGCAAAGCAAAATTCTGATGGATTAAATGCTATCATTCATGCCATTACCCCAGATCTTCAACACCATGCGTGACTACGTGTAATAAGTCTAAAGATGTTTGGGATATCTTAGAAACCGTATTCGAAGGGAATGCCGCGGAGAAAGAAGCAAGGCTTTAAAATCTAGCTTCTGACTGGGAAAACCTTCGCATGTATGATGATGAAACCTTTGATGAGTTTAACCAAAGACTTTCTCAAATAGTTAACTCCTCATATTCATTAGGAAGAACTATTCCAGAGAAAGTTATTGTGTGCAAAATTCTCAGGTCTCTACCACCAAGATACGAGTCTAAGAAACATGCCATTGAAGAAGGAAACGATCTTTCTACACTCTCCAGAAATACTCTTGTTGGAAAGTTAAATATCTTTGATAATGAATACGCATCTAGAAAAGAGGTGATTTCTCTTAAAGCTGCAAACAATTCTGAATCATCTAAGGATAAATTTGGTTCGCCAGATACTAAAGATGTTACTCCACGAAAATTTAGAAAACTCTTGAGAGACAGAAAAAAGAGTTTTTCTAAAGTTATAACATCTCCTAATAATGATGTAGAATGCTATAACTGTCGTGGTTTCGGGCACTTGTCTTCAGTATGTCCTAGCTGGAGCCGTAGACAATCGACATATGCAGCAGCTTTGCCTACTCTTGATGATGGACTTGATTATGATCACCAAGAGTACGCAGGCGAGGTTGCGTTAGCTTATGGAAAATTCTTTTGGATATTGATTTTGATTCTGACGAAGAAGTGTTCCATGTTGATCCAGTTGCTAATGATCTTCTTAAAGAATGTCATCAGAAACTCTCGGAAGCTGAAAGCACCATTTTCAGTGAGAAAGCTAAATATGACAGACTTCGTAGTTGGAATAAAGACTTGCAAGACCAACTTGATTCTATTGGTGCAAGAGATTATCTCAACGAAATACAAATGCTTAAAGAAGAAATTGTCGGAAGTCGAGATCGGGAAATTACTTCAAGCAAAACTAGATAACTTGGAGAACATTGAGATGAACTTGTTATTTGATTCGGAATGAGAAGATCTCAAATTTCAATGTGAATCATCCAAGAATGATCTAGTTATTTCACTTGAAAAGGTCAAAAGGTTGGATGAAGAAAACTCGAGTTCAAAAGAGAGTTTGTCTAGAAATAGCAGCTCAGATAAATTAACCTCGATATTGGGAGCATGTAGAATTCATCGTGATACACGAGGATTGGGCTATGAAGAAATAGACGCTCTTAGTATTTGCAAAGAGGTAAAATTTGTCAAAGCTAAAGATTTTTCTCAACCAAAACCTTCCACGGTTGATAAAAGTAAAGTATCTCTACAAACTGCTGATGACGATAAGAGGAAATTCTGTCAAGCTCCAAAGCAAGCACATACACATTCAGGTAATATTAAACATAATTGTTTTCATTCTACTAAACATTGTTTTTATTGTGGAAAACCAGGTCACTTGCAAAGGAATTGCAGATATCTTAAACGAGATAAAACCAGATCTGATTCTGTTAAGATGACAAGATCTGATGTTCCAAACTGGAGAAAAACTGAGTCTCATAATTTCAGTTCTTCTAGTATTCCCTCCAAGAAGTTTCTTAATTATATTGGGGAGAAAAAGAAACACGTTGCTCCAAAAGATACTCAGAAATGGGTACCAAAGAAGATCAATAAAGCAACGAGTACTATTAAGAAGAATCTCCCAGACAAGAGTTCGACAAGGGATAACATCTTAAAAAGGTATGGAACCGTTACTGAAAGTTTCAAGGAAGTTGTTAAATTCCTAGAGTCCATGCATGATTTTGTTTCAAATACCTGTGGTGAGCAAGATTTTGTTCACCTCAACACAACCTGATTGTGTTGGAAGTGCATCCTCACCAAGAAGCCCTAGTAAATGCGGTGAGGATTGCAAAAGAATTGGGGCGCACATATTATGTTGGGTAAATTTTTATATGTGGAAGCTTTCGCTTTAGCTAAGTTCATCTTTACCCGTGATGAAAATCATGATTTCGTTTCAATCTCTTGAAAATTGCTTTGATGACGATAGTTGTGAATAACGATTATTATAACATTATAGAAGAATGTTTAAATGATTGAAATGTAGAGTTGAGATTATGTAACCATCTATGGATATAAGCATATATAGTGTGTTCGCACATTAGTGTATAAATCCATGTACCGGAAACCAAGAGTGTGCATATGTGTGCATACGAAATGGTAAAGGAGACAGGTTGGGTACGCATACACGTACACGTACTGGCGGAACTTTTCCTCCTGGAGAATTCTGTTGAGTTTGTAGTTTGCAAACTAGTAAACCAGTCACCTTAGGTACGCGTACACGTACGCGTACTGGCGGAACTTTTCTACCCGAAAAATTCAGCTGAGTTTGGAAACCAAAACAAACTCAATCCGGTTTGTACGATCAGAATCTCGCAACGACAGTGCTTCAACGAAATTATCAACAGCACAATACAATAGCGTCGCAGAACAGTTTCAGGAAGAATATAATAAATGACGTCACCTAAGATCACAGGAAATATGTGATAGTCTCGCGAAAATTAGAGAGCTTGCAAGATTAACATTTGTAAGGTTGCGAGAATGTCGCATACCATACCCGAAAATAAAGGACAGATTAGCTGTCATCCACTATGTATTTCCCTATAAATAGTCGTTCAAGTTGTAAAGAGAGGGGAGAGATCTTTTTTGAGTAAGAAACAAGTAAATAGGAGAGAGAAAGTCTAGAGCAGAGATCATTCTTGATTTCTTTATCTTATTTTGTAAGAACATTCAAAGATTGATCAATAAAATTAAGAGTGTAAACCTAAAAAATGAGTGATTAATAATGAAACCACATGAGGGGTGTAGTGTAGGATTTCCTGCAACTACATAATGGCGCTAGAAACAGGGACTTTGAAGATCGAAAGTTGAAGATTGTTGTTGAGAATATTCAAATCAAGAAAGTGATTAAATAAATCAGTGAATCAATTAGAAGAAAGATGAATAGAATTAATGAAGATGACAAAAGATTGGAGTGTAATATGATAACAAAAACGATGGTTAATGAATTCCATGAAAACATCAAAGGAAGAATACGAAATTTTGAAGGAAGGAAAGTTATGGCGGTAGAAAAGACATCACCCTTGAAAGATTGGGAAAAGCAAAAAATTACATTCATGGCGGCAGAAATACCAAAAGAAAATTTGAACCACACATCGTTGGTTATCACAGTGCTTATTACGCGAAAAGAGAAAGAGACAACGACAAAATCCACAAGAGAATGGATATTGAACAGAACTTTAATCGATACAGGAAGTTCAGTGGATATAATATTTTATCACGCATTCCGGGGAATGGGATTTAAAGATGAAGAAATGTCCAGTTCAACATATTTTGTTCATGGCTTTGGAAAATCCACAACAAAACCTAAAGGAGAGATAATGGTACGAATTCCACTTGGAGAAATCGAAACACATGTAACGTTGTGCGTGGTGGATATGGAATCGCCATATAATATGTTATTAGGAAGACCATGGATACATGCGATAAAAGCTGTGGTATCAACGTTGCATCAATGTATTAAATTCCCCACACCAAATGGAATAGGTGAAATCAGAGGAGATGTTGACAATGCGAAATTATGTCATCAAATTGAAGTAAAGCATTATGAAGGACAAGCAAAAAAGAAACAATTTCGCAGAAAGTTGGCAAAGGAAGCAAAGAAAGAAGAAGAATTTAGAGCATATATGATAAGGGCAAAAGAAGGCAAAGGAATACCCAGCGAAATTTCGGAAGAAGGAGAAGGACCTATGAAAACAATAGAAGAACCAATACCAATGGGAGAACCTAAACCCGGTTACACTGCTGCAGAACCAACAAAAGAAATAAACGTTGGGACTATAGAGGAACCTCTTATATTGAGAATTGGAACCAAAATGGATATGGAAGAAGAAGAAAGAACTGTTAACTTGTTGCGAGAATATAAAGATGTTTTCGCAGGAAGCATGGATGATATACCGGGAATAGATCCATCAATTGCATGCCACAAGTTGGAGATTAACAAAAATGTGAGACCATTTAAACAGAGAATAAGAAAAATTGCAACAACTTACCATTCCCAAATAGAAGAAGAACTACAGAAAATGCTTGAGGCGGGAATCATAAGAGAAGCTAAATACCCAGAATGGATAGCGAATATGGTCATTGTCCCAAAGAAAAACAAAGGAAATCAGGATTTGCATAGATTTCACTGATTTAAACAAAGCTTGCCCCAAAGATAGTTTTCCGTTACCAGATATTCTTCAAATGGTGGAATCCGCAGCGGGAAATGATAGGGTATCATCTTTAGATGGGTACAAAGGGTATAACCAAATCCATCTCGCTGAAGAAGATCAAGAAAATACTGCTTTCTTTGCCCCTAGAGGTTTATATTGTTACACGAAAATGCCATTTGGTTTGCGAAACGCGGGAGCGACATACCAAAGAATGGTAGAGGATGTGTTCACAAAATGGATACACAAAACATTAGAAGTATACGTGGATGACATGTTATTAAAGAGTAAAGAAGCTAAAGACCATGTACAAGACCTGAGGGAGATTTTTGAACAAATGCGACGGTATAACATTAAATTGAATCCTGAGAAGTGTACTATTGGAGTTGCACAGGGAAATTTTTTAAGCTACATTGTATCAAAGGAAGGAATACAGGTTGATCCAGAAAAAGTGCAAGCAGTTCATGACATGCCAACACCAGCAACAATAAAAGATGTACAGAAGTTGAATGGGCTTCTAGCTTCGCTGGGGAGATTCATTTAGCTTCACGGTTGAGTCAAGAGTTCCAGGGACGTTTGAAGCGTACCTTTCCATTCTTGACAAGTCTTGGCTTATACTGCACTCGGCCTGAACAAAACCCCACTTAGGATGCAGTCTCGTAACCATAAGCCTTATAGGTAAAAGGGATAAGAGGCTATGAGAACAACTGGTTATTTTTAAGACTGGATGGGAGGAGCTAACCTTGTATGGTAGAAGTACGCCTCCTTGAAGGGGTAACCAGGGGGGAGATAAGGGCGGCACCCTCCATTAGGGAGCTGATAAGTGTCTTAAGATGCAAATGTCATGAGGATTTTTATTCGCAAGAATATTAAGGCTTGTCATATTTGTACAACAGTCCTGAAGAGGCAATAATACAAAAGAAAAGGATAAGACTAGATCAATGGGTTTTCGCATGAAAGTGCGAAGACGTCCTGCGATTTCGTCGCAAGACGGCAATGTCATGGGGCTTTATTTTCGCAAGAATATTTAGGCCTGTCATATTGTCGCAACATTCTTGAAGAGGCTATAATACAAAAGAAAAAGTTAAGGCAAGATCAATGGGTTTTTGCATGAAAGTGCAAGGACGTCCTGCGATTTTTTCGCAATGACAAGAGGTGGCATAATAAGACCTTTAATTAGGAAGGAAAAATAAGACCATATGATAAAACAAAATATTTCATAACAGATTATTTTTTGCAAGAAAGATAATGAGAGGCAAGTATGGGAATCAATACACAAGAAGCATTATCTTTTTCATCAACAAAATATTAAAAAGAAAAGTTGATTCCAAAGTTGGTTGAAAAATGTAACTCGCAAAAGTGATAAAAATAAGACAGCTCAAGAAGACAAAGCTATAAGAAGCTCAAGCTTCAATATTAATTTCAGTAGAAGGAGATAACAGAAATTCTTCGCCAATATTCTCGCAAGCCTCTCCTTCATTTCGGTTTTAATCTTCGCCTTGACTAGCATCTTGATTATCGCCAGAAATTACTTCTTCAGGAGAAATTTATTTCTTATTTTGATTAACACCAGTGATGAGTGCCAAATATTGTATATATTTGCACCTTTTTATTGGCATTTAACTCATCATTTGTGCACTAACGCTCCATTTTATCCCATATTCTGTGTTTTCGTTGTTTTCAAGAATAAATACTTTTCTCAATTAATTTTGCATTTTTAGGTACTAAATAAAGCCTGGTTAACTCACGGAGCGAAAAGAGCAAAGACACGGGAAAAAGCCGAAGGAAACTCTAGCGGAAAAGAAGTGAAGAATGTGGTATGGAAGACTCAAGGATGAAAATGGGCTTAACAAGGAAGAAATTGTTCTTAAAGAAGAAGTGGGCTCAAGATTACCTAACCCCAAATCCATTTCCTAAACCCAAACCCATATCCTAAACCCAAAATCCAAACCCAAACCCTCTTCTCTCCTTAGCCGTCAGATTGGATCCATTCCATCATCTAACGGTCGCTTCATCAGAGTACATCGAGCTTTGATGTTCCTGTCTAACACTATAGCACCTAACTCCATCTTGGACCGTCAGTTTTGATGTATTCCATATCCAACGGTCGCTCCACATCCACTTCCATCGCGCCGTTGGATCATTCTCTCATCTTTTCATCCAACATCTTCCCTTCGCTGACATCAAAATTTGATGAGCCCGCTCAACACCATAACCTAGAATACCTATACCCCAAAACAAACAGCCCCTAACCCATTCTTCTCTCGATCTCTTCTTCCCCTTCTTCCCAAAAATTGCAGAGCCTGCAAATCCCTCTCCCCGACACCACCAGCGTTTGCTCCACCATCTCCCATCCCTCGAGTTCCACCACCACAACCACCCGACAAAAACCCATCTCCCTAGTTTCCCTCTCTCTCATTCCTAGCATCATTCCTGGATGTTATAAATTAGGCAGTGAGAAGCTAGGGTTAACTAGGAGCGCAGAGAAGACCAAGAAGGCATGGGTTCGTAGCAGAAGAGGAAAAGAAGGACGAGAAAGAGAGCAGAGGAGACAAATTCAGAGAATCAGTGAGTGAATTCTCGATTTTCAAAATTCGAGTTCTTTCAAAATTAGGGTTTAGAAATTAGGTATTTCATGTAAAACTATAAATAGAAGATGGTATTGTGTGTGTGGGTATACCCGAGCTAGCCGGAGCACCAAGCTCTTAGTGTTCTGTAATTTTACTATTTCATCTGTTTTATCCAGTAGTATAATTTGATCATGTTTTAGTTCACTAAGTTAAGGTTGAGATGAAACCATAGCTTTGTACTATGTTATTTATGTTGTTTGTGTGATTCTTGAATGCTTAAAATGTTGTATGATAGATTTAATCTCAGTGCATGAATACTCTGCTCTCACAATGTATGTCAAGCATCCATTGTAGTTAGGATAACATTGTGTTGATTGAACTTCAACTCATGTTTGATAGATTATTGTTAATCCTTTGACTAGTTGTGCTTGATTAGACAATTAGTGCTCCGGGTTAATACTTTAGTTGCGAGTGAACTATCCATTGGTAAAACACCTTAGGTAAGTGATGGACTTGACACTTCTTCCTTATCTGTTACAAGGACAAGAGTATCATACTCAGTTTAATGCTTAGTATAGGGCTAGAAGTGGATTCAAAGCCTAGCAGTCCCTCCCATATCCCAAATTACTTAGTCATTGTCACTGTAGGTTAGAAATTAGTTAGGAAAATATTAGAAAAACAACATCAGTTCCCTCATTGTCCCTGAGGACTTACCCTGCTTATTTACTATCTATAACAGCCCTGTATACTTGCAGGAAAATTAGAACATAGTTTTAGGGTATCATTCCCTTGCTATCAAGTTTTTGGCGCCGCTGCCGGGGACTTGGCTGTTGTGTAGTTGAACTGTTGTCCTAACTGTTTTCTGGGCTAATTTATGTTATAGCTGTGTAGTTTTGTTGTGCATCTTAGTCCCTGTATCTTAGTTCCTGTGCATCTTAGTTCCTGCATCTTGCTGTGCATCTTAGTCTCACTTGGCATAACTTAGTTCTGTAAGCATTTAGCTCACTTGTTGTGCATTTAGTGTAAGCATACTTGTTGTTCTTCTTACTTGTTGTGCATTTAGTGTAAGCTCACTTGCTGTCTTGTTCTTTGCATCTTTTAGCTTAGTGCTATTCTTGCATCTTTTAACTAAGTGTTGTTCCTGATTCTTGCATATTCATCTTACTTGCATCATCTTTGCTGTTCTGCATACTAACTTGTCTGCATATTGTTTTGCATTAACATGTTCATCTTAGCTTGTTCATCTTCATTGCTTTTCTGAGCTAGTTCTTGCTGTGTAACTGCATCTTAGTGTAACTTGCATATCTTGCATAGCATATGTAGCTTAAACCCACGTAGTAGCTGTAACTTTTCTGATAAGCATCTTAGTGTAGTAGTTTTCTGTAGCTTTGTAAGCATCTTAGTGTAATTTTGCTTGTTTTTTTTTCTACACACAACTGAACTTCCCTATGTGAAGGTTCTGACAAGCTTCATTGAGCCACTAGGTACCTGTGGTTCTGCTGAGGAAGAAGCTTCTGCTGCTGTGTTGCTGCCTGTTACTGCTGCCAGCTGCTGCTGCTGAGTGCTGTGTAGCCCGGCTGCTGCTGGTGCTGCTGTGGCTCTTGCTGCTGTTGAGTTGCTGCTGAACAGGCCTGCAACATTGCTCCTGCCAAGGCTGGGAGAAAAGGGAAAGGAGCAGGAGCTTGTGAACTGTGAGTTGCTGCTACACAACCAAAGCATACAACCCAGTTTATTGGGTTTGGTGTTACAAGCTGTTTGGGCTGCTGTTGGAAGAGCTAAGAAGAAGTGGGCTAGCTAGTTCTGTTGCTGGGATGTGCTGTAAAGATTAAGATCAAAGCCCAACTGGGCTTGTGCAACAAAAAAGGGATAAAAAGCCCAACTGGGCTTCCCTCCAAAAATCAGGTAAGCCTAAACCCAGTAGGAAAGCCCAATTGTCTGTTGGGTTTATATTTTTGAATTCTGGGCTTGTAATATTAAACCCAACAGTTGGGCTTGTATTTTTTTGGGCTTGTAACTTTGATTATTTGTGGGCTTGTAAAAACTTTTGTTTCAAAACTTGAGTAGTTTTTAAAGCCCCAAATGGGCTTCACTTCACAAACTTTTTAAAACCCACTTCTCAAAACCCAACAGTGGGCTTCAAAACCAGGGCTTCCTTCCAACTCCCAACAGTGGGCTTCAAAGTACAAACTTTTAAAGACCCAATAGTTCAAAGTTTTCAAAAAAGCTTTTGGGCTTCTTTTCAAAACCAAAAGTGGGCCTTGCTCAAATTTCTCCCATTTTGAAACCAAAAGTTTCAAAACCCAACAAAACCAAAAATTTCTCCCATATTCAAACCAAAATTTTGCTCCTAATTCAAAACCAAAGCTTTGCTCCACCAATGTGGGCTTGCTCCCAATTAAAACCAAATTTGCTCCCAATAAAAAATTTTCTCCCACATTCAAACCAAATTTTCTTTTCAAAACCCAACAAATCCAAATTTCAAAACCCATCAAAACCAAATTTTTCTGAAAACAATGGGCGAGTATGTGAATAAACCCCGTAGTCTCCATGAATACATGTACTCTAACAGAATAAGTCAGTTATCATGTATCGTCTTACCCCAGACTGATGGCCCATTTGAACTAAACGCAAGCATGATACAAATACTTCCTATATTTCGAGGGTTCGATTCTGAGAATCCCTATAATCATGTAAGAGAGTTTGAACAAATTGTCCGGGCTTATACAACCTGACTATATGTCTGAAGACTCTTTGAAATTGCGTTTGTTTACATTTTCTTTAAAGGAAAGGGCTAAAACATGGTTTTACAGTCTGAGACCGCAGTCAATCACCACTTGGGACCAACTCACAAATCAATTTGTCAAAAAGTTCTTTCCCCATCATAGGACCATCTCTATTCGTCAAAGTATTAATTGTTTTGTCCAGTTAGATGGAGAGACACTTTTTCATTATTTTGAACGGTTTAATGATTTTTGTTTGAGTGTCCTCACCATGGCCTTGAGAAGTGGAGACTGGTCGCCATTCTTTATGAGGGACTAGACTTTAAGTCTCGAGCCTTGGTTGAATCTATGTGTAATGGTGAGTTCATTGATAAAACTGTGGACGATGCATGGTCATTTCTAGCTGAAGTTGCAGAGAAAACCCATCAGTGGGAAACCTATAGGGAAACTAGGACCATGCCACATGATATGGGTAATCACCATGAGTCAGATGTTGATTTTCCCAATGAGCTTAATTCTGGATATAGTGTTTCATACCCTATTGCTGAAAATGTCAATCCATATTCACCTATTTTAGAGGCAGATGTATGGACGAAAAACTAATGGTTTTGACAAAGTAGGATTTTCATGTATTTGTGATGATGATGATGATGTTTGTTAGAAGAACATGTCTATGCTGAAAATGTTATGGAACCTTTGGGTTCAAATACATTAGGCTTTTCTACCCCGACCTTCATGAATGATGTTTCTTCTAGTATTCCATATACATGTGATGAGGCTACTGATTTAGATATTGTGCAGTTATCCTGTGAAGAGCATGACTTAGGTAATGTTGAATCTTCTGTTGACACTAATGATCCTATGCATGAAAATATAGTTGATGTGTCTGATTCCATACTTAAGCCACAATATATTGCTTCTTTTGATGCTGATTTGGATATTTCGGATAACCATGATTCTGAATTTGGACTTGTGCAATTGTTTTGTGATGATAAGCATGCTACACAACTTGATTATGACTTAGAAAATGCTGATGTGACTGATAATATTGGTACTCTTGATCTCATGCATGTGAGAAACTTAGATGTCACCTTCCTACTTAAGTCACAATCTGATAGCCTTCCACCCAACCTAGATTTGGTTTGTAACAATATTGTAAAACCAACTTTTATGGAATACCTAATCTAGGCCTGGAACTGTGTGCCTCCCAAGTCCTCTTGGACTATTTTGCATCTAAATACAATACCTTTAAGGAGCCACAGTTGGAATATGCATGTTTGCCCGTCCCTAGCAAAGTCCATTTCGAGTTAGACCTTGTGCATGATGAACCCCCAAAACTGCGAGATTTTGTATCCAATAGTATATCTAGTGTAAAATCCAGGTTTAGGGGTAGCTCATTTGGTTTTTCACTCTCACTCGCATTTCAGTCCAACTATAGTTGTTTGAAACTGTCTATGTTTCAACACTTTGTCTTTTGGGTTGATCCTCAACTCTTTAGACTGTGTATATAGTGAATTGTTTGTATATAATCTGGTAGGTAATGTTTAGTGGAATCATATGTTTCTTGTATATATTGTGCTAACCCAATGTGAATTCAGTTGAGTTACTGTTGGGTTTTGCCTTGAATAATGGAGTTCAAAACTTGCTTTCGCCAATATCCGGTAATCTCTTTCCTTTTTCTACACTTAGCATCGTTCTCATGGTATGTGTTATAATCATGTTTATCTTTTGAAACATTGAGGACAATGTTTAGTTTAGGTTTGGGGGTGAAAAGTAGATACTTTGATAACATGCTATAATTGAAAACAAAATCTTTCTTTTTAAAAAAAAAATAAAAAAAAAAAAAAAAAAAAAAAAAATGGAGCTCATTTACCTTGAAATGTTGACTCTTGTGCATGTATGTAAACATAAGGATTCTTAGTCTAGATATTTAGGCACCCTGATTCTAGCACAATTCACATAGTGATAAGAAACTTGCACGCGCACGATCTACCAATACATGTATAGCCTCATCCTTGAGGTGTTCTATCGGAAGTCACGATTGCCAATCACTTTAGAATACTGAACGAAACTTGACTAGCTTGTTCTTTGGTTGGTTGGGATAGAAGGTGGAGGTTACATTAAGAAAGACAACCATCGAATTTAACTGGGTGCATCAAAAAGGGCTACCTCTTGCAAAGTGTCATGTAATTTTTGTTTCTTTTGCTTATGTATCAAAAGAGTTACCATGTTGTAAATATTTTTTTCAAAAAAAAAAAAATAAAAAAAATCAAGTATTTATCAATTCCATCCTCTCTTGTTCCAAAAATAAAAGAGAGTAGTCAATGTAAATAAGTCATGTAAAGAGTCATCTTTTGTGTTTTTGTGTTATAAGCAAGGAAGGGTGTATGCCATTGATGTACAACGCGAGTAATTGTGAAATACCTCCAACTCATTCACAATTCTCGTAAAGTCCGGACAGCTAGCTAGATTTCGACCTCGGTTCTTAGCCTGAGAAACTATCTCTTGGTGATTAGTAGTCATAACATCCGATCTTTCTTTACACATGTGTAGATACACTTTACACTCTTATCACATGTCTTTATTTGTTATCAGTGCTAGGATTGTGCCTTTGATAGCTAGATTGACATCTCCATTTTGCTGTGAGCTTCTACTGTCTTGCACATGTCACATTTCATGGAATCTGAGCTTATATTTTGTCCTAGAACTTTGTAGGTACGTTCTAAGCAAACCTTCACGAGACTTCAACTCGTCCACTAGGGACACTTAGTGGTTTAAAAGGCTTATTGCATTCGCTAAATGCAATCGAGAGACCAGCGACAGTGGTATAGGTAGGATTTCCTTAGTTTTGTTTTACTTGAGGACAAGTAAAATTCAGGTTTGGGGGTATTTGATGAGTGCCAAATGTATATATTTGCACCTTTTTATTGGCATTTAACTCATCATTTGTGCACTAACGCTCCATTTTATCCCATATTCTGTGTTTTCGTTGTTTTCAAGAATAAATACTTTTCTCAATTAATTTTGCATTTTTAGGTACTAAATAAAGCCTGGTTAACTCACGGAGCGAAAAGAGCAAAGACACGGGAAAAAGCCGAAGGAAACTCTAGCGGAAAAGAAGTGAAGAATGCGGTATGGAAGACTCAAGGATGAAAATGGGCTTAACAAGGAAGAAATTGTTCTTAAAGAAGAAGTGGGCTCAAGATTACCTAAGCCCAAATCCATTTCCTAAACCCAAACCCATATCCTAAACCCAAAATCCAAACCCAAACCCGCTTCTCTCCTTAGCCGTCAGATTGGATCCATTCCATCATCTAACGGTCGCTTCATCAGAGTACATCGAGCTTTGATGTTCCTGTCTAACACTATAGCACCTAACTCCATCTTGGACCGTCAGTTTTGATGTATTCCATATCCAACGGTCGCTCCACATCCACTTCCATCGCGCCGTTGGATCATTCTCTCATCTTTTCATCCAACATCTTCCCTTCGCTGACATCAAAATTTGATGAGCCCGCTCAACACCATAACCTAGAATACCTATACCCCAAAACAAACAGCCCCTAACCCATTCTTCTCTCGATCTCTTCTTCCCCTTCTTCCCAAAAATTGCAGAGCCTGCAAATCCCTCTCCCCGACACCACCAGCGTCTGCTCCACCATCTCCCATCCCTCGAGTTCCACCACCACAACCACCCGACAAAAACCCATCTCCCTAGTTTCCCTCTCTCTCATTCCTAGCATCATTCCTGGATGTATGAATTAGGCAGTGAGAAGCTAGGGTTAACTAGGAGCGCAGAGAAGACCAAGAAGGCATGGGTTCGTAGCAGAAGAGGAAAGGAAGGACGAGCAAGAGAGCAGAGGAGACAAATTCAGAGAATCAGTGAGTGAATTCTCGATTTTCAAAATTCGGTTCTTTCAAAATTAGGGTTTAGAAATTAGTATTTCATGTAAAACTATAAATAGAAGATGGTATTGGTGTGTGTGGGTATACCCGAGCTAGCCGGAGCACCAAGCTCTTAGTGTTCTGTAATTTTACTATTTCATCTGTTTTATCCAGTAGTATAATTTGATCATGTTTTAGTTCACTAAGTAAGGTTGAGATGAAACCATAGCTTTGTACTATGTTATTTATGTTGTTGTGTGATTCTTGAATGCTTAAAATGTTGTATGATAGATTTAATCTCAGTGCATGAATACTCTGCTCTCACAATGTATGTCAAGCATCCATTGTAGTTAGGATAACATTGTGTTGATTGAACTGCAACTCATGTTTGATAGATTATTGTTAATCCTTTGACTAGTTGTGCTTGATTAGACAATTAGTGCTCCGGGTTAATACTTTAGTTGCGAGTGAACTATCCATTGGTAAACACCTTAGGTAAGTGATGGACTTGACACTTCTTCCTTATCTGTTACAAGGACAAGAGTATCATACTCAGTTGAATGCTTAGTATAGGGCTAGAGTGGATTCAAAGCCTAGCAGTCCCTCCCATATCCCAAATTCTTAGTCATTGTCACTGTAGGTTAGAAATTAGTTAGGAAAATATTAAAAACAACATCAGTTCCCTCATTGTCCCTGAGGACTTACCCTGCTTATTTACTAGCTATAACCCCTGTATACTTGCAGGAAAATTAGAACATAGTTTTAGGTATTCCTTAGCTATCAAGTTTTTGGCGCCGCTGCCGGGGACTTGGCTGTTGTGTAGTTGAACTGTTGTCCTAACTGTTTTTGGGCTAATTTCTGTTATAGCTGTGTAGTTTTGTTGTGCATCTTAGTCCCTGTATCTTAGTTCCTGTGCATCTTAGTTCCTGCATCTTGCTGTGCATCTTAGTCTCACTTGGCATAACTTAGTTCTGTAAGCATTTAGCTCACTTGTTGTGCATTTAGTGTAAGCATACTTGTTGTTCTTCTTACTTGTTGTGCATTTAGTGTAAGCTCACTTGCTGTCTTGTTCTTTGCATCTTTTAGCTTAGTGCTATTCTTGCATCTTTTAACTAAGTGTTGTTCCTGATTCTTGCATATTCATCTTACTTGCATCATCTTTTCTGTTCTGCATACTAACTTGTCTGCATATTGTTTTGCATTAACATGTTCATCTTAGCTTGTTCATCTTCATTGATTTTCTGAGCTAGTTCTTAGCTAGTTCTTGCTGTGTAACTGCATCTTAGTGTAACTTGCATATCTTGCATAGCATATGTAGCTTAAACCCACGTAGTAGCTGTAACTTTTCTGATAAGCATCTTAGTGTAGTAGTTTTCTGTAGCTTTGTAAGCATCTTAGTTTAATTTTGCTTGTTTCTTTTTCCTACACACAACTGAACTTCCTTATGTGAAGGTTCTGACTAGCTTATTTGAGCCACTAGGTACCTGTGGTGCTGCTGAGGAAGAAGCTTGTGCTGCTGTGCTGCTGCCTGTTACCGCTGCCAGCTACTGCTGCTGAGTGCTGTGTAGCCCGGCTGCTGCTGGTGCTGCTGTGGCTCTTGCTGCTGTTGAATTGCTGCTGAACAGGCCTGCAACATTGCTGCTGCCAAGGCTGGGAGAAAAGGGAAAGGAGCAGGAGCTTGTGAACTGTGAGTTGCTGCTACAGCAACCAAAGCATACAACCCAGTTTATTGGGTTTGGTGTTACAAGCTGTTGTTGGGCTGCTGTTGGAAGAGCTAAGAAAAAGTGGGCTAGCTAGTTCTGTTGTTGGGATGTGCTGTAAAGATTAAGATCAAAGCCCAACTGGGCTTGTGCAACAAAAAAGGGATAAAAATCCTAACTGGGCTTCCCTCCAAAAATCAGGTAAGCCTAAACCCAGTAGGAAAGCCCAATTGTCTGTTGGGTTTATATTTTTGAATTCTGGGCTTGTAGTATTAAACCCAACAGTTGGGCTTGTATTTTATTTGGGCTTGTAACTTTGATTATTTGTGGGCTTGTAAAAACTTTTGTTTCAAAACTTGAGTAGTTTTTAAAGCCCCAAATGGGCTTCACTTCACAAACTTTTTAAAACCCACTTCTCAAAACCCAACAGTGGGCTTCAAAACCAGGGCTTCCTTCCAACTCCCAACAGTGGGCTTCAAAGTACAAACTTTTAAAGACCCAATAGTTCAAAGTTTTCAAAAAAGCTTTTGGGCTTCTTTTCAAAACCAAAAGTGGGCCTTGCTCAAATTTCTCCCATTTTGAAACCAAAAGTTTCAAAACCCAACAAAACCAAAAATTTCTCCCATATTCAAACCAAAATTTTGCTCCTAATTCAAAACCAAAGCTTTGCTCCACCAATGTGGGCTTGCTCCCAATTTTAAAACCAAATTTGCTCCCAATAACTAAAATTTTTCTCCCACATTCAAACCAAATTTCTTTTCAAAACCCAACAAATCCAAAAATTTTCAAAACCCATCAAAAACAATTTTTTCTGAAAACAATGGGCGAGTATGTGAATAAACCCCGTAGTCTCCATGAATACATGTACTCTAACAGAATAAGTCAGTTATCATGTATCGTCTTACCCCAGACTGATGGCCCATTTGAACTAAACGCAAGCATGATACAAATACTTCCTATATTTCGAGGGTTCGATTCTGAGAATCCCTATAATCATGTAAGAGTGTTTGAACAAATTGTCCGGGTTATACAACCTGACTATATGTCTGAAGACTCTTTGAAATTGCGTTTGTTTACATTTTCTTTAAAGGAAAGGGCTAAAACATGGTTTTACAGTCTGAGACCGCAGTCAATCACCACTTGGGACCAACTCACAAATCAATTTGTAAAAAAGTTCTTTCCCCATCATAGGACCATCTCTATTCGTCAAAGTATTAATTGTTTTGTCCAGTTAGATGGAGAGACACTTTTTCATTATTTTGAACGGTTTAATGATTTGTTGTTTGAGTGTCCTCACCATGGCCTTGAGAAGTGGAGACTGGTCTCCATTCTTTATGAAGGACTAGACTTTAAATCTCGAGCCTTGGTTGAATCTATGTGTAATGGTGAGTTCATTGATAAAACTGTGGACGATGCATGGTCATTTCTATCTGAAGTTGCAGAGAAAACCCATCAGGGGGAACCTATAGGGAAACTAGGACCATGTCACATGATATGGGTAATCACCATGAGTCAGATGTTGATTTTCCCAATGAGCTTAATTCTGGATATAGTGTTTCATACCCTATTGCTGAAAATGTCAATCCATATTCACCTATTTTAGAGGCAGATGTATGGACGAAAAACATTAATGGTTTTGACAAAGTAGGATTTTCATGTATTTGTGATGATGATGATGATGATGATGTTATGTTAGAAGAACATGTCTATGCTGAAAATGTTATGGAACCTTTGGGTTCAAATACATTAGGCTTTTCTACCCCGACCTTCGTGAATGATGTTTCTTCTAGTATTCCATATACATGTGATGAGGCTACTGATTTAGATATTGTGCAGTTATCCTGTGAAGAGCATGACTTAGGTAACGTTGAATCTTCTGTTGACACTAATGATCATATGCATGAAAATATAGTTGATGTGTATGATTCCATACTTAAGCCACAATGTATTACTTCTTTTGATGCTGATTTGGATATTTCGGATAACCATGATTCTGAATTTGGACTTGTTCAACTGTTTTGTGATGATAAGCATGCTACACAACTTGATTATGACTTAGAAAATGCTGATGTGACTGATAATATTGGTACTCTTGATCTCATGCATGTGAGAAACTTAGATGTCACCTTCCTACTTAAGTCACAATCTGATAGCCTTCCACCCAACCTAGATTTGGTTTGTAACAATATTGTAAAACCATCTTTTATGTGAATACCTAATCTAGGCCTGGAACTGTGTGCCTCCTAAGTCCTCTTGGACTATTTTGCATCTAAATACAATACCTTTAAGGAGCCACAGTTGGAATATGCATGTTTGCCCGTCCCTAGCAAAGTCAATTTCGAGTTAGACCTTGTGCATGATGAACCCCCAAAACTGCGAGATTTTGTATCCAATAGTATATCTAATGTAAAATCCAGGTTTAGGGGTAGCTCATTTGGTTTTTCACTCTCACTCGCATTTCAGTCCAACTATAGTTGTTTGAAACTGTCTATGTTTCAACACTTTGTCTTTTGGGTTGATCCTCAACTCTTTAGACTGTATGTATATAGTGAATTGTTTGTATATAATCTGGTAGGTAATGTTTAGTGGAATCATATGTTTCTTGTATATATTGTGCTAACCCAATGTGAATTCAGTTGAGTTACTGTTGGGTTTTGCCTTGAATAATGGAGTTCAAAACTTGTTTTCGCCAATATCCAGTAATCTCTTTCCTTTTTCTACACTTAGCATCGTTCTCATGGTATGTGTTATAATCATGTTTATCTTTTGAAGCATTGAGGAAAATGTTTAGTTTAGGTTTGGGGGTGAAAAGTAGATACTTTGATAACATGCTTTAATTGAAAACAAAATTCTTTCTTTTTTAATAAAAAAAAATAAAAAAAAAAAAAAAAAAAAAAAAAAAAAAAAAAAAAAAAAATGGAGATCATTTACCTTGAAATGTTGACTCTTGTGCATGTATGTAAACATAAGGATTCTTAGTCTAGATATTTAGGCACCCCGATTCTAGCACAATTCACATAGTGATAAGAAACTTGCACGCGCACGATCTACCAATACATGTATAGCCTCATCCTTGAGGTGTTATATCGGAAGTCATGATTGCCAATCACTTTAGAATACTGAACGAAACTTGACTAGCTTGTTCTTTGGTTGGTTGGGATAGAAGGTGGAGGTTACATTAAGAAAGACAACCATCGAATTTAACTGGGTGCATCAAAAAGGGCTACCTCTTGCAAAGTGTCATGTAAATTTTTGTTTCTTTTCGCTTATGTATCAAAAGAGTTACCATGTTGTAAATATTTTATATTCAGAAAAAGATCAAAAAAGAATCAAAAAAAAAATCAAGTATTTATCAATTCCATCCTCTCTTGTTCCAAAAATAAAAGAGAGTAGTCAAGAGTCATGTAAAGAGTCATCTTTTGTTTTTTTGTGTTATAAGCAAGGAAGGGTGTATGCCATTGATGTACAACGCGATTAATTGTGAAATACCTCCAACTCATTCACAATTCTCGTAAAATCCGGACAACTAGCTAGATTTCGACCTCGGTTCTTAGCCTGAGAAACTATCTCTTGGTGATTAGTAGTCATAACATCCGATCTTTCTTTACACATGTGTAGATACACTTTACACTCTTATCACATGTCTTTATTTGTTATCAGTGCTAGGATTGTGCCTTTGATAGCTAGATTGACATCTCCATTTTTCTGTAAGCTTCTACTGTCTTGCACATGTCACATTTCATGGAATCTGAGCTTATATTTTGTCCTAGAACTTTGTAGGTACGTTCTAAGCAAACCTTCACGAGACTTCAACTCGTCCACTAGGGACACTTAGTGGTTTAAAAGGCTTATTGCATTAGCTAAATGCAATCGAGAAACCAGCGACAGTGGTATAGGTAGGATTTCCTTAGTTTTGTTTTACTTGAGGACAAGTAAAATTCAGGTTTGGGGGTATTTGATGAGTGCCAAATAATGTATATATTTGCACCTTTTTATTGGCATTTAACTCATCATTTGTGCACTAACGCTCCATTTTATCCCATATTCTGTGTTTTCGTTGTTTTCAAGAATAAATACATTTCTCAATTAATTTTGCATTTTTAGGTACTAAATAAAGCCTGGTTAACTCACGGAGCGAAAAGAGCAAAGACACGGGAAAAAGTCGAAGGAAACTCTAGCGGAAAAGAAGTGAAGAATGCGGTATGGAAGACTCAAGGATGAAAATAGGCTTAACAAGGAAGAAATTGTTCTTAAAGAAGAAGTGGGCTCAAGATTACCTAAGCCCAAATCCATTTCCTAAACCCAAACCCATATCCTAAACCCAAAATCCAAACCCAAACCCGCTTCTCTCCTTAGCCGTCAGATTGGATCCATTCCATCATCTAACGGTCGCTTCATCAGAGTACATCGAGCTTTGATGTTCCTGTCTAACACTATAGCACCTAACTCCATCTTGGACCGTCAGTTTTGATGTATTCCATATCCAACGGTCGCTCCACATCCATCACGCCGTTGGATCATTCTCTCATCTTTTCATCCAACATCTTCCCTTCGTTGACATCAAAATTTGATGAGCCCGCTCAACACCATAACCTAAAATACCTATACCCCAAAACAAACAGCCCCTAACCCATTCTTCTCTCGAGCTCTTCTTCGCCTTCTTCCCAAAAATTGCAGAGCCTGCAAATCCCTCTCCCCGACACCACCAACGTCTGCTCCACCATCTCCCATCCCTCGAGTTCCACCACCACAACCACCCGAAAAAAACCCATCTCCCTAGTTTCCCTCTCTCTCATTCCTAGCATCATTCCTGGATGTTATGAATTAGGCAGTGAGAAGCTAGGGTTAACCAGGAGCGCAGAGAATACCAAGAAGGCATGGGTTCGTAGCAGAAGAGGAAAGGAAGGACGAGCAAGAGAGCAGAGGAGACAAATTCAGAGAATCAGTGAGTGAATTCTCGATTTTCAAAATTCGGGTTCTTTCAAAATTAGGGTTTAGAAATTAGGGATTTCATGTAAAACTATAAATAGAAGATGGTATTGTGTGTGTGTGTGGGTATGCCCTGGCTAGCCGGAGCACCAAGCTCTTAGTGTTCTGTAATTTTACTATTTCATCTGTTTCATCCAGTAGTATAATTTGATCATGTTTTAGTTCACTAAGTTAAGGTTGAGATGAAACCATAGCTTTGTACTATGTTATTTATGTTGTTTGTGTGATTCTTGAATGCTTAAAATGTTGTATGATAGATTTAATCTCAGTGCATCAATACTATGCTCTCACAATGTATGTCAAGCATCCATTGTAGTTAGGATAACATTGTGTTGATTGAACTGCAACTCATGTTTGATAGATTATTGTTAATCCTTTGACTAGTTGTGCTTGATTAGACAATTAGTGCTCCGGGGTAATACTTTAGTTGCGATTGAACTATCCATTGGTGAAACACCTTAGGTAAGTGATGGACTTGACACTTCTTTCTTATCTGTTACAAGGACAAGAGTATCATACTCAGTTGAATGCTTAGTATAGGGCTAGAGGTGTATTCAATGCCTAGCAGTCCCTCCCATATCCCAAATTCCTTAGTCATTGTCACTGTAGGTTAGAAATTAGTTAGGAAAATATTAGAAAAACAACATCAGTTCCCTCCTTGTCCTTGAGGACTTATCCTGCTTATTTACTAGCTATAACAACCATGTATACTTGCAGGAAAATTAGAACATAGTTTTAGGGTATCATTCCCTTGCTATCAACCAGCAGATGCTTCTTTAGAAGGAATCTCTTCTTCATCTTCCAAGAAATTATCCTCTGCACCGCTTTCGTAATCATAATCACTATCAGCAGGACGACGAACCTCATCATCATCTACTTCTAAAGGATAATTTATGTAGGAGAAAGATATTTGGAAAATAAAATGTCATTTACAAGGACTTCAGCCCGGAGATGAACTTGGCGAAGAAGTGCTCTCTGATGATTCCTATCTTGAATATCCTTAAAATAAGCAAGATAATCAAGTCTTCTTTCTGCTCGGTCGCGAGAACCAGTAAGGGTAGAGGCGAGCAATGCATTTTCTTTGCGAATTTTGGAATATTTGGCCTCCAAAACAGAAATGGAAGAATGAAGATTCTTCTCAGACTCTGCGAAAGATAGAATACAAAATTTCATTAAGATAAAAATTTCAGAAAGATATGACAAAGAAAAGATAATTAAGGCAGTCAAACTATTATGACTACCTTCCTTTTGCGAAATAAGGTGTTGAATCAAGGACATACAACTATTCTCCCAACGGTCCATTGCGTCATCAAATTTATCTCCAACTAAACCTTTAAGTCGAGACTGAAGATTTTTCTCTTTAGAAATAAGAAAGGCATTTTTCTTCGCAAGAGAAGAGTAAGATTTTTATAATTTGGAATATTGTTCTTTAAGCTAATTCGCCTTTACACTTAAAGCTATTCTACCTTGAATGGGTGTATCTCTTTCAACGATAGACGACTCTGTTACTTCTTTAAGTTCATTTCTCAAAGAGCGAAGAGATTGCTCTTGGTCATCACATACTTTTTGAAGAATACTAAGTTGTTGCGAAGATATCACCATCTTGTTTAAATAAGTTCTCTTCTCTTGGGATAAGGTTTTATTCTCATCTGATAAAGTTTTCATCCCTAAATTAGCTTTAGTTAAAGAATAAGAAAGACGAGATACTTCATTACTTAATAAATCTTGTCTTTGAACTAATTGGGTATTTTCATTGGTAAGATTATTTATATGATCAAGAGAATATGAATAGAGGTTATCTAATTGGTTATATTGATCCATCAAGATTTCTTAATCAACACGGGCTTCTTCAACAGCAGATTCAAATTGATATCTCTCCATTATTCGTTTCTGGTTTAAAGCTTAACATGCGAAAGAGGGATCTCAAGGATAATTAAATATGGAAAGGATAAAACCATTAAAAAGGAAAATTATAGACACAGATAAGAAAATCATACCTCTCAATTCATCATTCTTCTTGCGAAGATTATCGCGATCCAGGAAAACATTCTGAAGCTTCTGATTTTCGAGACGAAGAGCATTACATTCTTTTTCCAAAGCTGTCTGCGAAGCAGCTCTGTCAGAACCCAAATGCTTGCTCAAAATTTCGCAAACATTAGACTTGATAGGATCAATAGAAGACTTCTTGACATCATCCAGAACTTCAGATAAAACTTTGAAGGCAATATCTATCCCTTCCACGGTTTCTTTCGAAAGAGGAAGAGACTTAAGTAGAGAACTGGTAGAGATAGAAGGTTGAGAAACATTCTCAATGGGAAGAGAAGAGGTTTCATTCACAGCAGGATCAACAAGGGGAGTTTCAATCATTGAAAGGTCAGCTGAAGAAATGAAGTCTGAGGCAGCTTTTCGCGAATTGGAGATAAAGGTTTATCTTGCGAAGATGTCGCAGGAGATTTAGAAGAGATGAGTAAGTGGAAGGGAACAAAAGTTGGAACAGTTTTAAGATGGCGAGTTTTCTTGAGAGGTTTATTAACATCTTTATCACCCTGCGAATTACAATCCAGATAAGAAACAGAGGCAACAATATTGTTATTAGAAAAGGATAGTGTTTCTTACTACCTTCTCATTCGCATACTTTCTTTTATGCGCAACAACCTTATGATGCGATTTGGGAATGTCAGGGTTCTGAACTGTAAATCTAGTGTTGGAGGCGCTTTTGCTGAAATAATAAGAGTATGGGAATCACATAAACAACATCAAATAAGGCAATAAACAAGATCAATTTCAGTAAAACTCATAAAGAATCAAAAAGAAAACTAACCTTGATGAATCCATGGAAGACAATAGCAGGGAGATTGTTTCGAAGAAATTACGAACTATGAAGATCTGTAGAAGAAATAGTATGAAGATGAAGAAGAACTTAAAAAGATTGAAGAAGAAAGAAGAAAAGTTGCAATAATGGAATTTGCAGAAGAACGATGAAGTTGCAGAGAAAATAAAAAGAAAGAAAAAAAGAGTGAGAAGGAATATATATAGAGGGTTAAAAACCAACGGTTACAAAAGACGTGTCGAGAAATAAATGGAAGAAAGAATATGTGTGATAAATGCAGAATATGAAGATGAGAACAACTGCGACATTTCTCACATCATTCTCTACTTCGCAGAAAAGATATGAGAAGAGGCAAGATGTAGGATCAGAATCTCGCAACGACAGTGCTTCAGCGAAATTATCAACAACACAATACAATAGCGTCGCAGAACAATTTCAGGAAGAATATAATAAATGACGTCACCTAAGATCACAAGAAAGATGTGATAGTCTCGCGAAAATTAGAGAGCTTGCGAGATTAACATTTGTAAGGTTGCGAGAATGTCGCATACCATACCCGAAAATAAAGGACAGATTAGCTGTCATCCACTATGTATTTCCCTATAAATAGTCGTTCAAGTTGTAAAGAGAGGGGAAAGATATTTTTTGAGTAAGAAACAAGTAAATAGGAGAGAGAGAGTCTAGAGCAGAGATCATTCTTGATTTCTTTATCTTATTTTGTAAGAACATTCAAAGATTAATCAATAAAATTAAGAGTGTAAACCTAAAAAATGAGTTGATTAATAATGAAATCACATGAGGGGTGTAGTGTAGGATTTCCTGCAACTACACGGTTGCTAAGGTACGGATACCCATACGCGTAGCCAAGCTGGTTATTTTCTCAAATCGGTAGTTCGTGAACTTAAACAATAAATTATAAGGAATGCAATCTTTGCAAACCGTGGTTATATTGTTCATGAACTGATTCAAATGAATCAAACCGATTTTGTTTCAATTGTGTCTATGTATAAAGACCTAAGCAATTGAACAACTCTTTAACTAGTTCATTTGAAGTCATTTGAACTAGTCGTGATTAAGATGAATATGGGTAAATACCACGTGTATGATTTTTAATTACCTAACTTTATTTGTGATTGAAATTCTTAAGTATAACAGGTTAGAAGCAATAATCAAAGCCATTTTATTGTCAAATAAACTTTTTCATACACTTATGGTAACCATTCTTGGTGTAAATCCTTGTGGAAAAGGTTTTCTTCATTCTAAGCATATCAATTCTTGTTTATACAAGTTTGTATCTTAGAAAAGATGATCACAATACTTGATCTTCATGATTACATATTGTGTATTGTTACCATGAGATAGTTCTAAACTTTTTAGTAACATGATCTCATGAGAGACTTTCAATGATTGGTTCTTAAATCGTATCTCCTTATAGGATTTCTAAAATCCAATATATAAATCCTTCTCCCTGGAGAAAGGTCACTCTTGTTGTTCTTTCGGGAATGACAGTTTATGTGGGAGAGTTCTTAAATAAACTTGTGCTTAATTGTTGTATCTTTGAGGGGAGAAGCGGTTGTAAAACATGTATGGGTTAACTTGTATCTTAATAAACTCCTTGATGAAGTCACTAAGTTTCGACTCTGTGGTATCGTCTAAACAAAGTTGATATGTTTTCTTATTTTGGTCATGAAGTGTCTCCGTGAAAATTTCATGAGGACCCCAATAGTTTTCGTACCTTTGCCAATTTATATTGACAAAAAGGGGGAGAATTAATGTGTAGTTCACACTACAAATACATATGGTTTACGGATCACTTTGTAAGGGGGAGTGGTTTTCATGTTGAGATGGAGTATTGACTAAGGGGGAGTGATATATATCACCGTAGTATTATTGTCAAAGTTGTGATACAATGAAACTTTGATGCTGTGTAATAATACTATGATGGATCTTCAACAAGTACAGGATGAACACACGCAGAGTTGAAGAACCAAGGAAATCAAGCATTTCGGATTTTGGAGCTGTAATGCTTCTAACAAGTACAATCTATATGTAAAATGTTTTTGTCACTAAAATTGACAAAGTGGGAGATTGTTAGAGCATTGCACGGTTGAACCCACTAGCGTTGGTATGTCAAGTTAGTTGTCAATTTTAACTGCCAAAATGCATTCTTAAGTTAGTATATTATAGATAGTGAAAAGGAGAGGGTACCCAAATATACCTCAAGCTAAAACTTTTCTTTCCTATAAGTCCTTTCTCCGAAAGTGATTGTCTATGGACTGAGTCGAGACAATGCAACTATTCGGTTCACACTTCGTTTGATCGTCTATGGATACGAGATCGAGACAATACAACAACGAAGTATGTTTACTTGATAAAAAGGTTTGGACTTATCCAAACACAATGGGATTGCTTATAAAGTAAATAGGAATTAACGTTTGTGTAATTTACTTTAATTATAATGAAAAAATTATAATGCGGAAATATAAAGTAAATGACACAGCAAGATTTTGTTAACGAGGAAACCGAAAATGCAGAAAAACCCCGGGACCTTGTCCATATTTGAATACTCTCAGGATTAAGCCGCTACACAAAATTAAACCAACTTCGTATAGTTGAGACCAAGCAACTAAACCTATAGTTCACCTAGTTCCGTCTGTATTCCCACGCCTCCAACTTATGAATAAGTCACGTACTTGGAACAATTCCTTTGGTTCGTATTCCAAACAATAAAGGAACAACAAATCTGTTTGGTCTCAACTCTATTCAACCAAGTGATGTGAGTCAGACAAAGGCTCTTCTGTTTATCTTAACATAAACTCCTTCGTCAGGTTCTTAGATCTATCTTATGTTCAACTACTAAAGGTAATTGTTAATATTTTGCAATCAATACTTTTAATCACAAAGAATTGTATTGATGCCGATCTACACAACTAATCAATCCAATCTACCACAAGGATAAACCGATTATAGTTGGATCCTCTTATACCGAAACAAGTATTGTGCACACCAAAGATTATGAACCCCAAATCAGAAATCTTCAATATCTTCTTTGTCTTCAAATCTTCTTAGATCATCAATAAACACCTGCACACAACAACTTGAATCTCTTGTGATCAATCACGCACAGAACGGAGTCTATTAACAATGGATTACAAGATCTTCTTTAGAACTAACAACAATCTAAAGATCCCTGTCGAAACTTCGATCTAGTTTGAGTGAATCTTATATCAGAAGAGAAGATTCTCAAGCATAAACAAACCAGGTGCAATCAAAGTTCAACCACCGTTAGTCAATCAAATCAATCGAAAACACAAGATAAACCGCAATTATCTAGTTTCCCACCGACGGTACTCGTAGAGCTTCTCAATCCCAAAGAAGACTTTAAACTGAGCGGCTGTAAGAGATTTCACCTAATTAGGTTACTTTCCTCTCCGAATAGGCGGCTACACCAGTAACAACACAACCGAGGAAGTTTGCTGTCACGAAGGATTAGTTTGCTTGAAATGCAAACTTCAAGTATTTATAGACAAGGAAGTTTGGACACCAAGGAATTTCCAAAACCGAAAATATTCTCAAAGATATTCAATATATTCCAAATTCGGTTTTCATAATTCCTGGAAATGCTCTGTCTAAAATAATGACCGAAAAAATCTTTGGAAAATATCAACTAGTAAATGCACATTACTAATTCTCATTTTCCTAAAATAAAATTAACAACCTTAATTAAAAGATTTTTAACTTATTTATATTTCGATCCTGGGATTTTCTTCCTGTAGCTATTAAGGAATAACTTTGAACAATAAAAGATAAACATTACTGTGCGTGTTCAAAGTATGCCGACATCCTTACTTTGTAAGTCCTCTTTCATACTTACAACCTTGAAACCGATTTTCCACACTTACAAACAAGTTTAGAATTGGTTCATCTGACTTTCAAGAACTATTCGATTGATCAAGAACCACTCAATCACAAATCATGGGTTTAACGGTTCTACCAAAACAAGTTCCGGTTCTACCTCCATGTGAGTACTGTGCATAGTCACACTAGCTTTCCAAAATTCGGTTGTATCTAACTTATATGTGTTGCACATGTCCATAGGATCGGTTCCCCTTTTCCTAAAAACTTGTTGCACATGTCCATAGGATCGGTTCCCCTTTCTGCTACAAACTTGATGCACCTCATACAAGGATCGATTCCCCTTTGTGATGTGTTGCACCTTGATCGCTGTCGTATGCGTCAAAAATAATTTCACTTTCTCACTCTACTAATATAAATGAAGTACGTGGTAAGAAAGAGTTCGTTCCCGCAGAGAGGCAATTGTTGTTATAAAATTCCAGTTTTTAAAGTAACCAAGGGGGGATTTTTTGTTTTACCAAAGCAATAAAAGTAATTGAAAGCAATAAAATAATTTGAATAATCAATAAGGAGAAGATATTGGTCACGGGATAGTATCATTCACAAACATGTATTTTCATCAATGAATGATATTTTAATCTCTCATTTATTAAAAGTCCTACGATACCTTGATCGCAAGTATATCTCGCTAATTCCCTGATTTCATCATAACCACATTAAAAGATGCATATGTGAATTCTTCATAGAAAGCAACCTAAAGTGTAAAAGCACAATTAAGTTTTACTCCCTAAAAACACTAAGTTCTATGGAATAAGACTCATCAAGGCAATCAAACGTGTAAATGCACTAATTAAATTTAACCAAGGTTATGATTTATTTGTGACTAGTAGGATATATCACTACAAGCACTACCCACAATTATGCTACTTAGAATCAGGGATAAACAACTTTTTCATATTGAAAACCCTAATATAGCTTTAGAAATGAATGCAAATCGGATTGATTCCGGACTCAACCAAACAAACAATCAAATCATATGACAACATAAACCATGAATCATAAACAATAAATTATTGAGACAAAACTAATTCATTGAAGCAATATCATGTTGTGAAATCAACTTTATCCCATAATCAATAATAGTTATTTAGATACTCATAGCTTTTGAGTTCATCATATTCAATAATAAAATGAAGAAGATGAAAAACAAAAATGAAAGCAAACTCTAGTCGCCGCTCTCCAAACCTCCAAGTAGAAAATACGTGATATCCAAGTTGTAGAAAACTTCCTCTTTTGTAGCTTTTTCTCCTTTCCGATATTAGCTCAAATCCTCCGAAGTCCATCACCAAGAAGTCCACCAAGCCCATGTAATTCATGTGTGAAAGTAGCCCAATAGAAAACTCTGTCCCAAAAATAGTCGACGACAACTGGCCGGAAGTTAACCGGAAAGCAGCTCAGGTGACCGATAAAGTCAAATCGGACACCAGTCAAACGTGTTAACTCGGGTCAATTGGAAAGTCAGACCGAGTCAGGTTATTCAACTCGTTCAGACATAACCTGAGTCACATTGCTAACTAGGCTAACAGGTCTAGTTGGCCAAAGCCTGAGCCATTGCCATGCCATAATCCAGTGTTGCACCATTGTGCATTACAACTTCTTCCCTCCTCCAGCTGCAACTTCTCTTGCAATTCCAACATACCAGCTCAAGCCATCCAACCCTCACTTTTGCAACATAACCACTGCCTGCAGTTCATTCTTCCCTGTATTTCATGCATTCCAACGCACACCTACAATCTCAGACCTGTGATACCAATAAACATCAATGGCACCAGCCTCAAGTACTCTGCAGCTTCTCTTCAATGCCATCAGCTTGCTCAATTCCCATCAACATTTCTCTGTAATTGACTCTTCTTCTACAACTCTTTCATCCTTGAGCTAAACCTCAACTTCAACCATTTGCATCTTCAAATCCTCCACTGCACAACAAATTGTATCTCAACCGTCGCAACTACATCAAGTTAACAGTACCAACTCAGAGCATTACCACCAGTACTACTCCATCTATTGCAGAGATCAACAAACTCACCACCTGCAATCTCTTGTCACACCACCAGTTTCTTAACTCCAGCTGCTGCTTCAAATCAGGCCATGATTCATTTCTCCCACCAGTTTCTGGCACTTATTGCTATAGCTTCTCCGCAGAAAAGCCAGAGCACTTGTATCTTCTCTTCAACAACCACTAAACTACCGCTGCAAAATCACCATCAGCTGGACACACAACTTCTCCAATTCTTTCTTGTTCTTGAATGCAAACCACCAATTCCACTCATTACATCTCAAGTTAACTCACTGTCTTCAATTCATCTCATTATATGCCTTCAACATAACTCCAACAACACTTGAGCTTAACCAGCAACAACTTCTATCTCAGGCCAAAACAACATCTCAGCTTCAATTTCGCAGATCCACTGGATTCATCTCAGTTGTAATTCATAAGAACCTTATCACCACTGCCATCTCCCTGTGTTTTTCTCACAAGCAACAACATAAACAATTCAAACCCATCTGCTCAGTCTGGTCTTATCTAGAAGCTCGACAACATTATTTCAGTTCCTGCTAACAGCACCACCACCATCTGAACTAGCATCAAACCCCCTTGCTCTGAATTCAAGCTTCTGCCATCACAGTAACGCTCAATCAACATCTGCAAACCCATTCTCAGCTGTAACAACTTCAATTCCAACCACCACCTTCTTAATTGCTCACAATGCCCAAAAATAACACTTCCATTTCCATTGTTAACTTCTTCATTAGCAGCAACTCCAATCCACCAAACCCTAACAAGGACTCCACCAACTTCAATTTGAGAATCGATTAACAACAGCAAATTATGATCCAAACCCTCATCATCATTTCAGTTTCTCTCTGAACCTCTATAAATCTCAGTCTCTAATTCCTCTTCTCGATTCTGCTCTCAAACTCAGATACTCATATCCATTCTCTTTGAACTTGTAATCACAGCAAAACCCTTATTCCGCAGTCTTCTTTTCATCATCTCCTCGAATTTCTCTCTTGATTTCACCATCAACAGATCCACCTCACTATAATTTTGGATACCTATTCTTCAACAGCAAACCCTACCTTCTTCTCGGATTTCTTGCTTCAATTGATGGCAACAACTACAGCTTCATCATCTCACAATTTCTTCCATTAATCTCTAAATATCTCTGATCTTTCAGCTTCATAATGGTGCCGCCATCTCTCTCTTGGTTTCAGGTGGAGTAAGTGGAGAATAGACAATGATGAGAGAATTGATTTCTCTCTTAATTTTAGGGCGAGTGTAGGAATAAGGCTAATGGATATAGCCACCATGGTGTGATACAACCAAGGATGTCTCTAGACACCCAATCATCAGATAAGGGACGCCAAGAATGTTTACCCCTTGCTTCTCTAGACTAAGCTGCAATGGTTGAGCTTGGCTTGGCTCATCTCCACTCCCAGTAGCAATTGCACATGAAATGATGCTTTTGTCCTTGCTTCAAATGAACGCTTCTTATTCTTTGAATTCTTCCACCAACAACGGTCGTCTCTTGCTTCTCATATATACTTTTTCTCTCAAATTTCTCTTCATCACTAAAGCTGCCATGCTTTTCATACAGAATTTACATCACTAAAGCTGACATGATTTTCAGACCGAAATTAAGAAATAGAAGCAAATAATGAGAAATAGTTCGTCTCCAACAACAGTTGCACTTGAAATGACACTTTTCCCCTGTTTCTTCTTCTTTTGTTCCAAATGACTCCAAAGTACCTAAAACTCAAAAGAAAACATAAGATACGTAACATACAAGAAAACTTAGCAAAGAAAGCATAAATATTAAGATGTTTTAGACACCTATCAAATTCCCCCACACTTAGACTTTGCTAGTCCTCGAGCAAATCAAACAAAACTAATTCTAAAATACATACAACTCTGTCTCGTCGAGGATACAGTTACTCTTAGCATAAATAACAAGCCTTTAAACCTCTAGGTGTCCCTAGTGGACGAGTTTTAGTCTCGTGAAGGTTTACAAGAGGTGTACCTGCAAAACCTTTACTTCCAAAATCCATCTACCTGTGAAAAGTCTAAAAATGACAATAAACATTTTGTAATTGGCTTACTATCAATGATTACAGGAGGAAGTAGCCACTTTCAAATCCAATTCATAAATTAGTAATATAGCTTTATCAGAAAGTTGCACACAACCACAATACTCAGAATCGAATCAACCCCTATCACATGAAAAGATTAAGAAGGTGGATATAGAAAGTAGAAGGTGGCGGACTGTTGACTAAGGTGAATGGTGTTTCCCATATCTGTCTGAAGGTCACTTCCAAAACAAACCTAAAAATACTATTGGATTGAGCTACTGGTCTGAATTCTAATATCAACACAGCTGGCATATACAAAGGAACCAGCGGTCGATAAACTTAATTCTAGATAAATTCACTGGCATATACAAGGGAACCAGTGATGATCTTATTCAACACAATAATAATGTATTTTTTTTCTTCTTCTTTTTCTTTTCTTTTTTCAATTTTTTTTCAAATCGACAACATGATTGGATCTTTTGGATCCAAGCGCATGATTCTTGTCAGCAGATTACATGGTAATTCCCATGGATCCTGCATTCCACGCTTGTTTAGGCGACGGAGACAGGGAGAACACACATATATTGCTATCCAGGTGTCAATTTTTTTTTACGTACACCGTTTGGTCAAATTGGTCTGGGTTTTTTTTTTTGTAGTAACTCAATCACTTTATTTCATCCTAGCGGTGATAACAACTCGATGCTGGTGCCCCACCAAATCACTTAGAGAAACAATAGATAAATATGGAAAAATAAAAATAGAACATGATATGGTGACGACTCCGAGATACGGTGACAACTAACATGTTATTTGTTCTTATATTTTGTTCGTTTTCATATGAAAAGATTCTACTAATGGGTTCATCAACTCCTATGTTTTCATTAGTGTAAGGCACAAGTTGCTAGACTTAGTAGTGAATCATTTTTTTTTATTTTTTTTTCACTAAAGGCATCAAATCAAACTAACTATACAAACATATAAATGCTCCCCCACACTTAAACTTTACATTGTCCTCAATGTAAATTTAGTCATTCAAAATAAAGTTCAAGGTGAGAAATTCCGCAAATGATATGCAAAAACAAAGATAAAATGCTTAAAAATAAAAAGATAAAGATAAAGATACAAAACCGGTGGGTTGCCTCCCACATAGCGCTTGTTTTAAAGTCGTCAGCCCGACTTTCAGCTCTAATTACTCCTCCAGAGGGAGTGGATCCACAAAATTGACTCCTTCCACAACTTCAGAAGTGAAGTTCTCATAATATGGTTTCAACCGGTGCCCATTCACTTTAAACTCCTTTCTTGTAGTAATACTACGAATTTTTACTGCACCATGAGAAAACACATTAGTAACAACAAAAGGTCCAATCTAATGTGACCTTAATTTACCCGGAAATAATTGCAAGCGAGAATTAAACAAAAGCACTTTCTTCCCAACACAAAATTGTTTTCTAGAAATCATAGTATCATGAAATGCCTTAGTTTTCTCCTTGTAAATGCGTGAGCTTTCAAATGCATCATTGCGAAGCTCTTCTAGCTCTTGGAGTTGCAACTTTCTTTGTTTTCCAGCACCATCCAACTCCATATTGCATTGCTTAATATCCCAAAATGCCTTATGTTCAATTTCAACGGGTAGGTGACAAGGTTTACCGTACACAATCCTAAAGGGAGACATCCCAATAGGTTTCTTGTATGCGGTTCTATAAGCCCACAAAGCATCATTAATTCGCATGCTCCAATCTTTCCTTGTTGGATTCACCGTCTTCTCTAGAATGGATTTCACCTCCCGGTTAGAAAACTCGGCTTGTCCATTTGTTTGCGGATGATAAGGTGTTGCAATCTTGTGCGACACATTGTACTTCTTCAACAAGATTTGTAAGAACCTGTTTTTGAAGTGTGAACCCCCATCGCTAATTATGGCTCTTGGAATTCCAAACCTTGCAAAAATATTTGCTTGCACAAAATATGAAACCTCTTTAGAATCATTAGTTGGGGTGGCCTTATCTTCCACCCATTTCGAGACATAATCAACAAGTAAGATATAAAAATTCCCATGGGAGTTGACAAAAGGACCCATAAAATCTATACCCCATACATCAAAAACTTCGATAAATTGAATAAAAGTTTGTGGCATTTGATTTCGAGCACCTAGATTGCCTGTTCTTTGGCACCTATCACAAGTTGTACAAAATATATATGCATCCTTGAACAAGGTTGGCCTATAGAAATCGCTTTCAAGTACCTTGTGAGCGGTTCTCTTACTCCCAAAATGTCCTCCGCAAGCATAAGAGTGACAAAAAGACAAGATAGAATTAAATTCAGATCCGGGAATGCACCTTCGTATCACTTGGTCGCTGCCATGTTTCCATAGGTATGGATCATCCCATACATATTGGTTTCCTAACCTCTTAAGTTTGTACCTCTCAGCACGAGACAAGTTCTTTGGGATTTGTTTATACACCAAGTAATTGACAATATCTGCATACCATGGTTCTCCAAAGGCAGTTGAAAATAGTTGCTCATCCGGGAAACTTTCACGCAATGGGATAGCTTCTTTGTCCACAGCAAGACGACTCAAGTGATCCGCAACGGTTTTCTGAATTCCCTTCTTGTCCTTGATTTCAATATCAAACTCTTGAAAGAGTAAAATCCATCGTATGAGCCTCGATTTGGCCTCTTTCTTTGTAAGCAAGTACCTAAGTGCTGCATGATCAGAAAAGACAACAACTTTTGTACCAATTAGATAAGACCGAAACTTTTCCAAAGCAAAAACAATAGCTAATAACTCTTTTTCAGTGGTTGTGTAGTTTTGTTGGGCTTCATTGAGTGTCCTAGAAGCATTATAAATGGCATAAGGTATCTTTCCCACACGCTGCCCAAGCACCGTACCAACCGCATAGTCACTTGCATCACACATGAGCTCAGAAGGCTTGCTCCAATCCGGTGGATTAATGATAGGGGCTGAAATCAAAAGTTCTTTCAAATGATTGAATGCTGCCACACACTTTTCATCAAAGTTAAAAACCACATCTTTTTGCAATAAGTTGCAAAGTGGTGATGCTATCTTGGAAAAATCCTTGATAAATCTTCGATAAAAACCTGCATGACCAAGAAAATAGCGTCTCCCTCACCGTAGAGGGAGGGATTAAAGCACGAATAAGGTCTATCTTAGATTTATCGACTTCCAAGCCTTTAGAAGATATTATATGGCCTAAAACTATGCCATGAGTTACCATGAAATGGCACTTCTCCCAATTCAGCACAAGGTTTGTTTCAACACATCGTTCAAGGATTAGAGATAAGTTGTTCAAGCAAAGGTCAAATGAATCAGCAAAGACACTAAAGTCGTCCATGAACACTTCGATTATGTTTTCAACATATTCTGAAAAAAATACTTACCATACACCTTTGAAAGGTAGTTGGAGAATTGCACAAGCCAAAAGGCATCCTTCTATAAGCAAAAGTACCGAAAGGACAAGTGAAAGTGGTTTTCTCTTGATCCTCCGGTGCTATTACAATCTGATTGTAACCTGAATATCCATCAAGGAAGCAATAGTAAGAGTGTCCAGCTAAACGTTCAAGCATTTGATCAATAAAAGGCAATGGAAAATGATCCTTCCTAGTGGTGGCATTAAATTTCCTATAATCAATACAAACCCTCCAACCGGTTTGCACACGAGTTGGGACAAGTTCGTTCTTATCATTCTCCACCACCGTCACCCCTGATTTCTTTGGTACTACTTGTACCGGGCTCGCCCACTTACTATCGGATATGGGGTAGATGACACCCACGTCCAAAAGATTGAGTATCTCCTTTTTCACAACTTCCATCATGTGAGGGTTCAAACGACGTTGCGCTTCCCTTGTCGGCTTTGCATCATCCTCCAAATGGATTTTGTGCATACAAACGGCAGGGCTTATACCCTTAATATCAGCAATTGTCCATCCTATGGCCGTCTTGTATTTCCTTAGCACCCTTAAAAGTTTTTGCTCATGTAATTCACTAAGCTTGTTAGAAACAATCACAAGTAAATCTTCCTTGTCACCCAAGTATAAGTACTTTAGGTGATCGAGAAGAGGTTTCAATTCTACCTTTGGAGATTTAACAATGGAAGGTACAAGCTTTTCATCACTGCATGGTAAAGAAACAAAAGAGATATTATGAGTTTCCGTTCATCCTTGTAGTGAATTAAGATCACCAAGGGCTTCCTTGACTTCACTACCACACTCTACACCATTATCCATGGATGTAGTTAAAACGGTTTCCAAAGCATCTTCACCATTCAATTCAAACACTTGTTGTGACAATGTATCCATAACATCAATGGAGAAACAAGAGTGGACATCACTAGGATATCTCATCGTCTCGAAAATGTTGAAACGTATTGTTTCTCCATCAAACTCCATAGTTAGCATTCCCTTGTCCACGTCAATAATGGTTTTCGCCAAGGGAATCCCAAGTAGCAATGGAAGAGATGAGTCCGGTGAACCTTCATCCATCTCTAACACGCAAAAGTCAGCTGGAAATACTAGTTGATTAACCTGCACAAGCACATCCTCAACAATACCCATTGGGTAGACATTAGAGCGATCGGCTAATTGCAACACAATTCCAGACTTTTTAAGAGGACCCAAGTCAAGTGAATTATACATGGATGCTGGCATAACATTTACGGATGCACCTAAGTCCAACATAGCTTTATTAAATGTAGTGTTACCAATTGTGACGGGAATGTCAAAGCTACCGGGATCCTTGCATTTCAGTGGAAGTTTGTGTTGTAAGATTGTCGAAGCATTCTCCCCCACACTTTGCACTTCATTACCTTTGAGCCTTTGCTTGTTGGTACACAAGTCCTTCAACACCTTTGCATATTTTGGAACTTGCTTGATTGCATCTATGAGTGGTATATTCACATGGATCTTCTTAAGAATGTCTAAAATCTCTTTTTCTAGTTCCGCCTTCTTGGAATTTGCAAATCTGCGAGGAAAAGGTAAAGGAGGAACATAAGTAGAAACCGGAGTTTTAGAGTTAGAAATAGGTACCTCAAAAGTTTGGGGAGAATCCTCATTCTTCTCCTTCAAAACAGGTTCCTTTGGAGCTTCATCTTTGCCAGAATCAGTAACTTCGGGTTGCACAAGTTACGTACCACTTCTCAACGTAATTGCATTGACACCCTATTTTGGGTTGATAGGTTGAGAAGGGAGTTTCCCATCATTTTGTGCCTTCAACTGATTCAACTCAATATCCATAGAACCAACTTGGGTTTGCAATTCCTTAACCGTACTCTCTGTTTTTTGCATAAAAGATTTCAGCAACTCTTCCATACTTGATCCCTGATTTTGAGGTTATTGTTGTTGTTGTGGAAATTTTTGTTGCTGAAATTGTTGTTCTTGTGGTTGAAATCCACTTGGGCGGTTGAAAGTAGGTTGTTGCACCGCTCCTTGCTTGTTGGCATAACTGAAATTGGGGTGATCTCTCCATCCCGAATTGTAAGTGTTGGAATAGGGATCATACCGTCTTTGCTGATTTGGAAATATCACGTTAGCTTGTTCATTGGCGTCTTCATACCCTTGAGGAGAACTTGGTATCACCACGGCTGCAACTTTTTGCATCATTGCTGTCATGTTACCCATTTGTTGACGAAGTTCCTCGACGTCACTCACTTCATTTACTCCCCTAAGAAGCACATCCAAACAACGACTTGAAAATTGTTGCGAGTTCGCTGCCATGTTCTCAATCAACTCTCTAGCTTGTGCCACCGTCTTGTTCACTAGTGCACCACCACCCGCAGCGTCAAGAAGATTCCTGTCACTTGTTTGGAGACCTTCGTAGAAGTATTGGATAATCATTGCGTCACTAAATTGGTGATGAGGGAAGCTGGCCACCAATCTCTTGTATCACTCCCAACATTCATATAAAGATTCTCCCACATTTTGCTTCATCCCACAAATCTCCTTGCGAATTTGAGTAGCCTTTGATGCAGGAAGATATCTCTCTAAAAAGAGTTTCTTCAATCCATTCCATGTTGTGACACTTCCGGAAGGCAGATAATACAACCAATCCTTAGCACTATCTGCCAAAGAGAAGCATGGCCATGACAATGGTGTGGAAGTCCATAAGATGCTTTTTTGGGTCTTCATTCACCATGCCATGGAACTTTGGTAATTCTCTAAGCAACCACGGCTTGATCTCGAAAGTAGAGTTTGTTTGAATACACCATTGTTGTGTATCCATCTTGTGAGAAGCCAAGTCCTTGAGTGTACGATTTGCATCACCCATTGCTTCTTCTTATTCTTCTTCAAAAGGTGGTTCTTGTTCAACCGGAACATCTTGTTCTACAACTTCTTCCTCTACTTCCAACTCTAGCTCTTCCGCCTCGTCAACTCTTGCTTGGAGTATTGTTCCTTCACGAGTAGTTATCCCGCACCTTTGATAATTCCAATTCTTGGGAGCCATGGATTAGTACCTGAAAAACAATTCTCACAAAAAAAAAGTCAGAAAAACGAAACAAGAAATAATAAGCAAAGATGAAAGCAGAAATGATGATAAGAAACTAAAAACTTAATAACTAGCCGTATGCCTTCCCGGCAGCGGCGCCAAAATTTGATCGCTGTCGTATGCGTCAAAAATAATTCACTTTCTCACTCTACTAATATAAATGAAGTACGTGGTAAGAAAGAGTTTGTTCCCACAAAGAGGCAATTGTTGTTATAAAATTCCAGTTTCTAAAGTAAGGGGGGATTTTTTGTTTTAGCAAACCAATAAAAGTAATTGAAAACAATAAAATAATTTGAATAATCAATAAGGAGAAGATATTGGTCACGTGATAGTATCATTCACAAACATGTATTTTCATTAATGACTAGAATTGATATTTTAATCTCTCATTTATTAAAAGTCCTAGGATACCTTGATCGCAAATATATCCCGCTAATTCCCTGATTTCATCACAACCACATTAAAAGATGCATATGTGAATTCTTCCTAGAAAGCAACCTAAAGTGTAAAAGCACAATTAAGTTTTACTCCCTAAAAGCACTAAGTTCTATGGAATAAGACTAATCAAGGCAATCAAACGTGTAAAAGCACTAATTCAATTTAACCAAGGTTATGATTCATTTGTGACTAGTAGGATATATCACTACAAGCACTACCCACAATTATGCTACTTAGAATCAGGGATAAACAACTTTTTCGTATTGAAAACCCTAATATAGCTTTAGAAATGAATGCAAATCAGATTGATTCCGGACTCAACCAAACAAACAATCAAATCATATGACAATATAAACCATGAATCATAAACAATAAATTATTGAGACAAAACTAATTCATTGAAGCAATATCATATTGTGAAATCAACTTTATCCCATAACCAATAATAGTTATTTAGCTACTCATAGCTTTTGAGTTCATCATATTCAATAATAAAATGAAGAAGATGAAAAACAAAAATGAAAGCAAACCCTAGTCGCCGCTCTCCAAAGCTCCAAGTAGAAAATACGTGATATATAAGTTGTAGAAAACTTCCTCTTTTGTAGCTTTTTCTCCTTTCCGATATTAGCTCAAATCCTTCGAAGTCCATCACCAAGAAGTCCACCAAGCCCATGTAATTCATGTGTGAAAGTAGCCCAATAGAAAAATCTGTCCCAAAAATAGTTGACGACAACTGGACGGAAGTTAACCGGAAAGCAGCTCAGGTGACCGGTAAAGTCAAACCGGACACCAGTCAAACGAGTTAACTCGGGTCAATTGGAAAGACAGGCCGAGTCAGGTTATTCAACTCGTTCAGACATAGCCTGAGTCACAGTGCTAACTAGGCTGACAGGTCTAGTTGGCCAAAGCCTGAGCCATTGCCAGGCCATAATCCAGTGTTGCACCATTGTGCATTACAACTTCTTCCCTCCTCCGGCTGCAACTTCTCTTGCAGTTCCAACATACCATCTCAAGCCATCCAACCCTCACTTCTGCAACATAACCACTGCATGCAATTCATTCTTCCCTGTATTTCATGCATTCCAACACACACCTACAATCTCAGACCTGCGATACCAATAACCATCAACGGCACCAGCCTCAACTACTCTGCAGCTTCTCTTCAATGCCATCAGCTTGCTCAATTCCCATCAACATTTCTCTGTAATTGACTCTTCTTCTACAACTCTTTCATCCTTGAGTTAAACCTCAACTTTAACCATTTGCAACTTCAAATCCTCCACTGCACAACAAAGTGTATCTCAACCGTCGCAACTGCATCAAGTTAACAGTACCAACTCAGAGCATTACCACCAGTACTACTCCATCTATTGCAGAGACCAACAAACTCACCACCTGCAATCTCTTGTCACACCACCAGTTTCTTAATTCCAGCTGCTGCTTCAACTCAGGCCATCATTCATTGCTCCCACCAGTTCCTGGCACTTATTGCTATAGCTTCTCCGCAGAAAAGCCAGAGCACTTGTATCTTCTCTTCAACAGCCACTAAACTGCCGCTGCAAAATCACCATCAGCTGGACACACAACTTCTCCAATTCTTGCTTGTTCTTGACTGCAAACCACCAATGACACTCATTACATCTCAAGTTAAATCACTGTCTTCAATTCATCTCATTCTCTGCCTTCCACATAACTCCAACAATACTTGAGCTTAACCATCAACAACTTCTATCTCAGGCCAAAACAACATCTCAGCTTCAATTTCGCAGCTTCACTGGATTCATCTCAGTTGTAATTCACAAGCACCTGCTCACCACTGCCATCTCCCTGCGTTGTTCTCACAAGGAACAACATAAACAATTCAAACCCATCTGCTCAGTCTGGTCTTATCTAGAAGCTCGACAACATTATTTCAGTTCCCGCTAACAACACCACCACCATCTGAACTAACATCAAACCCCCTTGCTCTGAATTCAAGATTCTGCCATCACATTAGTGCTCAATCAACATCTGCAAACCCATTCTCAGCTGTAACAACTTCAATTCCAACCACCACCTTCTTAATTGCTCATAATGCCCAGAATTAACACTTCCATTTCCATTGTTAGCTTCTTCATCAGCATCAGCTACAATCCACCAAACATTAACAAGGACTCCACCAACATCAATTTGAGAATCGATTAACAACAACAAATTCTGCTTCAAACCCTCATCATCATTTCAGTTTCTCTCTGAACCTCTATAAATCTCGGTCTCTAATTCCTCTTCTCGATTCTGATACCCAGATCCATTCTCTCTGAATTTGTAATCACAACAAAACCCTTATTCTGTAGTCTTCTTTTCATCATCTCCCTGAATTTCTCTCTTGATTTCACCATCAACAGATTCATCTCACTGTAATTTTGGATCCCTATTCTTCAACAACAAACCCTACCTTCTTCTCGGATTTCTTGTTTCAATTGATGGCAACAACTACGGCTTCATCATCTCACAATTTCTGCCATTAATCTCTAAATCTCTCTGATCTTTCAGCTTCATAATGGTGTCGCCATCTCTCTCTTGGTTTCAGGTGGAGTAAGTGAAGAATAGACAATTATGAGAGAATTGATTTCTCTCTTAATTTTAGGGCGAGTGTAGGAATAAGGCTAATGGATATAGCCACCCTGGTGTGATACAACCAAGGATGTCTCTAGACACCCAATCATCAGATAAGGGCCGCCAAGAATGTTTGCCCCTTGCTTCTCTAGACTAAGATGCAATGGTTGTGCTTGGCTTGGCTCATCTCCGCTGCCAGTAGCAATTGCACATGAAATGATGCTTTTGTCCTTGCTCCAAATGAACGCTTCTTCTTCTTTGAATTCTTCCACCAACAACGGTCGTCTCTTGCTTCTCATATCTACTTTTTCTCTCCAATTTCTCTTCATCACTAAAGTTGCCATGCTTTTCAGACATAATTTGCATCACTAAAGCTGACATGCTTTTCAGAAAAAAATTAAGAAATATAAGCAAATAATGAGAAATAGTTCGTCTCCAACAGCAGTTGCACTTGAAATGACACGTTTCCCTTGTTTCTTCTTCTTTTGTTCCAAATGACTCCAAAGTACCTAAAACTCAAAAGCAAACATAAGATACGTAATTTACAAGAAAACTTAACAAAGAAAGCATAAACAATAGATAAATATTAAGGTGTTTTAGACACCTATCACACCTCTTCATAGCATCGGTTCCCCTTTACCCAGATTCGGTTCAACAAATCACAAACTCGATCATACCATCTCAGGTGATTACTTAGGATCGGTTTCACTAATAAAAGTCATACCAATACATAAGTCAGGCCTTTGTGAATAGTTTTACCAAGAACACAAACAAGTCATGAGCGGTTATACTAAATCACACATATTGGATGTTCACAAGATATGCAATGAATAACAATCCCAATAACGCCTGGCGATTTCCTTTTCGATTCATAAACAAGATTATGAACTTACTTCCTTAAAACACATGTAAAACATTGTTTCCTAGGATGAAATCCTCACCTCATACCCATACATAATCACGATAGCATTTAAACGATTATGTCGATGTCTTATCTATAAAGTTTAATGGTTAAGCAATAAACTTCATATTGTATTCCTTAATACTATGTCTATCTAGAGTGTTCATACTTCGCAGTTTCGTTTTCAATATGCACGACTTGAAAGATATGTTAGGGAATGAAACGGTTCAAGTCAAATATCACTAACCTCAAGTGGAAGGATGATGTTGTCGTTGTAGCTTCTTACTTATCCACTTCTTTAAGTCTTCGCAATACCTGTAATGTCTCATATCCTAATACTTTCAAGCTAACCTATACGAAGTTGACTCTAGCACATAATCAAGCGACTCTTAAAATGAGTTTTGATTCACTAAAATATGACAAGAAAACTTGACATACTAACGCTTGGTGGGTTCAACCGAGCTATGCTCTAACAATCTCCCCCTTTGTCAATTTTAGTGACAAAACTCTTACAATCACATGGATAAACAAGTTACAAGAATATATTACACATACGCTTGATTCCCGAATTCAACAACACAATAACCTGCATCCATTCAATCCTTAAATGCCGCTGTTGACATTATAATAACAAAGCTAATACTCCCCCTAAAGGTGAGATAGGTAGATTTCATCAATCCGCACGTCTTTGTTATACCAGTTAATATGATATGCTACTCCTCCTTAGTCTATGCTTTCACTCTTTCGTTAGATAAACGTTTAAGCATAATTTTTCTTTTCCTTAGTGATACCAATCAATATAAAATCAATACCAGTATCACTTGTTTCTTCATATATTTCTCCCCCTTTTTGTCACAAAATGACAAAGAAACGAAAAAAATAAAGGACAACACAAAAAGAATCTTACAAATCTCAAAATAGACTTGTAAACCTATAGAGTTAAGCACGAGGGTTCCACACACCATTTTTGATAACCAATACCAAAACCGAAACTACAAAGTAATTTGTTTTGATATGTTATCAAGGAAACAATTTCCCGAAGCAATTTTCCCAATTTAGTTTAGCAAACCAAAAATAAACTAAGCAACTTAGTCCCTTTGCTAAACCGATTGTACAAATACAATTGCTTCATTCGATAAGACCAAAATAAAGATAACTATATTTCTCTCTTCAGGTTCTAATTATCCATATAACTTAGACATTGAAGTTTAAACAAGACTAGTACTAGGTTAGTTAACTAGCATTTCTTGTTAAGGCATTCGATTAGACTTGAATAACCGAAACCTCCACTTTGGTAAGTTTAACTAAGATAAACTTAGCTTCTCTTATCCGGAATCTAATTGGACTAAACAATCCATCCTGTAAACCTTTTCTTTCGTTAATCCATAAATAATTCATACAAACCAAATAAATCAACTTGCAAAATTATTCACCTCAACTGGAAGCAATTGAATCAACATAAGCATTAAAACACCGCAATTGCACCGAAATTTTGTAATCCTAAACAATTGATACCACACAATAAAGCAAGATAACAATAGTGTTTCTTAACCGGAACCAATTGAATCACACACACATCCATACACACATAATGGAATAAAACATCAATTGTACCGAAATTTTGTTAAGAAAAAGCAAAATATATATGAAATAAAAATTAGGCTTTTCTTAAACAAGAAAACAATCAACTAACAACATTGTTACCTCAAATTTCGCATCCACTTCTCCAATATGTTTGCATCTTCTTCCAGGGAGAACTGATATCGAAATATCATTATGTTGTCATCCTTATGCAAAACAAAAGAATAACAACAACCAACCTTTACTAGAGAAAGGTTGAAAATCGGTTTTAACAATTGCAAGCAAAAGTTGAAAACCGTCGAAACACATATGCTTTTATGCTAAACCAAAACTGATTCAACATATTGTGACTTTTTCACATATTGTTTCTACCAGAACCCCTCATGATCCTTTGATAAATCCTACCAACATGGGCTAGAACTTAATCCTTCTAAATCAAAAAGTCACCCAAACCATAAGGGTTCACAACATTATGAGATCGAATTATCAAGGTAATAAACCGAAATCAAACATCCCATAAACATCCATAGTAATAATAAAGCATTCAAGCACAGGCTATGTAAATAAAAAACCATCACAAGAAAAATTATAAATCAAATAATTTTATTCATAATAGTTTTATTCATAATAGACTTAATACAATCAATGAAAGAAATCAAAAATTGATGTTTATTTTCCTTTACAACTCAGTCCTTCATATCAGTGCTAAATGAAGGTGGATTATTACTTTCAGGCTTCAACTTGTGAATTTCTTCAAGTAAAAAACCTTGTTGCTTGACCAGAATCTCTTGCAGGTGAGAAATTTTCGTGAAGGATTCTGCAAGAGCATGTAATTCTGTCTTTGATTGAACACAAAAGTGTGTCAATGCTTCAATACACTGATCTTTCTTAAGAGTATTCTCTCTTTCCTTCTTGCTAAGCCAATCTCCTTTTCTAATTTTAATCTTAATATCAAGAGAAGATCCAGACTTAATCTTAAGTTGATCTTTCTGATCTAGCATCTTACCAAAAGAAGATGTTGGATCCAGACTCATGGTTCAGACAAGGAATGACCAAAGAAGGAGAAGGATCTTTTTAGAATTTTCATACTTCTGAAAATATAATATTCCTAAAAATATGAATATATAAAATATTTTAAAATACTAGATTTTATTTCCATAATCTACACATAAATGCCTTGATTTTTCTTCTTCCTCACTCAAAATTAGGCACACATGGTGAGGAAAGAATTCTAATACCGATCAAGTGGTAATAGTATGAGGTTTTCTCTCATTATGGAAAATAGAACAAAAAGATTGTCCCTGATCTAGTATCGTATGAGATATTCTCTTCTTGTTACCTCGAACTAACGAAGTATCTTGAGATTGACTTGGGTTGCCTATGCAACTTTTAGCAATTCTGTTTTTGAGACAGTTTTTGCATCTTGTTTTATTTTTTTCCTTTACCATTAGATGATTTAATAACATCGGAAGAAATTTTAAAATGGGTAAATCACTAATGGAGGAGGAAGAAATAAGATTGACAACTAATGAAATATTAGTTGTTTCCTCTTCTTCGGAATCGTATGAGTCAGAGGTCTCATCTATAGTTACAGCCAACGCCTTGCTTCCAGTGTATTTCTTAAGATTAGGACAGTCTTTAGCAATATGACAGGAACTCGATCATGTGGACGAGAAGATCGATGAGTATCCTTAACGAATCTCTTATTTCGCTTCTTTAAGAGATCTCGAAACTGTCTAGTAATCAATGATAATGATTGTTCAATTTCATCATCAGAATTTTATGCAATCTGTTCATCTGAATCATCCATCTGTCTATTCCTCTCCGTTGGAGTTTCAGAATTTTAGCAGCTTTAAAAGTGATTCCTTTACTTTGAATAGACTGTGATTCATGGTCAAATATCTTTAACTTTCCAACGAGTGTGCTTCGTGAGAGAGTTGAGAGATCATTTGCTTCTACGATTGCATGCTTCTTAGAATCGTATCTTGGTGGAAACGATCTGAGAATTTTGCACACTATATCCCTTTCAGAGATAGTCTTTACGAGAGAGAAAGAGGCATTGATTATCTCAGAGAGTTTAAGATGAAACTCTTCAAAAGTGTCGTTGTCATCCATTCGAAGGTTTTCCCAATCGGACGTAAGAGTTTGAAGTCTAGCTTCTTTCTCGGAAGTGTTTCCTTCGAATACGATCTGAAGATTATCCCAAGCTTCTTTCGAAATTTGACATGTTGATACATGATGTTGTAGATCACGGCTTACAACATGTATTATAGCATTCAAACCATCTGAATTCTGATTTGCAGGCGCCTTTTCTTCGTTTGAAAAATCTACTAAGCGTTTAAACTCAGTTTCTGAATTTTCTATCTGTGGACGAATATAACCATCGACGACTAATAGCCAAGCATTAAAGTCTCGTGATTGAAGAAAATATCTCATGGCATATTTCCACCATAGATACTTTGTTCCGTCAAATCTTGGAGGTACGTTAATTGAATTCGATTCATCAGAACTCGAGTTCATTCTTATAGGTTGGATCACACCAAACACAGATTGTTAGATCTTTTCGTGTCTGCCTGCTCTGATACCAATTGAAAAGGAGAGGGTACCCAAATATACCTCAAGATAAAACTTTTCCTACCTATAAGTCCTTTCTCCGAAAGTGATTGTCTATGGACTGAGTCGAGACAATCCAACTATTCGGTTCACACTTTGTGTTATCGTCTATGGACACGAGATCGAGACAATACAACAATGAAGTATGTTTACTTGATAAAAAGGTTTGGACTTAACCAAACACAAGGGATTGCTTATTAAGTAAATAGGAATTAATGTTTGTGTAATTTACTTTAATTATAATAAAACAATTATAATGCGGAAATATAAAGTAAATGACACAACAAGATTTTGTTAACGAGGAAACCGCAAATGTAGAAAAAACCCCGGGACCTTGTCCAGAATTAAATACTCTCAGGATTAAGCCGCTACACAAAATTAAACCAACTTCGTATAGTTGAGACCAATCAACTAAACCTATAGTTCACCTAGTTCCGTCTGTATTCCCACGCCTCCAACTTATGAATAAGTCACGTACTTGGAACAATTCCTTTGGTTCGTATTCCAAACAGTAAAGGAAAAACAAATCTGTTTGGTATCAACTCTATTCAACCAAGCGATGTGAGTCGGACAAAGTATCTTCTATTTATCTTAACATAAACTCCTTCGTGAGGTTCTTAGATCTATCTTATGTTCAACTACCAAAGGTAATTGTTAAGATTTTGCAATCAATACTTTTAATCACAAAGAACTGTATTAATGTCGATCTACACAACTAATCAATCCAATCTACCACAAGGATAAACCGATTATAGTTGGATCCTCGTATACCGAAACAAGTATTATGCACACCAAAGATTATGAACCCCAAATCAGAAATCTTCAATATCTTCTTTGTCTTCAAATCTTCTTAGATCTTCAATAAAAACCTGCACACAACAAGTTGAATCTCTTTTGATAAATCACGCACAGAACAGAGTCTGTTAACAATGGATTATCTCAAGATCGTCTTTAGAACTAACAACAGTCTAAAGATCCCTGTCCAAACTTCGATCTAGTTTGAGTGAACCTTATATCAGAAGAGAATATTCTCAAGCATAAACAAACTAGGTGCAATCAAAGTTCAACCACCGTTAGTCAATCAAATCAATCGAAAACACAACCGCAATTATCTAGTTTCCCACCAACGGTACTCGTAGAGCTTATCAATCCCAAAGAAGACTTTAAACTGAGCGGCCGTAAGAGATTTCGCCTAATTAGGTTACTCTCCTCTCCGAATAGGCGGCTACACCAGTAACAACACAACCGAGGAAGTTTGCTGTCACAAAGGATTAGTTTGCTAGAAATGCAAACTTCAAGTATTTATATACAAGGAAGTTTGGACACCAAAGAATTTCCAAAACCGAAAATATTCTCAAAGATATTCAATATATTACAAATTCGGTTTTCATAATTCCTGGAAATGCTATGTCCAAAATAATGACCGAAAATCTCTTTGGAAAATCTCAACTAGTAAATGCACATTACTAATTCTTATTTTCCTAAAATAAAATTAACAACCTTAATTAAAAGATTCTTAACTTATTTATATTTCGATCCTGGGATTTTCTTCCTGTAGCTATTAAGGAATAACTTTGAACAATAAAAGATAAACATTATTGTACGTGTTCAAAGTATGTCGACATCCTTACTTTGTAAGTCCTCTTTAATACTTACAACCTTGAAACTGATTTTCCACACTTCCAAATAAGTTTAGAATTGGTTCATATGACTTTCAAGAACTATGCGATTGGTCAAGAACCACTCAATCACAAGTCATAGGTTTAACGGTTCTACCAAAACAAGTTTCGGTTCTACCTCCATGTGAGTACTGTGCATAGTCACACTAGCTTTCCAAAATTCGGTTGACTAGGTACTAGGATAGGTTCCCCACATATATATGGTATCTAACTTATATGTGTTGCATATGTCCATAGGATCGGTTCCTCTTTGCTTAAAAACGTGTTGCACATGTCCATAGGATCGGTTCCCCTTTCTGCTACAAACTTGATGCACCTCATACAAGGATCGATTCCCCTTTGTGATGTGTTGCACCTTTTCATAGGATCGGTTCCCCTTTACCCAGATTCGGTTCAACAAATCACAAACTCGATTATACCATTTCAGGTGATTACTTAAGATCGGTTTCACTAATAAAAGTCATACCAATACATAAGTTAGGCCTTTGTGAATAGTTTTACCAAGAACACAAACAATTCGTGAGCGGTTATACTAAATCACACATATTGGATGTTCACAAGATATGCAATGAATAACAATCCCAATAACGCCTGGGGATTTCCTTTTCGATTCATAAACAAGTTTGTGAACTTACTTCCTTAAAACACATGTAAAACATTGTTTCCTAGGATGAAATCCTCACCTCATACCCATACATAATCACGATAGCATTTAAAAGATTACGTCGATGTCTTATCTACAAAGTTATTATGGTTAAGCAATAAACTTCATATTGTATTCCTTAATACTATGTCTATCTAGAATGTTCATGCTTCACAGTTTCGTTTTCAATAAGCACGACTTGAAAGATACGTTAGCGAATGAAACAGTTCAAGTCAAATATCACTAACTTCAAGTGGAAGGATGATGTTGTCGTTGTAGCTTCTTACTTCTTCACTTCTTCAAGTCTTCGCAATACTTGTAATGTCTCATATCCTAATATTTTCAAGCTAACCTATACGAAGTTGACTCTAGTACATAATCAAGCGACTTTTAAAATGAGTTTTGATTCACCAAAATATGACAACCAAACTTGACATACCAACGCTTGGTAGGTTCAACCGAGCTGTTCTCTAACAGATAGTTTCGGACTAGATTAAGTCTAAGAAGTAGAATTGAAGCTATTCTTGAAGGATGAAGTTTGAAGACTACAAGAAGACATCAACAAGGACTTCATCAACAAAGGTATGTGGTAATTGATTTCACTTGGATTCTTTTTCAATTCTACCTTTCTAATCTATCGAAACAAATGCTCACTCTATGGAACAATTCCTATGACGGTAAATGTACATTTATGTATATATACTTGAGGTTATTTGAGCCACGACTTTTTTGACAATAACCTTTATCCCTGTAAAGGTTCTCATGTTATAGTAAATGAGCCTACGAATTCAACGAGCCAAGAATCACTCAATTTCGAGTTATAACGATGAAGTTATGAGTGATTTATTAAAGTAACAGTTATAAGTGTTGTTGTAACTGTTACAGTTCGTTAGTAGGAAACAATCCATGGACTGCTTGTAACGGTTCACGGACTTGGACCCAATTACGTGACTAGAAGTCTTTTTTAGTCAAATTGGTGATGTTTCCTTATCTAGGCAAGTTGGCTATTAATCCAAACATATTTGATTCACATATTAAAGTGTTTGTGATAACTCTTATTTCCTGCCTAAGTTAAAATGTGATTTATTCACATAAATACAATATTTGCTAATTAATTATTTATTTAGTTATTCTGACAAGGGTTGTAACTTAGGAAAGATTCCCAAAATTAGGGGATTCTTGAAAAAGGAAAATAGCTTTGCGTAGCTTCCAAGTTACCTTTCACTATAAATAAAAGGTTCATGAGTGCTACACGTTTTTCATCCCCTTTGGAAAATTGGTGTAATCTCATAAGTCCATGTCTTCTATTCTTCGTGAACAAGAGTGAGATAAAAGTCTTTGTATTGGGGATCACAAAGCCGAGTTGGACTTAATCTTCGTGATTGATTATACAACTTGTAATCTAGGTTTTTCAACTCTTGTCTATTCTAAGGTTTTCTCTTCTGATATAAAACGATTCAAGAGTTGTTGATCATAAACCCTAGGTATTGATAGATTTTAGTTTCCGATCGTATACCAACACTTGTTAGTCGAAATCGGAAGCTAGAAAGAAAACTTTAGTTAAGGTATCTCATACAAATCCTTAAGAAGTTTTAAACAAGATATCTCTAGATTTATTCTAGTTGTTCTTGTTGTAGAATCATTAGGTTTCTCTTCCTTTATTGAAGAGTATAATAATCCCTAATCTGCAAGTTTGTTTTGATACTACTTTTACCTAGTAATTGTTTTTATCAAAATAAACACAAGATTTCCAAAACCTTGATTTACATCTAAAGAAAAATCAAATCGGTACTTTGTGCAACAAAAGATCGAATCGTATCAATCGTGTTGTTGTATCTTCTAAAGAGAGCCTTGGGTTCCGCTAGAAGATTTACGAGAAGAATTCCTAAAGACAGTCGGTGGTGCTAGGAGTTTTATTAGTGCTGAAGCAGGTATTACATCTAGTCTGAATAGGTAGTAGGAAATTGGTGTAACAGCTTATAATCAGTGTGTGTTTATTCTGGACTAGGTTCCGGGGGTTTTCTGCATTTGCGGTTTCCTCATTAACAAAATTTCTGGTGTCTGTGTTATTTCTTTTCCGCATTATATTTGTTTATATAATTTAAATATCACAGGTTGTACGTAATTTCAATCAATTTTGAATCCGACCTTTGGGTTGTTGATTAAATTGATTGACACTTGGATATTGGTTCTGATACCGTCCAAGTTATTTCTTATATTCAATCGGTCTCGCAAATTCCTATTTGTTTGATTGCGGATTGAATTGAGATATAACTCTTTGATATACTTTTCTTAAGATTGAGTCTGACTGTCAAGTTGATTCTCTTGAAAGTATATTGGAGTTAGTCCATACAGATTGCCAAACGGATTATTGGGTGTGGTTGTTAGACCCCAGCTTTTTCAATTGCAATACCTAGTCTTTATCAATTATTCTTGTGTGTTGCTTATTTTTTGAAATTTGTTCTTTGCTATCATATTTTTGGTGATTAAAACGTATATCTCATATGTTTTCATATGTGACCCATTTAACTATGTTTTCATATGTGACCTCTTTAACTCTTTTTATTTGTAACTAGTTATAATGCCTTGCCAAATTGGGGTAGACCCAGAATAATTGGGGTATACCCGATTTTAAGTGGACTCTTTTTAAGGGATAAGGGGGAGTCCTAATGGGTGAAGTTACAATACTATCCTTACTCTTTATAATTCTTATTACTAAATCAATTTTCATTTTTTCATTTCATCTTCTTCTTCTCCCTCCACCTCTACCTTACCGGCTTCTCCATTCTCCACCGTTGAAAACTCGTCGATTCGAAAATTTTGATTAATCTTCAAACATGGATCTGTCGCGGCCTAGGGATAGTCGTATGAAAAACACAAATTGGAAACCCAATCAATATAACCCTGGAATTACAAATTTAGTTCAAAAGAAAGAGAAGAAAAAATCAGTTGAAGAAGAAGAAATTAACGCTGCTGAAAAGGGAGAAATGGCGCGATTGAGAAAGTAAGGGCCTACTAAAACTCACTCCAGTACTTCAATTTCATATTTGCATGTCAAATTAGGTCAGAAAAAATCGAATTTGTGAATTTGCAGTTATTTAGCCAGCAAGGTGTTTGTTCCACGACCATTACGACTTTTCATGTTTAGGGTTAGTCTGCAAGCTCTTAGGTTGAAGATGTTAGAGCATAGCTCGGTCGACCTCGCATGCGTTGCTATATCAAGCATGTTTGTCAATGTTAGTGATCAAAACTATGAGTCTTGATTTCTAGTCTATTATAGCTAAGTCTCGGACTAGGATAGAAAAGTGTAGTTGAGCTCATGGACTTCATGGCGATTCATAATATATCGACGAAGATCTACGCAAGGAACCGTGGAACTTCATCAACAAAAAGGTATGTGGATACTTGAACTTATCTATCACTCAAAAGTCTATCTATTCTATCTCCTACTTCTTATGAGACAAAAAATCGTATGCTATATAGACTGGATCATACACATTTGACATTTCGAGTTGAGTATTCACTACTTATATTTTTCTCGAAATCGTGTGTTGGTAAAGAGTTTCGCTTTGATCAAGTTTATCTTAACCTAGTGACGAAAGTCATGAAAAGTTTCAATTACTTTGAGAATTGATCTGACGTGCAACGGTCTGTGAATAACGGCTATATAACGTCCTCTGAGAATGTCTCAATGATTGGAATGAGAGTTTAAATGACATAACCATGTATTCCCTAATCCGAAGTTTTCAAACTTTGTTGATTGAGAGAAATCGGAGAAATTGGCTTTGCCAAGTCCGCGAACCCAGTCCGCGAACTGACGGAAGTTCTCTTACCGATAATTTCTGCTGGGATTTTCCAAAAACTCGTTTGCGTGTTTAGTCCACGAACTGGCGGAAGTCTCTTTTCCGAGATTTTCTGCTGATTTTGGAAAACTCTGTCGGTTGCCTTAAGTCCGCGAACTTGTTTGTGAGCTTAAGTGGTTATTATCTAAAGATGTGCTCTGAACATGAAACTTAAATTACTAAGGAATGCTTTATGCAAACCGTGGCTATAAAGTTCATGAGTCGATTCATCGAATATAATCATCTTTGTTTCAATTGTGTCTTGTGTGGTTACATAAGATCTCATAGCAATTGAACAACTCTCTAACTAGTTCATTTGAGTCAATTAAACTAGTTATGGTGAAGAAGAACTAGGTTAATATGAAATGCTCATATGGTTAACCTTTTGGGTTTCTATGTTGAACCAACATACACGTACACGTTTTGGCATGATTTTCACAAACCCAGTAAACGTCTACCCAAGTGTGTGCGACAAGCTAAGTTTTTGATCTAACGGTTGAGAAATATTAGCTTGAATCTAAATCAGGTTTTCATCTAACGGTGAATATGGATTACTTTGTAACTAAGGCAAAACCCTGATTTGAAGGATATATAAAGGAGACATCTAGCATTGTGCAAAACTAATCCCCACACGTCTGTGTGATACTAGTGCGCTCGCTAGAGTCGATTCTCCTTTAACCTTTGGTTTTCTTCTCTAAAACCAGGTTAACGACTTAAAGACTTCATTGGGATTGTGAATCAAAACCGTTACCACTTTTATCGTAGTTGTGTGATCTGATCTTGCATATTCTATCGTACGAGTACAGTATTTGATTGGCTTGAGATCGTGAGCGTTCTCCGATAGGCAAGATAAAGAAGTCACAAACATCTTCGTCTCACTGTTTGTGATTCCTCGACAAACCGCTTGTGTAGTCAAGAAGGATTGTTGAGAGGTGATTGATTAATCTAGGCTGTTATTCGTGAATATAAGACCGGATTATCAATTGGTTCATGTTCACCTTGATTTTATATCTTAAGACGGAACACAACCTAGGGTTTTTCTATGGGAGACAGATTTATCCTTTGATAGACTTTTCTGTGTGAGACAGATTTGTTTATTATCAAGTCTGCGATTTTGGGTTGCAACAACTCTTAGTTGTGGGTGAGATCAGCTAAGGGAATCAAGTGCGCAGTGTCCTACTGGGATCAGAGGGGTAGGAGTACAACTGTACCTTGGATCGGTGGGAGACTGATTGGGGTTCAACTATAGTCCATTCTGAAGTTAGCTTGTAGTAGTCTAGTGTCTGTAGCGTCTTAATACAGTGTGTATTCAATCTGGACTAGGTCCCGGGGTTTTTCTGCATTTGCAGTTTCCTCGTTTACAAAACTTCTGGTGTCTGTGTTATTTCTTTTCCGCATTATATTTTATATAATTGAAATAATACAGGTTGTGCGTTAAGATCATCAATTGGAAATCCAAACTTTGGTTGTTGATTGATATTGATTGATCCTTGGATATTGGTCTTTGGTACCGTCCAAGTTATTCCTTGTGTTGATTAAAGACTCGCTATTGTTTTATCTTGAGTAAATCAAAACAAGTGAGAGATATTGACTCCTTGAGATACTTTAATCTAGATTGAGTCTGACTGTCTAGTTGATTCTCTAGCAAAGTATTTCGGAGTTAGTCCATACAGATTGCTAAGAGAAATATTGGGTGGTGTTGTTAGATCCCCGCTTTTATCAGAAGATCTTGCCGGCTGTTTAGTATCTGTAACTTCTTTTACAGAGTCGGATTATTCAACCTAAGAGCTTGCCGGCGATATATTTTTTATAGTCGGTGTGTTATAATTTTTTACCCTGTCGACTGTTTTGAAAATAGTTTGCGTCTCCTGATGATGCTCAAGTCAAAAAGTCAGAATGATATTTGAATACTACCTTGCCGGCTGTGTTTTAGTCGGAATTGTTTGGATTATAGACCTTGCCAACTAATTATGTTGAAAATCATGTATCTGTGTTCATAGTTGTTATAAGCCGGTAGGTTATTTGAATAAGATCCTGCCGACTATAGTTTAGCCGGCATGTATTTTAGTTATCGACCCTTGCGACCGTTTTCTGTCGGCTCGGTTGCATTTGTCGACCCTGCCGACTATTGAATTTTTTCTTAATTGTTCTTGTTCACGTTGGCAAAGGGAAAGAAGAAAAGTATTACTCCTCCTTCAAGACCTCCTCTTGTTGGTGAAAAACTCTTGACTGCAACACATCGAGGGGCATTAGTTGAGCCGGGAACGCTCAAGATCCGTGAACGGAATGATTCTCAACCACCGCCAGAACCCAGTGATTCAGATGAAACTCCAAATGAAGACCAATCAATTCCATCTGGTAGAAGAGGTAATGATGATGATGTTGAAAGAACTCTGGCTGTTGGAAAAGGTAATGATGATGATGATGATGATGATGATGATGATGATGATGATGGTGATCAAAGCATGCTACCTGTTGGAGGAGGTAATGATGATGATGATGATGATGATGGTAATAGAGATAAAGATAAGGATAAAGAAGATGAAATTGTTGATGAGGGAGAGGAAGAAGAAGAAGGTGGAGAACAAACTCAAGCTAATGATCAACAAACCCAAGCTGCAACTACAACTGAAACCGAAAAAATAAGAGGCTTATCACTAAACCAGTTGATTCCCACATGCCTACCTCTCACTTGAAGATTAAACTGAAACCAGGTGAACCTCTAAAGGGGACCCCAGAAGATGGTGGACGTGTTCTTTTTGGATACAAAGACTCATGGGCATGTGAAATCCAAAATATTGTTGTAAGTAATCTCAATCCATCTTTGTTTTTTTATTTAAGTGTATCTATCTTAAATTTGCTTCAAGTGTTTGTATTTCTTTTCATTTTGTGTTTTTTGGTATTTAAGATCACAAGCATGCCATCCGTATCTTGAGGCGCCAAGCTTCATGTTCAGTGATTAATAAATGGCCACTTGACAAGGAATGTGACGAGGTGCAAGCGATTGTCAAGAACTCCGGGTTGTGGCCTGCGGTGGAGAGTTCGATTTTTGAGTATGATAGAGTTACCGTATTTGCATTCTATGAGAGGTTCTACATAGAGAATGATACAATGTTATTCCCATTCGGTGAGATGGCGATAACTCCCGATGATGCTCATCAAATTCTTGTCCTCGGGATTGAGAGAAAAGCAATCAGTGATGGCTACGATAATGGCATTACTTGGGACAAGATGTTCGAATTGACCAAAGATTTGTTCGGTTGGGATCAGATTAAGACGGAGTCTATGCTTGTGATGAAGGATGGTTATCTGAGCAAGAATCTGAAGAAGTTGAGGGACACATTCTCTGGGACTAAGAAAATATATGTGTTGATGGTGGATATTTGACAAAGGTCACAATCGTAAAATCACGATACTGCATGTTTTTGACCTGGCTTCAGGAACGCATGTGACGATTCATATTTTACGATCCTGTTTGTGGGTGAAAACTATTTCTGCCGGTTTTGGTAATTTGGGGTGTGTGGATGAAAAATGAATCTAAACCCTAAACAAATGCACTGCACGGGAGTGCTTGTGATTCGAGAAATCAATCTGTACAACTCTGGCCTAAACCAAGAAATGGCCGTTCCAGACTTGCTTCGGTCACAAAGTGAAGGAGATGGGTTTGATCTTAGGGTGGGAAGCGAAGAAGGTGTTGAGATTGTGAAGCTGTTGGTTGTGTATGACTTGTATCAGAAATCTGAACTGGCTTGCAGAATGTAAGCTATCAGTTCTGGTGTTTGGATACGTTTGTATCAACACTTAGTTTATGTCTTGTCTTGTTTTGAAATAGGGAGGAGAACCTATTTATACAAGTCATTGAGACTTACCCACGTCTCTCATGGGAAGTGGAGAAAGTGGGGTGATGGAGTAGTGGAGTTGCGTGTGTTAGTGTCACACGATTAGTCTTGTCCACTTCTCCCATCATCACTAACCGTCCATGTCTTCCTGACACATTCTTGTGATGGCGCGTTGTGTGCTGCACGCTGTAAACCACCAGACCAATACCCCAGTATGTATCCCCTAGTTTGTGACATGATTAATGTCTCGAGTGCGTGGATCGTGGGACCCACAAAAGGTAGCATGTGATGCTAGATTAAATAACTAAGTTATTATGGATCGTGGGACCCACATAAGGTAGCATGTGATGCTAGATTAAATAACTAAGTTATTTAGAAAATCGATATTTTTGAAATATCGTGTGTATTCTATGCAGGTAATGCATCGAATATAATCAGCATGTGTGAAGCATCGCTGTTTTAAGGCTTAACGGAGTAAGTCACGATTAAGCGTATTAAAATAGATGCATGTCTAGCCATCTTCGAGTGATCGTTTGGAGGCTGTACAGGTAAGTCCTTACTTGGACGATCACTTTGTGCGGAAGAGTGGTGGACGGTGATTGTGGTGATGCCTCACCGGTCTCCTAATTCCTGTCTTAGGTTGTCCGTCCAAGCTGGTGAAGTTGGACGAACAAGATGGATTGCAACCCACATCTGCGACCGTTGGATTTGGGTTTAGGAGGTGCTCAAACACCAACCTTTAGCTTGGTCGAATCCAAGCGTGGGAGACATATTTGGCAGGGCCGATCGGGCATGTGTGTAGACGGCATGATGGCGTAGGCGCCTATACCTCACTGTCTCATGAAGGTGCAATCTAGACCGCTGAATTTGTCAGGAAAAGAGGAATGACTGAGATTGATTTGCGACAGAAATCTCATGCCGCAAAGGCCGCGCGTCATGCCTACTTAGGGCGCGTGTTTCGAGACGACCAAGCCTGGTCGGTCTTGCCGATCAGTCAGGCATGCAGACGGCGGGCTGGTGTACACGTCTATACCTTATTGTCCCATAGAAACGTGATCTAAGCCACTCAATTTTTCCGGCGAAGTTGAGTGGTCGAGATTGGTTTGCAATTGATAAGTGTGACCACGCCTAGTTTGGGCATGCGAATCGAGGCAACCAGTTATGGTATGCCTTGGACGATCGGGTGTGGAGATAGATGGACCCACAGTGATCGTGTTGATACTCACCGGACGTGCTTAGACTATTCCTGGACCCTTCATTCGAGCAGGAGAAAATGGACGCTCGTGATCGATTTGCGACACAAACCCTAATTAGGGTTTTTGGCCGGCCGCGTGTTAGCTAGTTTGGATAACCGAAAATACGTGTTATATACCTCATCTGGAGAGGTCGATTGTGTGGGGCACTTATTATTCCGGTGCTGAGTGCGGTGGTATATGTCCGACCATCTCAGGGTTAATCTAAGCCATCCAACCATGCTGGAGTTGGATGGTCGTGATCAATTTTAGGTTTTTAGTGGACTTTTCTGCGACCCTCAATTCTCCACGCTGACCCAACTTCGGACAATCTTATATTTCAATCTGGTCAGGTTAGGGAAGAGTCGGTCATGCAGGTAGGAAGAAGGTACGCCGGTGTACAGGACAAGCTTTGCCTAACCGGTCATGGGATAATCTACGCCGTCCAACCATGCTGGTGAAGTTGGACGGTCGTGATGAATTTGAGACTGCCGTAGGCGGTCTTGTGCGGACAAACTCTTCCAAGCTGCTCCACACCAGTCTGGATATCCATTCTGGGCTGGCGTTTGATGATTATTTTGTCAGACGTGACCTTGCACCTTTGTGGCCGACTTGCGTGGTCGTGATTATTTCCAAGACTGTCGTAGACAGTCCAGATGCTCGATCGGGTTAGTATAACACTCCGAGAATTGAAGCCTGTACGGGTATTTCGTATGTGCTTCATCATCAACGCTTGGATATTCGTGTTGCTCTGCTGAGAGCAACACTCAGTCGTCATGCCGCACCAATAATGAGAGTAGAGCAGTATAGGAAATACAAGGCTGGTCATGCATTAATTGATAATGCTATAAGTTTACAGTGAGGAAGTATTCACCATTTTATTAGTGGCTTTATCCTTTTCAGGATGTTAGCGCATAATTTGTTCTTTCACAGTTTTAGCCTTAAAATGAAAATCCACCATCAACATTAAATCCCCTGCCTAGCACATAATGGTTACACTATTGTGGGGTAGGTATGAGATGGTGACAAATTTGTATACGGAAATGACTAAGTTAAAGTGAATACATATTTACCGCATAAACACCGCCAGGTGCTATCTTGGAGCTGGTCAAATTAGGGTTTGGGAGAAAAGCACGGCTTGGTCGGCGTTGAGACCTCAGGATAAGTTCCGCTGTATCTGATTCGGTCTTCCCTTAGGGTTTCCTTCAGCATAATCGGGATTTCTGTCCCAGACAGGCACCTCAATAGATCACCTCCGAAGCTCTTGCGGTATAAGATACCTTCGTGAAGTACGAACCGCTTGGCCTTTTGCTTTATCTTGATATCATCCTTTTGACTAGCAGGAGTTGCCCCGTCGCGGAGATAGCTAATGTACGGATCTCTCCATTCCCCAGTGTGGTCCACACTAAAGACTTCCAATTGGTGTGGCGGTGCTTGACAATTTGAGCAGGACTTCTGAAGCAGTCGAGATTGAGCCTCCATCTCCGTCCAGTAATATCCCAGGCATTGAAGTCGTCGGTAAAGCGTTACCACCAGTGATTGTCCACAAATTTCATTGTGAACGCGGTTAAGCTGTAGTTGTGCTTCATCATCCCCATGACATCTCGATAGGGAACCATCCGGGTTTCGATGATATAATATACCATGAAACATGAAGAAGTTATGCAGGGTTTTGAGACTGGCCTTTCCTTGGGAAAGTGAGCTGCTGAGCTCCTGAATGAACGGAGTTCGCCAATCGCAAATCTTGGTGTCTTCGTATTGTGACAGCCATGTTGATTCTATAGTTCTCCTCTTTACTGTCAAGGTTTCTTCCAAACCTTCGAACTTCAATTTGGACGCCAGCGTGGCTAGACAATCGGCGTGTTTGTTGTTGCTGCGACCAACATGGATTATGGTTGCATCGGCAAAGTAGTTTAGTAACCTTTGTGATTCTGACCGGTATGGAGCTAGTGTTACTTCCTTCAATGTGTATACTCCATTCATCTGGTTCACCAGTAACTTGGAGTCACCTCTTATCTCCAGACGTGTGACTCCTGCTTGCTTGGCTATTGACAGCCCTATGAGGAAAGCTTCATACTCGACTGAGTTGTTGGTGCATTGGAAGTCCAGCTTGAAGGAGTGTGAGAATACTTCCCCAGCTGGGGATACTAAGACCACGCCCGCTCCTCCGGTGTTATTGCTAGGGGTGGCGGAGCCGTCAAAATACAACAGCCACACTTCTTCCTCGACAACAGAGATGTCTGGAAATTCTCCAGGAAGATCATCGTGTATCCCCGTAGTGCCTTCTCCAAGGAATGCCGCTAGTAAGTCTGTGAATGCTTGACCCTTGATAGATCTAGGCGATGCACATGTTATGTCCAGCTCTGACATTTGGAGAAGCCACTTGGCTGTCCTTCCCATCAGGATTGGTTTTGAAAGTAAAAAATTTGCAGGATCAGATTTAGATACGAGTACCACCTTGTTGGAAAGTAGGTAATGCCTAAACTTATGAATGGAATGGATTAGAGCTAAACATGCTTTCTCCGCCTTGGGATATCTGAGTTCAGCGTCTCTTAATATTCAGCTGAAGTAGTATATGGGACGTTCGATTCCCTTGTCGTCCTCTTGAGCGAGCAAAGCCCCGACGGCAGTATCACTGAAGGCGGTGTAGAGACACAGCGGCTTCCCTTGGATGGGAGACTTCATGATGGCTGGAGATGACAGTATTTGTTGAATCTTTCGAAACGCTTCTTGTTAGGTTGCGGTCCAGACGAAGTTGGCTCCTTTCTTCAGCAAGGGGGTGAATGAGGCAATAAGTTGGGACAGACCAGGTATAAAACGTCGAATGTAGTTCACCTTGACGATGAATCTTTGGAGTTCCTTCACAGTTCGTGGAGGCGGCATCGTGAGGATGGCTTGAGTCTTGGACGGGTCTACCTTGATCCCTTATGCAGTTACTTGGAATCCTAGAAATTTGCCTGAAGAGACACCGAAAGCGCATTTCAAAGGGTTCATCTTCAATTTGTATTCTCGACACCTCTCGAACACTTGTCGTAAGACTCCGGTGTGGTCTGCTCGATCTCTTGACTTGACCACAATATCATCTACGTAGTCTTCTACTTGTTTATGCATCATGTCGTGGAAGATTTCCGTCATAGCACGTTGATATGTTGCACCGGCGTTCTAAACCGAATGGCATAACGGTATAGTAGAAATTTCCAAGGGGGGTTCGAAAGGATGTCTTACTTGCATCGTGTTCATACATCCTTATCTGACTGTAGCCGCTGTAACCATCCATGAAGGAGAACATGCCGTGTCCACTAACATATCGATGTTGGGCAGAGGAAAATCGTCCTTGGGGCAGCACTTGTTCAAGTCTCTGAAATCTACGCAGCACCGGATCTGTCCGTTTTTCTTCTTTACTGGAACTACGTTAGCTAACCAGGTAGGATGATGAATAGGTTTGATGAAGCCGGAAGCTAGCAACTTCTGAATTTCGTTTTTGCTCTTCTACTTCATGTCTGAATTGCCTCGGAGACTGTTTGATCGGCTTGGATCCAGGTATGACATGTAGATGGTGGGTGACCAATTTTTCATCCATACCAGGCATTTCCTCATATTTCCAGGCAAATACATCTTGATACTCCTTGAGAAGTTGGACAAGACTCACGCGTTCGTCTATGGACAAAGTCGAACTGATAGAGATAGACCTGAGAGATTCTTCATTCCCGATGTTAACAGTCTCGAGCTCGTCAGTTGTGGAGTTGGTGCCATCTTGTAGCTGTCGCGGAGCGTCCAATACCTCCTCTTGTGGCCCGTCTTTCTTGAAGCATTCATCTGGGAGGAGAGACTGGGTACCAGTCTCCCCTGCTAATTGCTAACAGCGGCGTCGGTATATTTTTTTCACCTTCTGATCACGCTTGCCTCGAAAGCTCGTTGCATCTTGGTGTGGACGTGAGTTGCGGATTCATCGGATGAAGAAGATTACATGGTCAGCAAAGGTGCATCGTGGGGCTTAGCCCTCAGTGATGCAAGTCGGTTCTCTTCTTGAATAAAGTCCACGTGGGTAGTGGGGTGCACAGGATTTTGTCTGATCCTCCCCGCGGAGTTTCCTTTGGCTCGAACAGTTCCACTCCGCATATTGGTGCGTAAGGAGACAATGATGCAGGAATACTGATGACTTCCTTATTCAGCATGGGCTTTAGGCACTGGTGATACGTTGAAGGGACAACCCTATTGTCATGAAGCCACGGTCTCCCTAGTATCATATGATAGTCCGGCTCCTTCTCTATGACTTCGAATTTCACTTTTGACCGAACATGCCCTATTGATAAATTCAGATTGACATACCCGTATGTGCTGGTCTGGTTTCCTTCAAAGTCTGTCATTGTAGTAGGTTGTCGTACGATCTTGCATGGGAGAACCTTGGTTGCCCTGAGAATCTTGAGAGTCATCACATTCGAAGATGCTCCTGTGTCGATGAGGGCCCTCCTAAACTCTGAACCCTTGGTGCGTGCGGTAACATGCAGGGTCCGATTGTGACCTTCCTCCGCCATCATGTCGTCCTCTATAAATGTGACATTATTTACAGATGTATTTGATGTATTTAGGACTTCTGGACGTGAAGGAGCCAGGTGTACGTCCAAGGCTATCTGGTTAATTGCAGCAAACGTCTCCGCCAGCTGATTCTTCGAGAGGTGTAAAATTTCACACAAACTTTCCACTAGAGATGTCGCTTCCTGATCCACTGGTCTCTGGTTCGTAGTAAAGTTGTTGATTTGAGAGGGACCAGTCCCCAGTGTAGAAGTCTCTGGAATGCTCATCTCTAATGTGATCTTGACGAGGAGATCAAGTATGTCATTTATCGCTTCCTTGATTAGCTCCATGTTCTTCATACGAATCTCTTGTACCCGCGCTAGTTCACTCAACGTTGTAAGTCTCCTGATTATACCATCAGGTATGCCGTTGGGAGGGGGGTATCTCTGTTGGAGGAATCACCAGGATTTGAGGCTGTTGAGGCGGTCCTAAGACCAACCATCTTGAAACTGATCGAATGGTATTGAAGAAATTGACTTTACAACCGAGAGATTAACCTCCCACTGTGGTCGCCAATTGTTTATGGGTGAAAACTATTTCTGCCGGTTTTGGTAATTTGGGGTATGTGGATGAGAAATGAATCTAAACCCTAAACAAATGCACTGCATGGGAATGCTTGTGATTCGAGAAATCAATATGTACAACTCTGGCCTAAACTAAGAAATGGTCGTTCCAGACTTGCTTCGGTCACAAAGTGAAGGAGATGGGGTTGATTTTAGGGAGGGAAGCAAATAAGGTGTTGAGATTGTGAAGGTGTTGATTGTGTGTGACTTGTATCATAAAGCTGAACTGGCTTGCAGAATGTAAGCTATCAGTTCTGGTGTTTGGATACGGTTGTATCAACACTTGGTGTTTGTCTTGTCTTGTTTTGAAATAGGGAGGAGAACCTATTTATACAAGTCATTGGGCCTTACCCACGTCTCTCATGGGAAGTGGAGAAAGTGGAGTGATGGAGTAGTGAAGCTGCGTGTGTTAGTGTCACACGATTAGTCTTGCCCACTTCTCCCATCATCACTAACCTTCCATGTCTTCTTGACACATTCTTGTGATGGCGCGTTGTGCGCTGCACGCTGTAAACCGCCAGACCAATACCCCAGTATGTATCCCCCAGTTTGTGACATGATTAATGTCTCGAGTGTGTGGATCGTGGGACCCACAAAAGGTAGCATGTGATACTAGATTAAATAACTAAGTTATTGTGGATCGTGGGACCCACAAAAGGTAGCATGTGATGCTAGATTAAATAACTAAGTTATTTAGGAAGTCGATATTTGTGAAATATCGTGTGTATTCTATGCAGGTAATGCATCGAATATAATCAGCATGTGTGAAGCATCGATGTTTTAAGGCTTAACGGAGTAAGTCACGATTAAGCGTCTTAAAATAGATGCATGTCTAGCCATCTTCGAGTGATTGTTTGGAGGATGTACAAGTAAGTCCTGACTTGGCCGATCACTTTGTGCGTAATAGTGGTGAACGGTGATTGTGGTGATGCCTCACTGGTCGCCTAATTCCTGTCTTAGGTTATCCGTCCAAGCTGGTGAAGTTGGACGGACAAGATGGATTGCGACCCACATCTGCGACCGTTGGGTTAGGGTTTAGGAGGTGCTCAAACACCAACCTTTAGCTTGGTCGAATCCAAGCGTGGGAGACATATTTGGCACGGCCGATCGGGCATGTGTGTAGACGGCATGCTGGCGTAGGCGCTTATACCTCACAGTCACATGAAGGTGCAATCTAGACCGCTGAATTTGTTAGGAAAATAGGAATGGTTGAGATTGATTTGCGACAGAAATCTCATGCCGCAAAGGCCGCGCGTCATGCCTACTTCGGGAGCGTGTTTTGAGACGACCAAGCCTGGTCGGTCTTGGACGATCAGTCAGGCATGCAGACGGCGGGCTGGTGTACACGTCTGTACCTTATTGTCCCATAGAAACGTGATCTAAGCCACTCAATTTTTCCGGCGAAGTTGAGTGGTTGAGATTGGGTTGCAATTGGGAAGTGTGACCACGCCTAGTTTGGGCGTGCGAATCGAGGCAACCAATCATGGTATGCCTTGGCCGATCGGGTGTGGAGATAGATGGGCCCACAGTGATCGTGTTGATACTCACCGGAGCTTCTTAGTCTATTCCTGGACCCTTCATTCGAGCAGGAGAAAATGGACGCTCGTGATCGATTTGCGACACAAACCTTAATTAAGGTTTTTGGCCGGCCGCGTGTTAGCTAGTTTGGCTAATCGAAAATACGTGTTATATACCTCATCTGGAGAGGCCGATTGTGTGGGGCACTTATTGGGCCGGTGCTGAGTGCGGTGGTATGTTTCCGACCATCTCAGGGTTAATCTAAGTCATCCAACCATGTTGGTGAAGTTGGATGGTCGTGATCAATTTTAGGTTTTTAGTGGACTTTTCTGCGACCCTCAATTCTCCACGCTGACCCAACTTCGGACAATCGTATATTGCAATATGGTCAGGTTAGGGAAGAGTCGGTCATGCAGGTAGGAAGAAGGTCCGCCGGTGTACAGGACAAGCTTTGCCTAACCGGTCATGGGATAATCTACGCCGTCCAACCATGCTGGTGAAGTTGGACGGTCGTGATGAATTTGAGACCGCCGTAGGCGGTCTTGTGCGGACAAACTTTTCCAAGATGCCCCACACCAGTATGGATATCCATTCTGGGCTGGCGTTTGGTGATTATTTTGTCAGGCGTGACTTTGCACCTTTGTGGCCGACTTGCGTGGTTGTGATTATTTTCAAGACTTTCGTAGACAGTCTAGATTCTCGATCGGGTTAGTATAACACTCCGATAATTGCAACCACGCAAGTCGTATGTGCTTCATTATTAACGCTTGGAGATTCGTGTTTCTCTGCTGAGAGCAACACTCAGTCGTCATGCCGCACCAATAATGAGAGTGGAGCAGTACAGGAAATACAAGGCTGGTCATGCATTAATTGATAATGCTATAAGTTTACAGTGAGGAAGTATTCACCATTTTATTAGTGGCTTTATCCTTTGCAGGATGTTAGCGGATAATTTGGGCTTTCACAGTTTTAGCCTTAAAATGAAAATCCACCATCAACAGATCCATGAACCGTTTCACGATCTCTGTCTGAGTGAGCGTTCCTCTCAGAGCCATGATGAATATGTTTCTCGAAAGGCCTCCCCGGCTGGGCGTTCTATGCTGCACATTTCATCATGCCCTCTATGTAGAATAAAATTATTGGGCGGTCCTCTGGACATAATTGTTTGTCAGTGGGATTAACGTCTTCAGTACGTAGAAGTTTCACGTTGTTCCCTGACTACATAGAGAGATCCACCTATACATAGAATAATGTTTGGGCGATTCTATAGACATAATTGTTTGTTAGAGGGCTTAACGCCTTCAGGACGTCGACAACACTCGTTGTTCCCTGACTATGTAGAGAGATCGTGTATAGATTCAGGCGGCTCTATAGACATAATTGTTTGTTAGAGGGCTAAACGCCTTCAGGATGTCGATGTTGCACGTTGTTCTCTGACTATGCACCTTTCAGAACGAGTATGATGCTTCAACTATCTCATATCTCGATTCTACAATAGATTAATTCTACCGTGACATTCACCCACTGAATTCCTAGAAAATAATCTATTATATCTCGTTACTCAGTTCCCTGAATCCCCCGGCTGGATTCATGGATTAGTAATAGATAACCATTTTATCTCATTACTCCATTCCTTGAATTCCCCGGCTGATGTAGTTTTTCAAGTGGTAAATAAAGTTCGTTTAAAGACTTGTAGAGATCGATTTTAGACTTAATAAAAGAAAATATATTCAAGGATTGTCACAAATATCGAGAAGTACTGAGACTCAGGATTCCACCAAACTCATAACATAAGGTTCAAACATTAATTCTTTTAACAATTATAGCTCAATAGATAAAAACATGGACTCTTATTTTTGCCAAGGAAGATTCTCAAAATATTAGTTGTAATTCCTAAGCATGGGACATCAAAACATCTAAGCAAGCATGACCCATCAGATGAGTTGACAACTAATTAATAAAAATCATAAATCAATTTTAATTAGTGCAAAAGTCATATAAGAATTAAATATAATTACCCACATATGATTTTAGGCTTCCTCCGTCATCCCAACATTGGGGTTTAGATCTTCATGGTGAAAACACGCTCCAAAGATATAACATGGCTCAAAAGGTGTTTTATTGAAGAAAAATAGTATTACAACGAATTTGTAACGGATATAATTGTTACAGAGTCAACTGCTACAGAAATTGTTGCAAACTGAAGATAATTGTTATTAATGGACTGTTACAGGATTCTGAATTTAAGACCCTACGAAACGACTGTCCTTTACAGCCTTATGTTCTTCAGCTTAGTCTTCTTCCTGCTGCTGTTGTAATTTCTCTTGCAGCCTGATTCTTAGCTCTGCAGCATACCCCCAACTCCCCGATCTCCTTCTTTGAGCCTGCCAGCACCTATTTATATACACGAGACCCCAAATTATCTCGAATAAATCCGAGAACATCTCGGTTTTCTTTCACCGGAAGTCACCGGGATTTTATTTCTCTCTTTATCTCTTCTACACGTCTCTGGAAGTAATACCAACTGTCAGATGATAGAATCAAATCACTAGAATATATTCTCTCCGCTTCTTCACGTATATTTCCAAATATACACCATGAAATTTCCGTGACTTTCCCTTGCCCTGATTCACCGAGATATGCATGGAAACTTGTTTTTCTGCGTATCTAAATCCTATACCATCCCTGTTTTATCGAAATAGGTTAATCCCAATCAAAATAGTGAAGAAAATCCGAAAAAAACTCTTCAACGCCAAATCAGAGTATCCCGTGATACGTTTCCTCTGTTTTTCTCCACACTATCAAGCAGCCTATTCTAGTCGATCAAAGCAAACGTACCAACCCTGTTTAGTCCAATAAAGTCCAGCCCAATGAAAAGTTGCGATTAAATCTCTCTTTATCATGCCCAAAAATCGAACAAAACCGATAAAATTTCACTCTCCCTGTTTACCGACATCGGATTATACAACCCAAGTTTTTCGATTTAATCAATTATACCATGCATGTTTACTCCATTCAAGTCCATACCAATGAATATTTGTGATTGAATCTTGTTAAGTCACGTCCAAATTCGAATCCAAACTCTGGAAGTTGCTTTCCCGCCAAAACATACTTTAAACGGGGAAGAAGGTAGTGTCCCCTTAATCCAGCTACGGTGTCCCTTTAGCAACTGGGGCGGAAACAATAAATTGTGGGGTGCAAATAGCCATGGGCGCCCCTTATCAATTGGTTTCCCCTTATCCTTACTGAGAGTCCGAATAGTAGGGTACCTTTATCAACTTTTCGAGCAGATTTCGTCGTAAAATCCATTTCACCAAAAACACCTACAAATACATAAAATAGCAAAATAAGCACAAAATCGAGAACTAACAATATGCATAATTGAGAACAAAATAGACACATAAATGCGTCTATCAAATACCCCCAAACTTATTATTTGCTAGTCCTCGAGCAAAAGTAAAATAGAAAATAAAATCCTAACTCACTATCGCAAGCATCGTCGGTTGCATTTAGCGTATGCAACAAGCCTTTAAACCCCTAGGTGGCCCTAGTGGACGAGTTATAGTCTCGGGAGGGCTTACAAGAGATATACCCACAAAAACTTTACTCCAGACCCTAGCTATCTACACAGAACCTTGGAAGGCACTAAAGAATCTCCTTGGTTGGCATACTTATTGACTACAGGAGGAAGTACCCTGATGCGAAATTCCAATTGTTGTACACGAGTTTGCACTCAAGCATACTAAAATTCATATAAAGTGACAGAGCTCTACTCAGATAGTTTCTGGACATCATAACCGGAGTCAACCAATCATATGGATAGATTAAGAAGATGGATGTAGAGAAAAACGTAGATGATGTTGACTAAGGTGAACATATCCTAATGGACTGAGATACTGGTCTGGACTAATATCAACACACTGGCATATACAAGGGAACCAGTGGTCGATAATCCTAACTCTAGGTCAACTCAGCTGGCATATACAAGGGTACCAGTGGTCGACTTTATTGTATTTATTCCGGTTGGTCTGGTGGTCTGGTCTCATTCTTTCTTTTTTTTTGATTTTTTTTTCCATCTTTGTCACTCTATTTCACCCTAGCAATGGTATAAAGAACAAAAAGAAGTGATCAGGATTCTTTCGATGTTTCCATCATGAGATATGGCGAAACTATCGTGTTTTTTTCTTCTAACACCTGAGCTCTGTGCTTTTATGAATAGACTCTTCTAGATGTTTCCATCTAATCAGATTGGTTCCTCAACTCCTACAACCAAAATGCTTCCATCCACTTAGATTGGTTAGTGCAATCCTTAATAGGCATAAATTTCTAGGCTCTGGAGTTTATTTATTGCAACTAAAAGTTTCTCCCATACCCCCAAACTTAAATCTAACATTGTCCTCAATGTTCTAAAGATAAAATTAAAAGCATGAACAAGGAGAAACTGTTACCATTTGAAGCAAAAGAGTTAAGGAAAGATATTACCGTGTTGCTTGCATGAGATTGGGTTACCTCCCAAGAAGTGCTAAGTTTAATGTCTTCATCCAGACTAAAGAAAGGATTAATCACCTTGTATCATAAAGTAATAGCCGAAATATTTGTGGGTCATCAAAACCAAATAGAGCTATCACAAATAAAAGGAATCTGCAACCTACCAAGAAAATGAACAAATAAAGCATACCCTTGTCTAGTATCCTGTTTAAGACAACTACATCTAGCTGTGGTTCAGGTTCAGGTTCTATAAAGGGGTCTAAATAAAATATTTTCATGGGATGCACCTCCTCATAATTAAGATCCGAAATATCAGGTTGTAAAGTATGCAAAAACTCAAATAATAATTTAGAAGCACATAATAATAACCTGAATAATTGAGGATCCTTATAGTCAATCATCTTTGACTTATACTGCTGACCACAATAAGAGTGGTGGTCTTCCTTAAACAAATGTGTCGACCCTAATCTCCTAAAGTAATTAGGTTTAGTCTCAAAACTTAATAATTGACACATATGAAACTTATACGTTCCCACAATTGGTCGAAAAATATTTGGTGGGAAAACAAAGTCAGTCTGGATATTATAGCCTGGGTAAACCACATCAACCAGAGGATGGATTTCTAACAACTGAACTTCCTTATGGACATCACTAGGTTCAGGAAAACGTGTATGAAGATAATCTTGTAAAATGGTTGAGGCACATATGTCAAGTCCCAAGTGAGGTACCTTTCTAATAGTTAAAGCACATGGAGAATGATAATCACCCCCAAACTTAGAGTTTTCAGTGTCTCTAGAAAGACTAGTCACAACTTCCCTAATTTCAAGGTCATATGATTCCTGAAAATGGTCAATTGATTCTTCTAAGTCAGGTTCATCCTCACTCATCTCTACGAGTTCACTTTCTTTGTCTAAGACTAATGTTTCTAAATCGCTAGACTCTAAAACAATAATCTCATAAAAAATTTGTTCCTCTAAACCATTATTAGCTTCGTAATCAAAAGGAAATACTACATCGTCTAAAACGGGGATATCTCTAGTCAAATCCTCGTCCTTTTGAATAGGTGAATAATTATTAAAATTATTTGGATTTGAACTAGAAACTTTATCATTATTAAGCTCAATTGTAGTAACAAGTTCCTGATCACTATGCCTACTTAATTCAAATTCTTCATCAACACTATCCTCATCATAATCATCATTATAATAACATGAAAATGGTTGAACCTCATCTAAACAAGTAGTGTTACCAATTTTATCCTCGTCATCTTGATTATGTGAATAACTATCTTCATTTTCAAAGGTACTATTGGAAACACTATATTGGAAATTAAGAGCAGTTATGTTCTGGGCCTCTAAAAAAATATTTTGAGTCGACTCACATGACTTCCTGATTGAATCTAGGAAAGAAAGTTCACTCGTTGCATTGCTTTCGTCCATAACTAAGTTATTCATTTCTGCTAACTTACGTGTCGACTCAGCTAACTTACGTGTTGACTCTAGTAGAGAGGAATTTTGCTCGTATGACCGTTTGGCGTGTGGATAGTAATTGAGATCACCATGGTATGGAACATAACCTTCAAAAGGCTGATGTTCCCAACCATTATTCACACTACGGTCAAAGTAGTAACGTCCATTTTAAAACTCAGTATGATATTCGTTGTATTGGCTATTGTAATACCAGTTCGACATTCTATTGCAGGGGTGTGAGTTGTCACACAAAATAAAAACCCACTGACATGGGATTCGTGGGTGGATAGAGTCTTACCTCCCGTACCAGACGGGCGATGAACCGTTGAAGTCGACTCAGGCCACCAACTACGATGTCAGTGTACGAACCCGAGGGGCCGAGACAGTATCGTAACTTTCGTCCTTCCCTGCAAACAATTGATATTTAATTTTGACCCTTCCTTAGGGTTTAAAAATAATGTCCAAGAATGTCCAAAAAGTCCAAAAATAAAAATGTCCAAAAAGGAAAAGAAAAATTACAAAAATAACACCCTATTTACAGTTTCTAAGAATAAAACAAAATAACTATATACAAAATCTTCTTCTTCACTCCTTTCGGATTCCTCTTTTCTTTCCTTCTTTGGCGATGCTTTCCTTTTATAACACTTTTTCTTCCCTTGTAGCTTCGCTCCAAATATGAAAAGAATCGAAAAATACCAAAACGCGTAAAAAAAAACAAAAAATAATAAAAATAAAAAGAAACCTAAAACAAATCTAAATACAAGTCCCCATCGGCGGCGCCAAAAATTGATGTAGTTTTTCAAGTGGTAAATAAAGTTCGTTCAAAGACTTGTAGAGATCGATTTTAGACTTAATAAAAGAAAATATATTCAAGGATTGTCACAAATATCGAGAAATACTGAGACTCAGGATTCCACCAAACTCATAACATAAGGTTCAAACATTAATTCTTTTAACAATTATAGCTCAATAGATAAAGACATGGACTCTTATTTTTGCCAAGGAAGATTCTCAAAATATAAGTTGTAATTCCTAAGCATGGGACATCAAAACATCTAAGCAAGCATGACCCATCAGATGAGATGACAACTAATTAATAAAAATCATAAATCAATTTTAATTAGTGCAAAAGTCATATAAGAATTAAATATAATTACCCAAGTATGATTTTAGGCTTCCTCCGTCATCCCAACATTGGGGTTTAGCTCTTCATGGTGAAAACACGCTCCAAAGATATAAACATGGCTCAAAAGGTGTTTTATTGAAGAAAAATAGTATTACAACGAATCTGTAACAAATATAATTGTTACAGAGTCAACTGTTACAGAAATTGTTGCAAACTGGAGATAATGTTATTAATGGACTGTTACAGGATTCTGAATTTAAGACCCTACGAAACGACTGTCCTTTACAGCCTTATGTTATTCAGCTTAGTCTTCTTCCTGCAGCCTGATTCTTAGCTCTGCAGCGTACCCCCAACTCCCCGATCTCCTTCTTTGAGCCTGCCAGCACCTATTTATATACACGAGACCCCAAATTCTCTCGAATAAATCCGAGAATATGTCGGTTATCTTTCACTGGAAGTCACCGGGATTTTCTTTCTCTCTTTATCTCTTCTACACGTCTCTGGAAGTAATACCAACTGTCAGATGATAGAATAAAATCACTAGAATATATTCTCTCCGCTTCTTCACGTATGTTTCCAAATATACACCATGAAATTTTCGTGACTTTCCCTTGCCCTGATTCACCGAGATATGCATGGAAACTTGTTTTTCTGCGTATCTAAATCCTATACCATCCCTGTTTTATCGAAATAGGTTAATCCCAATCAAAATAGTGAAGAAAATCCGAACAAAACTCTTCAAACGCCAAATCAGAGTATCCCGTGATACGTTTCCTCTATTTTTCTCCACACTATCATGCAGCCTATTCTAGTCGATCAAAGAAAACGTACCAACCCTGTTTAGTCCAATAAAGTCCAGCCCAATGAAAAGTTGCGATTAAATCTCTCTTTATCATGCCCAGAAATCGAACAAAACCGAGAAAAGTTCACTCTCCCTGTTTACCCAACATCGGATTATACAGCCCAAGTTTTTCGATTTAATCAATCATACCATGCATGTTTACTCCATTCAAGTCCATACCAATGAATATTTATGATTGAATCTTGTTAAGTCACGTCCAAATTCGAATCCAAACTCTGGCAGTTGCTTTCCCGCCAAAACAGACTTTAAACGGGGAAGAAGGTAGTGTCCCCTTAATCCAGCTACGGTGTCCCTTTAGCAACTGGGGCGGAAACAATAAATTGTGGGGTGCAAATAGCCATGGGCGCCCCTTATCAATTGGTTGCCCCTTATCCATACTGAGAGTCCGAATAGTAGGGTACCTTTATCAACTTTTCGAGCAGATTTCGCGTAAAAATCCATTTCTCCAAAAACACCTACAAATACATAAAATAGCAAAATAAGCACAAAATCGAGAAGTAACAATATACATAATTGAGAACAAAATAGACACATAAATGCGTCTATCACCGGCTGGATTCATGGATTAGTAATAGAGGCACAATTCATAATTATTAGTCATTTCATGAATCATTCTCCGCTGAATTTTATGAATTGGTAATAATTACTTAACAATCGGGCATCTGGACTATCACCGAGTAAGCCCCAATAAAATGGTGCAAGTGTACTCAACGAAGATGATGCACGAACGAGCATCCGAAAATATGGACAAACGAGGAATCATACACAAAACAGGAGAGAGAAAATAATAATAATAATAATAATAATAATAATAATAATAATAAATAAAAGAGGCGCCTAGGGACCGGGCCCACCGGCCGGCCGGTTCCCACGCCTCTTCTTTTATTTTTCCTTATTTTATTATTTTCATAATCTCATGAAGACTCCTTCATTCGAGCAACTTTCCTTGTTTGAGAAAAACTCACAGTTTCTCCATATTTTCACGGTTTCATGAAAAATAATAAAAATAAGGAAAAGTGTCATGGGACCGGGATACCTAGCCGGACGGCCATGCCCTAGTCGTGGCTGGTCCCACACCTTGCAATCCCTTGTTTTCATAATTATTATTTCCCTCATCTCATGAAACTTCTCCGTTAGCAAACACCCTGGTTTTTCCATATTTTCTCAAATATTGCTCAAACCATGAAAAAGCCGAAACGTCAAATGGTCACATGACCGGATAGGCTATTCACGAAAATATTAAAATATTATTATTATTTTAATATTCTCAAAATACTGATCAAACGAGCAAGGTTCTACTTGCTCATTCGAGCAAAATCAGGAATTTCGGTCAAAGATCAAACTCTTCTGAAAATCCAAAAAATTCCTCAAACGCTCACCAGAAAATACCGAAACTCTCAGGACTGTGACGTGGACATTATGGTGACACGGGCATGCTTCCTTGACCGACCAAGTCCGGCCCTAAGGCTTGAAAGGAGCCGGTCCCACACATCTTTACAATTATGACCTAATTTGCTCAATTGCTCATATTGGGTCCAAACTCTTTCAAACCAACTTGGAATTTTCTCAATCGACCGTCAGTTGGTCCCACACCACCAAGGGCCGGTTCTATGCTCCCTTGTCCGGTCCCTCACTTCTCCATAATTAGGTTTTATCACCTAATGCTCAAACGAGCGTTATTTCAATAAGTGATAAAACCAGCATTTAATCATCCTTTCACCAACCAGTCAACAAAGGACTCTGGTGCACGCTCATTCGAGCACTTGGGCACCACATGGTCGTCCATCATCCCATGTGGTCGGTCCCTCCTTCACTCAGTGACCTATTTTCAATAATTCATCAATTTACGAACAATTGATCAAAAATTAGGGTTTCGAACAAATGCTCTGAGCAGTTTCAAACACTAATAAATTATGTTGATCCAAGAAATCAACATCTTGATTAATCATATAATATTTGGTAGGCTACCAATATTTTAATTAATATTTTATTGGGTCACGTTACCAATAATTCATCGAATTGAGTAATACTTGCTCAGTTGCTCGAATATTGATCCAACTATCAATATTCAGTAATTTATCGAATTGAGCAATACTTGCTCAGTTGCTCGAATATTGATCCAACTATCAATATTCAGTAATGTATCGAATTGAGCAATACTTGCTCGGTTGCTCGAATATTGATCCAACTATCAATATTCAATAATTTGTCGAATTGAACAATACTTGCTCAGTTGCTTGAATGGTGATCCAACTATCAATATTCAGTAATTTATCGAATTGAGCAATACTTGCTCGGTTGCTCGAATATTGATCCAACTATCAATATTCAGTAATTCGTCGAATTGAGCAACACTTGCTCAATTGCTCGAATATTGATCCAACTATCAATATTCAGCAATTTGTCGAATTTACAATATTTGCTCAGACAAGCAATATCAACATCGTTTATTCCATGAATTACTGAGCATTTGTCAATCGTGCTCAATTCAACAAAACCTAGACTCACTGACTAATCAAGTCAACGACTGACTAATCAAATACACGTATGCTTTGTAGGCTCCAAGTTCGTGAGACATCAATCACGTCACATGGGGGATATCAATTAGGGTTTTGGTCTGGCGGCCTACAACACGTGTGTTCATCCACGATGAGAAATGTGAGTAAGTCGTGCAAGCGTTTGAGGGAGTTAGAAAAGTAGTGGGTGGACGATCAACCAAAGTCTCCATACGACATGGAACTGATTTTACCACGATCTCCCACTTTCCCACTCTTTCACTCAAGAAACCGTGACACTTACTGGGACCAATGTGTTCATTATTCTGACAATATAAATAAGTCCAAAATCGATGACTGAAAGACATTCTTGTACACCTAACGATTAAAAATTATTTTCCACAACTCAGCACTCAGCAGTTCATCAGTTTGCAGAAACCCACTATACATCCACAATCCTTGATCATCATTGATCCCACACAATTCTTAGCTTCCCTCCTACAGATCAACCCATCACCCTCTTTGTGACCGAATTGACTCTGGAACGGCCATTGACTTGGTTTAGGCCGGAGTCCTACAGATTGATCTCTCGAACTCAAAGCACTCTCGTGCAGTGCATCTGTGTGAGGTTAAGAAGTTTGCTCGGTTGAGGAGTCTCGTCCGAACCGCCGTCTCTTCACTTTCCTAAAAAACTAGCGAATCGTTTTTCCCCATCTACACTATGATAAGAAAGGAAGGGTGGACTTGGTGCGAATCAATGCTACCGCGTCAGCTTATTTTCTATACGTCTTGGGAAAATGTATCTTCCACGACAGTTCCGGAAGCTTGGTCGACGCCAAGTATATTCAACTATTGCATCCCTTAGATCAGATGCATAAGTATTCTTGGGGTACTGCAGTGGTCGCCTTCTTGAACAATGATTTGAAAAAGGCTTCAAGGGCACTCACTGCGCAAGTCAACGGAAATCTATGTCTCTTCCAGGTAATTTTATTGTCTAAATCATTTATATTTGCAAAATGCTCTTAATGTAAGATTCTTACTAAACTTTGTGTTTGCATAGGTTTGGATATATGAGCACTTCCTACTTTAGTGAAAGCCAACCCCTACGTCAACGTGAATGAGAAGCTTGCGATTGATAAGCCAAGAGGACAAATATACAGTTTTAAGGGTGCTCAGGATAAGGATATGCCACAGCAGCTTATCAAAATGCGAATCGCCTTGGACAAATTGACTGCGGATGAGGTAATATTGATATGTATCGAGTTGCTAGAAATGAAGGTTCAATCCAAAGGAGAGATGATGTTGCATTCTAATACGGTCCCTTGTTGTACACCCATGGATTTTCAATGTACGATCCACATCGGGTAATGCGACAAGTGGGTTACGTCCAAGAAGAACCCCATCCCGATGATAAACCGTTCTTTAAAGTAGTAAGGGAATCTTGCACCACGTCCCAAAAAAGTATTGGCGTCCATTACACTCCAGCACTAGGTACATCTCATTGGAAGGAAAGACAAAAGCATAAAATCGATACGAGTCTTTTGGACGAGGTGACCGAAGGTCATGAAGATCATGAAAAAATTACATGACGTGGTACTTGGGTTTTGCTCGTCCTATTGTGATTAGGGAACAGGCTCTTGAACAACCGGGTCGTAAGAAGAAGATGCCACCGAAAGACCCAACAACAAGTCTTAAGAACTTTGTAAGTATTTAGAGTTGTTCTTATGGTTTTAAGATTACACTATCGAATTAGTCTATTAATTGTTTGTTGTTTAATTAAAAAAAAGGAGCATATGAAGACCCTTGTGAAGATGATGTGTTGCGCGAGAGAAAGAGGACAACCTTTGTCGATTGAAGAGAAAACTAAGCACATTGATTATGCTAGCAATGTTGACAATGAGGATGCCGACGAATTGTGGGAGCAAGCTAATGCTGAACTAAAGAGGGAAGCACAAGCCAAGAGGGAAGCACAAGCCAAGATGAATGCTGACAAAAAGAGGGCTCGTACCCGTGGTGGTGGTGGTGGTAGTGGTGGTGGTCGTTAAAATGCTAAACGGGGTCGGGGTCGTGGTCGTGGTGGTGAATGAATGCATTTCTAGTTTATTTCTTTGTGTTGTGGTAGACAAATGTTAAGGTTAATGGTTGGACATATGTTTTCTTTAAGGTTTATATGACGTATGTTTTCGTATTTTGGACAAATGTTGGGTTTCTAGTTGTTGTATGAATGGTGTTTTTAGCTATGTTAAGTTTCAATAGTTCCGATGGCAGGGTATCGAGTAGATGTTTTGTTAAGTCATTGCCGACTAAACCAGGGCCGGCAAGGTTGTGAACTGCCAGACTGCCGGCCCTGACAGCAGAAATGGTGTAGTTACCAGGGTCTGCAAGGTAAGAAAATTAATACCCTGCCGACTGTTGTACAGTCGACAATGTATCAAATTATCGACCCAGCGGACTATGTGTTGCAGAAAATACCTTCTCCTGATGCCTAAAATCATAAGGTCAACAGGGTTATAAATTTACGATCTTGCCGACTATACAAAAGCCGGCACACTAATGACCAAATACCATGCCGACTGTTATACAGAAAAATAAACTCCTGATGCTTAAAATCAAACGGTCGGCAGAGTAAGAAAATTACGACCCTGCCGGCTAAACTTGGTCGGCATATTGGGGAAACAAAAACCTCTCCGGCGATTTCAAAATTCAAATTTTTGCAAGTACAACTGCATTGATTGACTACCATAATGGCCAAATTTGGGCACCGTCCTATAAATACACTAGTTTTATCTACAATACAACATACACCTAGTTCCATATACTCTCCAAATCTCATATCATTATATACTCTTTCTAACTCTACCAATACCTCTACATAAAAAGCAATGGCATCATTTGATTCAAATGAAGATCTATCCATCACCAAAGCATGGTATGCGAAAACTCGGGTTAGAAATCAGTCCTCCATAAGGGTGGATATCGTAACCTTTTGGGCTAGGGTATACAACAAATATAGGCAAGAGTTTGGGAATTCTAATGGAAGAAGTGTTCAACAAGTCCATGATAGGCACCTAATCATCGAAAATTGGATACTTGCTTTTTCAGCTATCCAAAAACGGATTTTAAACACTAGCCACTTTGGATTGTCCATTGAACAATATGTAAGTATTCTTGTGGTTTATTTTACGTGATCCATGTTGTTTTATCTTTCTACTAAACACCACTAACAAAGTAAGTTTGTGTTTTGTTTTTGTAGCATGAAGTCGTCAAAGTGCGCTACTTGGAGGAAAAGGGGGAAGCATTCGCATTCGACGCAAGCTATCAATTCATGGTATCCAAAATCCCGGAGTATGCCCCGGACTTCATGGAGGGTGGATCGGACTGGGATTCCTCCGAGGAAGATTGATGGTTTTAGAAGTCTTAGTGTAGGTTTTGTGGGTAGATCTCTATGTAAACCCTCACGAGACTATAACTCGTCCACTAGGGTCGCTTAGGGGTTCAAAGGATTGATGCACATGCTAAGTGCATTCGTTGTTCCAACGACAAGGAGTTAGATTTTATGTTTCAATCGATGTAATAACCAAAATTGCATGAATAAATTGAATTACATCTTCCCGTATTCTGTTTTCTGTTGGGTATAACTAAAGGTCGGCAAGGTTACATTGTCGACTTTTCAACAGCCGACAATGTTAGAAATTATTTGCATGCCGACTATAAGTCAGCCGACAGTGTTATAAATTATTTGCATGCCGACTATATGATAGCCGGCACTGTAGGAAATATTTATATGCCGACCATAAGATAGATGGCCCAAGATAGTCGGCATATTCTTCATTCATAGACCATTCCGGCCAGAAATAGTCGGCGTTTTCTTCATCCGCAGACCATGCCGGCTATACTTAGTCGGCACTTTATTCAAACGCCGACCTTGCCGGCCAAAGTTAATCAGCACCTTATTCAATCTTCGACCTTGTCGACTTTTCACATTTTGAGAACCGAAATTTTTGATCGAAATCGAATTCATAAGACAGACAAAAGGTTTAATCTACTGAATTCTTATTTTCAAAATTATAATCTAAACTCAATTAGTTAAGCTAATCAAAAAATTTAGTGTTAATTAAACAAGGGTATATTAGACATTTAGAAAATACATGGTTAAGGGATGACCTGTTTTACTTCTAAATGACCCATGTTTTGTCTCATTAGGTATACCCCATTAATCTGGGTATACCCCAATTTGGCCAGGTTATAATGGAGGAGGAAACTATTTTGAGATTTGTAATACTGATATTTCCATACTTACACTTTCGTGAATGTATTGCAGGAGAGAAAATAGTAGGCGAGGAACATGGGGTTATATAGCAGCTTCGGTACGTTCACTTTCAATTACAAAGAATGATAGTCAAGCAGCTCTGCTCCGTCACTGTGACGTCAGACTGAAAAAAAATTACAGATGCAGTTTGGTGTTCATCCTACCAAAAACAATAACTACAGTTCCTTATTCCTGAAATTACTAATCCAAGTTGCTGCATTGCTTATCAATCTGTGTAACTATCATACTAGTTTTAACACCATAAACATTCATCGAAGAGAAAACAATTACAGTTGCTTTCAAATCAACAAAAATAACATTAAACATACTACCATCCTGTCTCCCATAATTACAAACCAAGAAGAACAGACCCATCAACAACATCAACACCAAGAAATCAAACTTACAAAAACTACCAAAGCCCTAAAACAAGAGTTGTTTGTCATCACCATCACCAACACCATTTCAACATCAACAAAAAATTCTAGAAACAACATCAAAACAACTAAACAAAGAGAGAGACACCACCAAATAAGACCCACCATCACCCACAAGAAGTTTAAGAGGATTGGAAGTAAGTATCGAGAAAGCCATTTTGTTAAAACGTTGCTGATCATCTTCAGACTTTTTTTCAAATTCTGAAAATTTGGCTGCTTTCGACGCCCCAAAAGAGGACTCTAATAGTCCCCTTCATCGTAACTCCAATCCTCATCCTCTTCATACGCTCGCTGCAGCTGCTACCTGATGATGCAGGGGAAGTATCACTATCTCCATATGATGAACTCTCTTTATCACTGCTTTTTTCTTCATCTTCATCTTTGGAAACATCAGGCAGATCTTCATCAGAGGCACTGGTTTCTTCATCAGGAGCAACTCTGGGATAGATCCTCACAAGGGGTTGCTTCTCAACTTTTGGTTCTCCCTCCTGCATGGTTCTGGAAAATATTTTGGGGTTTGCTCTCTCAAACTCAAACCGCCTGCGCAGTTTCCAATCATAAAACTTTTCCATCTTTCATTTCTCTTCAGCAGCATCCGAACCTTCATCACTAGTGTTCACCTCTTCAACTGGATACTCAAAACATGCACTTGAACCTGCTTCGGAATCACTCTCTGTAGAACTGCCATATTTTGGACCTTTTTGATGTCTCTCAACCCTTTCTTCATTTTTCCGATCAGTTCTTTCAAAATGCTTTGGTACCCATGCAGCAAAAAGTGAATCAGTTTCTTCTTCTTACCTCTTCTTTCTCTCCTCCTCTTCCCTCAATTGTTGAGCCTCTTCACTTGCACGCATGTTTATCTCACTTTGAACTTCATATCTCAATCTCATTGATTCATCCATTGGGAGTAAGAAAGCTTGAGTCTTGGCTAATTGGTATTGATCGGAAGTTGCAGCAATGGCCGGAATGGGTTACTGGAACTTGCCATATCTAGAGATTTTATATCTAAATTTTCCTTTTTCTGGAAATGCTGCTAATGGTTATGCTAATTTCCTCCAAAACCTACCTTTTAAAGGCACAAATTTGCTTATTGACTGCCATTTATGGCTATTGATTATCAGTCTCGTCGCTTGGTTACTCACGCCTCTTCAAAGCCATGCGTACTCCATTCAACTTATCCATCGTAAGTACCCTATAAACCCCTATTTTCAACACCTAACCTCTTCATTAGCCATAACTCCCCATGGAACTGCCTTCAAGTGGTGCATTGGTAGGTCATCTAACTCATACAAAGTATTTTGGGGTCTAATTAAAGTTCTATGTTTTATGCAGATTAGAAGAATGCAGCATCAGTTGAGAGGCACCATCGCGGTCTGGGGAATGTCTTCCAGATGGGTTACTAGCTCTACTACCAAACCTATGCCTTCAATCGACCTACAACAAACCTTTCAAAACCATCAATTACAACATAACCTTTCCCTTCATTCCCATCTTTATTTCCCAGACTACATTTTTACTACCATTATTACCTTTGGCAGTTTGTACCATCATACCTACGCCAGTCTAAAAAAAGACAAACTTATTAAATATCCACCAACCCTAAACTGCGTCAAGTTTATATACCATTATCTTCCATCCCAGGAAAACCTACAATGTATTATTAGGTTTGTCCTTACTTGGCTCCCTTTTTACCAAACTCACGTGAATATCTCAAACCTGAAGGTGCCCATAAAGCATGGATACGAAAGTGACATCTCGTATGATAAACCCCCTTCCCCAACACAGTCTTTGCAGTATCATAACAACCTTACACCAATTTTCTCCTGAAAACTGCTCAAATTTTTGGTCAATAGACTTCTCATCCCCTCTTTAAGGTTCAAACATATAAACAAACAAAACACCCTTGCCTTTTCTCCGTCCACTTTGTCTGTGATCAATATCAGTACGGTACCAATAAGGGAAACCTTTCTCTACAACTGTTTTTTATATTAGTTATCTGCAACAATGATCTCAATCAAACTATATTCATGTATATCCAATTCTCTTACCTGATGGAGTTCTCAAACTCTACAGAAAACCCTCAAAACTAGACCAAGATATTTTAACGTTGTTTGCTCAAATGGCTGAGAAATTAACTTTACCATCCTCTCTTGTTGAATCAGTGTTCATTGACAAAAAAGTTGTTCTAGCTGAATCTGATAGTAACTGGAAATGGTGTATGGCAGGATACTTATTCTGTGAAACATTGGTTCCTACATCCTCAATCTGTTTCTACATATGCAATAATTGGCCTTTAGCTCAACCACCTACTGTCACAACATTTAGTGGATTACGAAACAAAGTTCTCATCCGTTTCTTAGCTGAAGATGATTTCAATAGAATCAATTCTCAAAGACCCTGTTTGTTTGCGGTTATCAAATGGTGTTAAAAGTGGTTCCAACTGAAGGATGGCCAGCAAATCATCATCTCCACTTGGATGAAGAGATAATGTGGTTTATATTATGCAACATTCCAAATGAATGTACTGAATATGAAGATCTTCAGAAACTTACTTTCAAAATGGGTGAACTCATTGAAGCTCAAGATCCTTTTGGTAAACATCCACTAAAAAAGAATGTCAAGGTGTGTATCAGAATTCCAGTGCAGAAAGCATTACCAGTAGGCATTCCTCTTTTTACCAGTGGCAGAACTCAACCATTTCTGATTGAATTAGATACATCAAAGTTTCAAGGTACTTCTGCACTTCATGTCGAGTTCTTGATCACAAAGATCAAAACTGTCCAGCTTGGAAACTGAAGCAGAAAAAAATTAAAGAAATTGAAGCTTCTAGCAGCAAGTATGTTCTTCTCGCTATCTCAAGGCTAATGATGCCACCTCCAACGGTAAACAAGCAAGTAGACTCTTCCTCTACTGCTTTGACAGATACCATCATGCAACAAACTGAGACTGTGCCAGAAACTCAAATTGAATCACCTGCTATCACATTGTGTAACAAAGGAAAAGCTAAGGACATTGATCAGAGAATGGAAAATACTAATCATAAAGGTTTATCAAACACTTTTCAGATGGGTCCCTTCGTAAACAGATCCACCACTCTGAAGATCTTTGATGTTGGTCATGTTCAACAACAATCGACTCAGCTGGACAATGGTTTACCAATTATTTTTAAACATGTCACTACTCAAAATGTTACTGTTGAAGCTTTTATTTCTGGTTCTGAGCCAACTCCTAATGATCCGATCCGTAGTACCAACTCTTCAAGAAGATTCAAAACTGCTACTGCTCCAAATACCACTCCCATAATTACTAGAGGAGATCTTAACACAACTGAGCATGATGCTTTAGCAGATCTCAAAAGAAAGATTAACCCCGAGGCTGATTTGAGGAAACGTATAAGAGCTAATTCTAGCTTGGCAAGTATAGTGGTTATTCCCGAAGAACATGAAACTACTGAACCTGATTATGCTCAATTGTGTCCCCCAATTACCAAATTGGGGGATTTACCTGCCATTGATCTTTCTACCTGTTCTCTCAATACCCAACTTGTGATTAATTCTTATGGGAGCTACAATATACCTGCTGAAAATTCCCCAGACAACAATGGTGTCCGCAATAATTCGCATCTCAATGCTGCTACTTCTAGTCTCGGTTCTTCCCAAAATGCTTCTCAAAGTGGTGATGATACCAGTGCTTCTCTTGGGGGTGGGTCTGACTCTACCACTCAGGTAAATTAACATCACCCAACCCCTTTAATTGATACTGCTAATAATACTATAAACCGATTCCCTGTCGATAATATCAATCTGATTGCTTGGAACATTAGAGGTTTTGGAAAAAAAATCTGCTAACAAGGAACTTAGTCTACTATGTAGGAATGTCAACCCTGACATTATTTATCTCTCTGAAACAAAAATGAACAAAAATATGGAAGCTAGAAAGTTAAAAAAACATGGGATTCCCTTGTACCTTTAATATCCCTAGTGTTGGTAGAAATGGTGGCCTTTCCCTTGCTTGAAAAAGGAAATTCATCTCAACATTGTTACATCCAGTATGAGGGGCATCTATGTTACATCTACTGACATGATTCACTCTAAGACTTGTCATATTCATTTTATGTATGATGAACCTAATAGTAGTTTGAGACAAGCTTTCCGGGAACAACAATGCCAACAATTTAATGCCCCTTTAGATGAACCTGTTTTCTTTATAGGAGATTTTAATGCTCTCTTAGGTACTGAAGACAAAAATGGTGGCTTAGAAGTCGATGATCCTGATTTTGAAAACCTTAGAAACTTTTGTTCTGTATTTAACTTGCATGATCCTGGTTTTTCTGGACCTAGGTTTACTTGGTCCAATATGCAACAAGGTCCTGATTTAATTCTTGAGAGACTTGATAGATGTCTTATAAACCAAACTGCTGAAGATTTTTGTCCTAAACTTTGTGTTAACAATCTCCCCAGAGACTCTTCTGATCATTGACCAATGCATATAGGTTTTAATTGTGAGGATATTTGTATGGTTGGACCTTTTCATTTTATGGATATGTGGATTGAGGATCCTACTTGCAGAGACATTATTTCTAACTCTTGGTCTGTCAATGTAGTAGGTTCCCCTGCTTACAAGCTTAAAGCTAAATTGTTAAGTACCAAGAAATGTCTAAGAGATTGGAATAAGTCTTCTTTTGGTAATATTCAAACTAATATATCTACCATCAGGAAAGATTTAGCTGAACTCCAACTCTCTAACCCTACTGATACCAGTAATACTTCTAGACTCAAAGCCAGACTTGAGTAACTTTACAACCTAGAAGAATTATATTGGAAAGATAAATCCAAGGAGGTTTGGCTCATGGAAGGTGACAGAAATTCATCCTATTTCCATAGAGTTACTCTTTTTAGGAGGAAAATAAATGCCATTAGCTGGATTAAGAACTCCTTGAATACTATTCTAACTGATAGAAATAGTATTGGAACTTCTTTCATATATTATTTCAAAAACCTCTATTCTTCCCATCCTCAGAAGTTCCAGGATGAAATTCTTGCCGATCTCCCTGTTAAGTTCTCTGCTGAGGATAACACAGTTTTAAATACGCCTCTTTCTCCAGAGGAAATAAAAAATGTTGTGTTCCAAATGGGGGGAAAAAAGCTCCTGGACCTGATGGCTTTACAGGTCTTTTCGACCAAAAACACTGGGATATTGTGGGGGATGCTGTCATTGATATGACACAAACCTGTTTCAGAATTGGGCATATTGCTAAGGTTTTTAACCATACTAATGTTGCTCTTATCCCTAAAGTTCCTCTTGCTGAACTTGTTTCTCAGTACAGACCTATAGGGCTCTGTAACTTTATTTACAAAATTCTTTCTAAGACCTTGGCTAATAGACTTAAACCATTTATGAACAATATAATTTCCCAAAATAAAAGTGCCTTTACCCCTAAAAGGAGTATTTCTGATAATATTCTGCTAGCTAATGAGGCCATATATGTTGTCAATCACAATGACAAAGTTGAAGGCATCGCTGCTATCAAACTTGATATGTCCAAGGCTTATGATAAGCTTGAATGGAATTTTCTAGAAAGGGTTTTAACTAAAATGGGTCTCTCTAACCACTGGGTTAAACTCATAAACTAGTGTGTTTCTACTGTCTCCTACTCTGTCATTCTTAATGGTAGCCAAAGTGGGTTCTTCCAACCTGAAAGAGGGTTGAGACAGGGAGATCCTCTCCCTCCTTATATTTACATCATTTTATCTGAAGCTCTATCTTGTTACTTTGATAATCTTCAAACGAAGGGGATTTTAGAAGGCATCAAAGTTTGTAAAGATGCTCCTGAAATGACACATCTTTTGTTTACTGATGATTCTCTCCTTTTTTCAAAAGCTAATTCTCAAAACTTTCAAGTCATTAAAGACTATCTTCAAAAGTACTGCCTAACTTCTGGGCAAGAAATAAATTTTGAAAAATCGGGTATTTTATTTAGTAGGAAGATTCATGAGCATAGAAAAGCTCTCTTGGCCAATATTTTAGAAATCCAGAGCAGGGACTTAGGAGAAAAATATCTTGGCACTCCTACTGTGTTCCAAGCTTCTAAAATCCAGACTCATATGGGTATTCTCGAAGTTGTTGATGCCAGAATATCTATATGGCTTCATAAGCTCTTGTCTCAAGCTGCTAGAACTACTCTAATTAAACATATTTTCCAAGTTATTCCCCTTTTTCACTGGGAGCCTTTCTTATCCCTAAGCATCTTCGTAAACAAATGGACTCTCACCTCTGCAAATTTTGGTGGGGTGAAACCTTAGACCCAAAAGATAGGAAGTTGCACCTGCTTGGTTGGGACATCTTATGCTCTCCAAAAGCAGAAGGTGGTTTGGGTTTTAGGAAGGATGAACTAAATAATCTGGCTATGCTAGATAGGAATGCCTGGAGAATCCTGGAAAATCCTAATTGCTTACTGGCCACTGTTCTGAAGGCTGTATACTTTCTTAAAACTGATTTCTTGAATGCCAAGTGTACTGTTAAGTGCTCTTGGACTTGGAAGTGTCTACATGCCGTCAAAGAACTAATTAAGCCTTTCATTTCCTGGATAGTTGGGGATGATCAATTTATCGACCCATGGTGTGATAAATGGATACCTACTCTAGGTTCTGCTACACCCAACCCTCTAGTTCCCCCTGATCCTAGCATTAAAGTGTCTTATTTTATTGACACCCAAACCAGAAGTTGGGATGTGCCTAGACTAAACACCCACTTTGATAATGCTTCTGTTCAGAAGATTATCACTATTCCCTTAAGCCAGCTTTGCACTCCTGATAGGAGGGCTTGGGATCTTTCAAAGAATGACAAGTTTTCTTCTAAATCTGCCTACATGGGGCTCAGAGGTCTTCGCCCCCCCTGTAAAAATCTTTGGAAGCGTATCTGGAAAGTCATAGTTCCTCACAGAATTCAAGTTTTTATTTGGAGAGCAGCTAGAAATGCTTTGCCCTCCAGAACAATCCTTCATACTAGAATGCCTATGCATAGTGTGGATTGTCCTAGGTGTATTGATCCTCATGAAACTATTATGCATGCTTTGGTTCTTTGTCCCTTTGATAGCAGAGTCTGATTCATTTCTGATTTCAACATAAACACCCAATTTTTCAAAACAAGTCCTTCATTGATTGGCTCCTCTTCTGGTTAACTGACCCTCAGTCTAAACTCTCTGATGAAGATCAAAATCTTTTTGTTGCTATCTTATGGTCTCTTGGGACTAGTAGAAACAATTTCATCTTCCAAAATATTTCTGAAAACCATACTACTATCCTGGATAGAGCCAGAGCTATGCTTCTTACTAGGAAAACTAGTTTGACTGTTTCTGCTACCACTTCTGTCAGTATTTGTGATAAATGGATGCCCCCTCCTTTGGTTGGATATGTAATACTGATGGTGCCTTTGATGATATCTCTGGAGCAAATGGTGCAGGGTATGTGATGCGGGATTTCTCAAGAAAATCAACCTTTTGTGCGTCCTTAGTCTTTGAAGTTCATTCTGCTGAGGAAGCTGAAGCAAGAGCCATCTGGGTAGTTCTGAAGAAAGCCTTGGAGCGATAGTTAACTCATATCATCATTGAAAGTGACGCGAAATCTCTCAACGATCAATTTTCAGCTGGGAAGTTTGAAGGGGATTCGCGTACGGATGCTATCTTTAAAGAGATTCAGTTTTTCTCTTCTAAGTTAGTTGCCTGTGTTTTTAGCTTTCAACCTCGTTATTGTAACTCTGTAGCTCATGAACTCGCTCTGTGGGCTAAGAGAAACAATTCCACTATGTACTGGTTTGCCCCTCCTGTTTGACTTTTACCAACAGTCGAGGAGGACCATTAGCCTCTTTGAAGGCCTTTGCTTACAAAAAAAAAAAAAAAAACAATATAGCAGCTTCGGTATGATAACACTAGGTACCAATACTGCAGGGCCAACAATGCGCACACCCTCCGTATCATTTGGGATAGAGTGTATACGGAGAATGGCTTTAAAGTACAGAACAATACTAAAATTTCCTTCCTTCTGCATTATTTGGAAAGAAAAGGTGTTACAGGGTGTGTATCACCATCACCAATCACCTTCCTCCCTTTCAAATCAAACTTAGTCAAAACATTACAAATAATGTACAGAAAAAGAGAACTGAATCAGAATTCAAAGCTGGCAACAACCTCCACTTTGTAATTTTCGGTAATTGGTGGGTCATGTCAAGTTCTGTCCCGAAAATGCTACCCCACCCATATCCATCATGAGTTGTCATGTAGAATTTCCCCACCATCATGAGATGTCATGTAGATAACCACACAAAAGGCCCCTGCTAACTCCAATTCAAGAATTTAAGGGCTAAGTCTAATGTCACCTAATGGTGGAAAGGAGTGGGAGAAGAGTAGCAGGTTCGGTTCTGTCCTAACCATTTTGCTGAATCTGATCTTCAATTGCAGCTTTTTCTTATAAAAGTGACTATTTCAATCCAACTACCGAAAAATCTAGCGCACACAACGCATACAAGAGCTGAACAACTTCACCTTTGAACTTGCACTTTCTTCTTCCTAAAGTATCTAGCAAGGACACCAACTATGTTTGGAACAATAAACAAAAATGAATGACCCTATTCTTACAGGAAGCGAAAAAAGAAGGCCACGATAACATCAATGTACATTTTACTTAACGAACCTATTTGACGCCCCCAAAAACAAAACCACAAAAGATTACAGTAAGAGAGGAAATAACAACATTAGAGGAGAAAAAAGAGGGGTAGTAAGTGATCTGTTGTTATTAGTATCCTTTTCTTCCCTATACATCCCAACCATCTTTCCTACCTTTGAATGACCATTTACTACCCAAGCTTCCGTACATCTGCGAAAACTTCATTAGGCAATTTGTTCTTAACTGATAATGAACTTGTGTATTCCGGCTGATAGCCACTCTAGAGAATTTAGAGGTATCAATTGCCCAAGAAGGTTTGACATACTCCACTGCTCTTGATGAACTACTAGCATTTGCATACAGGAAATTCAGAAGCACATCTTCACAGTTAAAGTATTTGTCAACAAAATCCCTACCTGCCTTGGCTTCGTCGCTCCAATACCTCTGAAATGCTACAGTACTATCCATAAATGCGGCCCCAGTTAATATCATATTATATCCATGACGCTTCCGGGCATACTTTTCATCTCTATACTTCAATGGACTTCCCTCTATGAGACGAGGGTAGAACCCAACTATCCTATCTGGGTGTTCCCTCCATGCTTGGAATCCTCGTTCGATATCATCACATGCCATCATGATATCATCATCGAGTTCAAGAACAGACTTGGTCTTTATTAGAGGATCTATCTTGAAACGATTGTTCAATGAGTTCTGCTTCTCTACTCTGATTCTGACGGGCACAGCAGAGTCTAGCTCACTTATATTAGGAGGCTGGCCCTTGTTCCACACGACAACAATTTCCCCCACAGATGAGCACCTTGAATAATGCTTCACATACATTTTCAAATTCCACAACCTTTCATCGTATGTCATTGTTAGTAATGTGAACTGAGAAAAGTGGCTCTCCAACGGGTAAGCTTCTTCTGCACCACTACCACCATAAATGTATTTAACACTAAAGCAGACTAGTGCAACCGCTATCACAAACACTAAACTGGAGAACAATTTTCCAGAGCAACTATTAGGCTTCATTCTACCTCTGGCAAACGAACTCATTCTGTTCAACCTGGTACAGATGCGCCTCAGTTTTGATGACAACGAACTGGGACGCTCCCAACTTGAGAATGCATCACTTCTCTTTCCCAAGCTCTGGGAGCACCAGCTCAGAGGTACAATGCAATTGATAGCTCCAATCAAAAGTCCCACTAATATAACCAAGGCAGCCACAGCAACAAGAGCCATAGAGCCCATAAAGTATCTATGAACAATGTCACCTGAAGGAACCCGATCACCATCCATTACCCCGACCCACTCACCAGTACTTAACTGTTGTACATCGAAGTTATGATAACGGGCACCATTCCAAGCATTTCTACCTTTTCCAGACTCTTCTATACCTAGAGGGACTTCCACTTCTCTATACTCATACTTCGTGAGAACTTCCACTTTGAAAGAACGGAGACGACGTCCGTACGTTTCACCACAATCTTGACCCATGCGGTACAAGTTCCCCTCATATACAAATGGCCTGCCTCCATTCCGAGCTCCATAGCTCTGATCAGTGTTGTAAATTGGATTCTGCTTGTGTGGTTTCCATGGACCCATCGGTGAGTTACTATACCAGATTTCCAATTGACCATTCTTTTTAGTCCCAAAACCGCTGTGATCTGATCCGAAAAGCCAATAATTACCATTACGGTTTATGAGGAAGGTATCAACAAGGGGCTTCTTCATAATAACCTTATGCAGCGTCCACTGCAGGGGGAAATTCAGAGCTCTGTAGAGACGAACTTCCCCTATCTCACTGCCCTCAGGCATCATGTATATCTGTGGGAACAAAGTAAAAGGAATACGAGAAGTGTGAGAAAGTGGATACCACCTAGAGCAATTAAAAAAGCTGCCCGGAAAATAGTCGATCCACTCAAAAAGACTAGTAAATGTAAATAGAAGTCACTTTCTTACATGGCCTTGGTAGTCGAAAACATATGGATAGGAGAGATGCCAGTCTTCATCTAAAGCAGTACCCAATTGCTGCCATGTAGCACCTTTATCAATACTCTTTGCCACACCAATATCTCCTTGCAATGTGATGGAGTTCTTGGTCTCATAAAACAAATAAAGTACGTCTTCCTATAAATAAAGACACTATAAGTTATTGTACAAGGTATTATAAACTCCGATAAGCCATATTCTTGTTTTCAACATAACAGTAATCAACAGAGTCGTTTTGCAAAAACTAACATAGACACAGACTGAGGGATCTTAAACAACTATAGCCTAGTTGTCTAAACAAAAAACTAACAGAATTGAAGGAAACCAATTTAACTAAGTTAAACATTTCACCTCACTGTACAGACAAAAGCACTGAATTGTGTTTATCAGGTTCTCTGATAATAAAGGCCAATATGTTGTTTTTTATTTTAGTAATGAAGGCCAACACACTAACAACTTCTGCTTGCAATTTTGTTGCCTTTCAGACTAGATAATCCTCCTCCTATATTCTGATTGAGGATGACACCCTTACATTTACATCTGTTTGGTTTGAGGTGTGAATTCTGAAGAGCAATACGGACATCAAACTGATCTTTTCAAACTTACTTGCTCGTTTCTCAAAAGAGTCCACAACTCTTTTATCATGTTTTACAGCAAATAGTAGGTAGATATCTATATTGATCATTATGATCACAGCTTGTTGACAAGATTTTCAACTCTTGGGCATTTCTCTAAAGCGAATTAACACATCACCCATTGAAGTTACTAATCACAAGATGAGCTTACAGAAAAAAACACAAGAGTCTAAGGTGAAAATGCTGCAAAGAAACTATGCCAAAGGAGAAAGATGCATAATTACAGGGAGAATTCACCAAATACTACTCAACTATGATCCCCAACAAGAAGGCTCCAGAGACAGTAATACAGACAATTCTTAAAAACGAACGGAAATAACCAACTGAGCAGTATTAAATCGACTGTTCATCAATTAAAAACTAAACTTTTTTTAAAACTCAAATCTCTATAATCCGTTACTTGCTAAACCAAACTTCTAAAGTTCCTATGAAAACCCCTTTAGTCCGGTTTGTACTTTTTATGACTTCCTGATACTTTTGCAATTGTACATAACAGTTAATATAATGAATTGATATAATTCTACCACCAAGTTCCTTACGGCATTTGATCCGACTTATGAGTACCACTATATGAAGCAAGTACTTAAACTTCGGCAATTGCCAACGCATGCAACAAGAGACGAAACTCCAATATCTTGTTCTACCAAAAGAAAATACAAATCAAGCTAATCCTCTTAAAACTCACTAGGAAGCCGAATCACTGTCTGAAGCTGTTCATAACATATTTACCATCGCTTTGCAACCAATTCTAGCAACGCCATAAAATTAAGTATCTCTAAATTCACTCCTCACTTGTTCAAAAGGGAAAAAGAAAATGCACCAAAATAATTTCCAACTGCATGCATAGACGCACACTCACAATACAGAAACAACTAGTTCAATCGAAAAACATATGCAGTCCAATTCAACAGTAAAACTTAATATAAAGTGAAATTAGAAAAAAAGAAAAATTAAAAAAAAAAAATTACCTGAATATAGATAAAAGGATCAGCCACAAAATTACTAGGGTAACCAGCATTTGAGGCAGAAGCACAAGTAAAAACTGGATTAGCCACTGGCCAAGCAGAACTCTCATTTTTCCAAACATTTACCTACAAATTTCCCAAACTGTAAGAAAAATTACAAGACAAAGAAAAAAAAATTTGAGAAGAAGTCTGAAGTCTTAGAAAACTTACAGATTCAATTGGTTTTAAAGAAAAGGGAGAATGTCCATAGAAAACACCGATGGACCATGATCCTTCATTATCTCGATGACAACCTAATGAAGGTAAATTAGGTCTTTGAAAAGGTGAGAAAGCAAGCCAAGCGTATATAGTAGCGATGGAACCAAAGATAATAAAAGTTGATACATAATATAGAAATGATTGTGATAAAACACAATGGTCTAATTTCATCCTACACCAACACTTGATACTCATATCACAACAAGAAGATGATGAAGATGAAGAACTAGTGTTGTGATGGTAATGATTATCTTTGCTGTTGTTGTTGTTGTGATTACTGACAATATTAGAACTAGAACCCATATTCCCAAATCAAAACCAACTCCTAATTTTGATTCTGTTGTTGTTGTTGCTGTTGATGTTTTTGATGAGATCTTACTGTTAATTTTACCTTGTAATTTAGAAAACTGATAAAGCATCTTCTTCTTCTTCAAATAATAAAATTATAAGAAGCATTTCAATTACAGATAATTAAAGGGTTTTCTCTTTTAACCTTTTTTTCCTTTCTTTTGCCTTTGACACTCTCCCTTTCTTCAAACTCTGTATTATAGTCTATAACTTACAATAAACTCTCTCTATTTCTTCTTCTTTGTTGTTGGTTCCTTCTTCTTCTTCAGTTGTAATGAATTTTAGAGTCTAGTTTTTCTTTTCCAGTGGTGGTTTATTTGGAGGAAAAATTGGTCCTTCAAATACTACATTTCAATTAATTATTTTATTACTAAAATAAATACTAAAACTTCTAGAGAGAGAAAGACTAGTCTAAACGAGACCGGCTAGAGAAAATTCAATTTTTTGAAGTCTTTGTTCCTATCGGAGTGTTTGTTGTATCTATTATGTGTTGTGATGATTCTGATGTTCAGGGTTCACGCGTCAATTTTCAACATCTACTATTACAGGCAATTTTGGGAAAAATCTACACATGGCATGGGCCTTCGGTTCCATTTTTTCAGTACTAACTCAACTGCTACAGGGGTTAGTACTGAAGCACTTCACTGCGGATTGGTAAACCTCCCTGAAAACTGCTCCAGCCCGTCTAAACCAACACAAGTTGTGTTTTGGGACCTTACACGCCGGTCTCAAGATGATCCTACGGGTAGAAACTTCACTTGTGACAACTTTAAACTGCCAAACAAATCCTTCGTGTAGCTTGTCCAACGACTCCAACCCAGGTAGCCAAGTTGGTCAATTCCGAAACTTCGCAACACACGTGCCCATTCTTTAATGTAGGTGGTACAGTATTCAAATCTACAAGACTCCATCACCTGTGAAAATGATACATTTTGGTTCGAAATCGGAACCTGTTTGACTTTTATGGGTTCTTGTCATATTTGAAAAGAGTGTTTTGATACGTAAGCAGAAATTAGCCCCAAAAATCGTGAATAAAAGAATCCTACGTTACAAAAAGTTAATTGTTTTGCCATTGGAAGTTATTTTTAATCTTTATTCTCAATATGACTTTTGATTTTATTGTTTTTAAAAATAAAAAAGTTATTTTCTGAGGTGTATCCAAACACCAAGGCCAACAAAAGATGTGTTCAGATGTTGATATGGTTTCATCTATATTTGAATCCAAAAATATTATAATATTTCGAATTTTTTTTTGACATCTGACCAAATACTATACATTATGGTTTTTCCCTCGACAAATGGACTTCACAAAAATAAATGCAAAGTATAAGAGAATACAAATTATCCATTGTTTCAAATATATTTTATATGTAAATTTTTGGGTCTAATTTTTTGTGAAAAGAAAAAGAGAATGGAAAAAACAGCATAAAGATTATACACACTATAGAAAAATTATAATTAAGAAGGATCAAGATGCACGTTAAATCGACTCTCCACCACCAAGTTTAAAGAGATCTCCTCAAAATTCTTGAAAACCAAACCTATTAGAAAAAGAAAAAAAACATATTTGATCGTATGAATGACATGCAAAGCATCTGCACCTTAGAAGTGAAAATACCGCATTTTTCTCCTTCTAATTACACCAAATTACGGCAATAAATAACAAAGTTCCGTAACATCCTCTTTCGAATATCTAAATGCAATGATAATAAAGTTGTAGACGAGTCTTTGAGAATGATGATTTATTGACTGTACATTGGTTCGCGTATATATTCAATGATTGAGGGAGGATTTCTTCGTACTTTTATCACAAAATTGGTTAAAAAGACCAAAATCAACAATTTCTGGGTGAAAAAGACATCTAGGTTTTGATACTGTTTAAATGGACAAAAATATTAAAATAGCCAGGACGTAAACAGTTTCATCCTACCTATTTTCAAATACTTTTTCTTATTTTTAGTTTATACCAGGATGCATCCAGTTTCATCCTCGCTATTTTTTAAGTTTAAGCCAGGATGAATCCAATTTCATCCTTGCTATTTTTTTTGTCTATTTCACCGGTAATAATTTTTACTCGTCCATTAGAACCATGTTTTAAAAATATTTGGACAAATGACCCATTTTCCGTACTTTTTTTCTCTCGTTATCTCATATTTTGGTCGTCATTTTTTGCAAATAAAAACTAAACGGTAATTCAATCTAATATTTTGGGGACATATTCGTCTTACAAAGTTCTGGTTCCTACCAAAGATGAGCATATTCCAAAATTATAACACTACCATTTATTATTTTGATAATCAGCCATTGAAAATCAGTGGATTTTTAACCAATAACCATCAAAATTAAGATTTGAAGATTGTGACACTTAGCATATCAGATCGTACTCATTTTTGGTGAGTATGTAGAATTTTATAAGAATAATATATTTCTAAAATATTAGTTTTAAATCCGATCTTATTAATTTTATTCACAAAATTAACATCCAAAAAGTGAGATAATAAAAGTGTGACAGAATCCTCTCCCTTGACCTAGATCCTCCTCTTAAAAAGCTTACATTATTACATGAGACGTATTAAATATAAATAAATGTGTAGATTTTTGATCGAACAAATAATAAAAGAGCAGTATGATGAATTAAAAAGTACGATATGGGATTCTGTTGGTCTGATTCTAATGGCGACTCTTACCGAATTGCAAAGAAAGAAAAGTAAAAGTATTTTTGGCATAAACAATTCCCATCATATATCGGGTCCAAGTGTGACACTAAAACAATTTGGGAAAAGAATGGCTTAAATCCGGGATACTGGTCACCCGTTATTAAGGCGACCCTACCAGGGAGAACAAGGTTCCAAGAAGTTGGGCCAGCGACGTTAGTGGGCCCTGGCTGCTACATCAATTATCCGGTTGAGTGTAATCTTTTATGTCGCACTTCAAGAACGCACCGTGACAATTTTGAAGGCTGCTATCCCTCGGATTTCGGTAGGTCATTACGAAGTAAAACTCAACACCCCTTATCCAATTATTTTTGTTAATGGTCATGATGTTCTTATATTATTTTAATTATTTGTTTTTCTTTTAAGCAATTATTATAAATATTAAGAAGGTCATGCAGAGTTTAAATTGGCAACCGAGCGACAAGCTGGGCGTCAACCCCTTTTTGAATAATAACACCTAGCCTATGAAAAATAAAGCTTCCTAAACCGTTATCAGCATCATTACTGACTAAACAATTCTTCAGACGCTTGAAAAGCATATAAAATCCTCACTAAGCTCTCTCAAAGTAGTAAAAGCTAAAACACCCATACCATAACCATGCGAAACACACTCATCCAAGTATTTAGTACGTTTACGCAAATTTTCCTTCGAAATGGCTTGTCCTGGAATAAAAGCACGAACTCCCTCTCTAGTGAATGGTGAGACACCTGTGACATCCATACACACGTCCTGACCATTTTCCCAATTGAGAACGAGGATGTCGGTTGGACGTAAATCCTTGTTATTATCTGACGAAAATCCCAGAGCAACTTCCTTACGCACGGGTACACCAGCCTTGTAACAGATATCCACAGTTACATCACGAACCAAGTCAATAGGATTTTAAGTCCAACATCCTTAGCACAATGAAGTGCATGGTCACCAAATATATCCATAGGTTTATTACAACACGAGCATAGACCTTCTTCAACAAACAAGGGGATACCCAAGCGATAGCAAATAACGGCTCTGGACTGTCTGGGACCAAGGCATTGATTCAACCCACTAATGGGAACATCCAAAAGGTAATCCTGACCGTGTTTGACCCGGTTACATTGCCATATAATGGAATCTCTCGCAGACGATGAAAATTGGACAGGGATTTGCTTCTTAACTGCATTAAAATAAGTGACTGCCAGGGAGTGCATATAAGGGGGCAGTATCATCGACACAATAAGTGGAAGGAAAACCACATACCTGAATGAAGTTCTGAAGAGCCATCTGATAAGCTGAACCATTATCTGATGAGAATAAGCTACCAAGTATCACCTTACGAACCGAAGTAGTCTGACTCTTGGAGGCAAGAAAACAATATGTGCGAGTGTCTGCCATAGTATAAATACCAAGACCACCTTCCTTGATGGGCAGAGTAGCCAGTCTCTGTTGCAAAGGCCCAAAACCAGCTCCATCTCCCGTGATCAAAAGCCTTAGATACTTGAGTAAATGGTCATCAAAGAGGTCAATGGCTTATTTTATTTTAAATTTTACACTTTTTTTTTTAATTTTGATTTTTGATTTTAATTTCTTTTTTTATTGGGGTTCGGCGAGATTTTTTTATTTTTTTAGCTGAGTATGGCTAGTCTTTTTTCCTAGCCGAATTCAATGGGTTGTTTATGTATAAAAACAACATAGAGATTTAGGTAGGATTATTTTTCATAGCTGAACCTCGTGTTCGGTTAGTTTTTTTTTTCCTAGTCGAATTCAATGGGTTGTTCATTTCTTTAAAAGCAACATAGAGGTTTAGCTCAGATTTTTTTTTGTAGCGGAACTTCTTTTTTCTATCTGAATTCGCTGGTTATTCATTGTTTAAAAGCAATATAGTGGCTCATCTAGGTTTTATTATTTTTCTCCTTCCTAGTCGAACTTCGTTTTTTCAGACTCTAGCCTAATACTATGGGTTGAACAATATAGAGATTCAATTATGTTTTATTTATTTTCTCCTAACCGAACCTCGAGTTCGACTAGTTTTTTTTTTTCTCGTTGACGAACCCAATATAAAAAATTACAAGGATAAAAACAAAAATAAATATTTTTTTATTAAAAAGAGGAAAAGTAATAAGTAAAAATAAATAAAATAAGAAAATAATATTTGTTTAATAAAAGGGTAACTTAGTCTTTCCAAACTTTGGAACATCTTTTTATAAGTGTGGGGCAGATGAAATGAGCTGATCATGATCCCCACAAATAGGAGTGGTGCCCAAAAAATCGTTCTTCAAGAAGCCGACCAATTTGTAATGTTCATGTAAACGGCCGTTGAACATAACATTAATTTCCTTCAAAAAAATCATGTAGAAGCAAAAAAAAGAAGTATTTTGAACTTAATTATTGGAATCTGTTGAACATTTTCCCTTACCTCCTCTGATGAATTGTTTTTGTATATATTCTTTCAATAAAATTGATTTCTTATCTTGTTATCGAACATAACATAATTTCTATGTAGTGAATGTAAATGGAGCTTAAGAATACTTTTAGAATTACCGTAGTAACTAGTTGCAATGATCCAACAAATCTTATATTGTGTACCAGTTGATATGTTTCACCATTATCGTTTTTTATGGCATTTTTTTTCTTTAAAAATGGAAAATAAAAGAAAAAAGTTATATTAAAATGAGAAAAAAATTCGTACAACGCCTTAAAATAAAACTTTACAAAATCACATGCGTAGAAAAAAGTAATTTAAATTAATCCCTCTAAACACATCCTCAAAAAAAAAATTGCTTAACCAACAAAGTCATCTTATCAACAGTCCTAGGCTTACTACCGAAGGCCTTGTCATTTCTTTTCTTCACGAGTACCAGGTAATAACATGGGCCAAATTTTTATCCATCTCCTTTCATCTTCCTGCAATACCATATCAAGCTTTAAAGTGATCTGAATACTTAGTATAATGATTCCAGAAAATCTTTTAAGGCCTTAATAAAAGAAAAGTTGATGAACACACTCAAAATACAACAAACTATCATCTGATATTTCCACCTTCTTCTTACAAAGAACTTAATAAGTCACTTTGGACATTTATGCCTCTATGCGAAAGCATACTCAAAATCGGAAGAGGATTGTGGAAGTTATCCCAAAACATATGGACACATCTCTTCTAGATAAATTTCTCAAACACAAACACTTGTTTCTTGGATTTAAGCTTCATTGTATTTAACAGAAAAGTTCAACCCAGAGAAAGCCCAAGTATCCTCTTTTATAAAGTCACGAACATGGTCTAACTCATTGCATGGTAAGCTTCAATCCAGCTCTTCATGAACAGATTCTATCCAGATCTGCAGTTATGCGTACTACCCACCACCATATCCATAATAGATGTGGATTTATCACCACAAGCCTTATAAATTGTAGGGTATTTATTCTTAAGAGGTCCATCAGTAGACCACTTGTCCAAACAAAATCTAATCCCTCTTCCATTTTTTAACTGAAAGACAAAATGTTCATGCAGAAAAGTAGTAGAGTTAAGGAATATTTTTTTTCATATACCTCTACCATAAGGCCTTAAATCATCAGTAGGCAAAAAAAGTCTCTGGATTACATACTCTTTCTCACGCTAATATCCAAACCCATTTTTCTTCAAAGCATTACTGGTTACTCTGAAATTCTCCACGCCTAAGCCACTCATCTTCTTTGGTTTTACTATGAAACCCAACTCGTGTTCCGCTTTCCATCATTATAATCCTATACTGAATCCCCATCAATCTATCCATTTTTAACTCCACATCCGCAAGCATATTCACAAGAGACTGAAAATAAATTGGAAAACTAGAGAGGCAACTTTTGATAAGAACTAACCTCTTAATCTTACATAAGAACCTATTCTTCCAAGTAGCTAACTTCACTCTCATTATTTGAATCACCTCATCGTGAAAAAAAATGTTTTTCTAAGAACAACTCCCAAAGGAATACCCTAATATTTGTAAAGAAATTGCTCAATTAAACAACCCAACTTCATAGCCAATTCAATGACAAAATCAACACCTACACAAATCATGGAGCTTATCTCTAAACTCAATTTCGTCCAAGTGATCATTTCAAAGTAGAACAAATAAGAAAAAGTTTCCTCACTTTCACCAGATTAGCACTGATGAAAATCAGTAATACCATTAGCTCACTGTAAATGTGAAACCATTATTCCAATCTACACCACCCAAAAACCATGAATATGATCTCTAAGCATTGATTCATTCATCAACTTAGAAAGCACCTCCACTACCAGCAAAAATATAAAGAGATATACAGTCTCCTTGTCTCGAACCCTTAGAAGGTTACACTTATAGGTTGGGTTACCATTTACAAGAGAAGAAATATGGGACCTAAAAATACACAACCTCGTCTAAGAAATCCACTTATTCCCAAAACCATGTTTACTCAAACTGCACAACAAGGTCTTCCATTTAATATTGTCAAAACTTTTTCCATTATTATTTTACACAGAATCCTAGGAATTTTAGTTTTCAATCTACTTTCTCACTCACTTAAAACTGACACACCATCTAATATTTTATATCTTTGACGAATGCACCTTGATTAGCAGATACTAAATTTGGCATTAGAGTCCTTAAAAGTACAAGAAGCTTTCTTTTTAGTTATTAAAAACATAAAAGAATAATTGGGTCTTCAGTCCCATGACACAAATCTAAAAACTTCATCAGTAATTTTCATGAAGCCTGCCTTAATAACATGTTGTAATAGGGAAAAAAATGATTCTGTAGAAAAGAGTAAAAGTGGGTAGGTTGATGAGAAACGAGTCTAGACCCTAAACAAATGTACTGCACAGGAGTACTTTCGATTCGAGAGATCAATCTGTACAATTCTGGCCTAAACAAAGAAATGGCAGTTCCAGTCTTGCTTAAGTCACAAAATGAAGGAGAAGGGTTGATATTAGGGAGGGAGGCAGAAAAGGTGTTGAGATATGAGAGACATGCTCCGTAAGATGTGACTGTTTATGACTTATCTCAGAAAATGGAACTTGCTTGTAAAAAAAATGGAAGTTGTAAGTTCTCTGTGTTCTCTGGAAATTTTTATTAGTTGTTGATTGAATAGATTTAAACCTATTTATATCAAGTCACAATCGAACACCCTGATCTCGTAGGAAGTGGAGGTAGTTGAGTAGTGAAGAGCTGGAGATCGTGTAAAAGTGATGAGAACCATGTCCCTATTGTGAAGGGGAGACTGGTCGGTTTTACATCCACTACTCTTCTACTTTTGTCAACTATCCGCATTTCTTGACACTTTCTCATAATGGATGTGTTGCACACAACATGTTGTAAACCGCTAGACCAATACCCTAATGAACATCCCCCAATTGTGACATGTTTGATGTATCGAGTATATTTGTAGAAAATAATACCTAGTCGTGACTTGCATAGTCGTACTTTCACAACTAGGTCTACTTGCATGGTAAAGTTCATATGACATGGAGCAAGTCGTATAATGTGAGGCATGGTAGTTACTGAGTGGGCCTACCACCACGACATGTGAAAAATGTTCATCAAGAGTGGAATAATGAATACACGATTATTCCAGGAACTAACATGTATTGTGGGTCTTGTGTGCAAAACCTACATGTAGTGAAATATCTCGACCAATCACGTGCAAGCTAGACAGCAGGTGGTCATAAGTGACAAGTCAAGTTGTAAGGATGGGACTTCTCGTGAGTAGTGCTCAAAAAATAGCACATGGTGCTTTAAGTTAAATAATTAAATTATGAAATTGATGCCCTAAAAATATCGTTTGTAAACGATGCATGTGAAGCATCGTTTTCAAGCAAGCAACTCAAAATATTCGATGCATGTAAAGAATCGTTGTACAAAGCCTGCCTGAATTAGTCGTAGAGGCATTGATCGATATTTTGAAAGTGTTTGACACATGCGACCCACATGGGCAGTTGCATGAACAATCAACACAGTTTTAGGGCAAACAGACCGGCCCTCTTTGATTGGATGTCGGGAGATGTACAAGCAGGTTTGGGATGAGGTGATCGGTCCATCTAGGAAAGGGATGATCTGTAGCAGCCACGACACCTCATTGGTCGCCTAAATTTCAATCTAGTCGGGATAAATTGGAAGGCTAAGTTGGACGGCTTGGATTGAATTGCGACACCTAATGGTTGTCGTTGACCTAATTGAGACCTTCCTAGCCGCCTGATCAGCCTACTTCGGTTGGTGGTTCAAAGCCAAACGTGTAGGCTACGGGCATTCTGATCGGCTAAAATAGTAGGAGGGTGCTAAGTGATCATCATAGAGCTTGCTTGATCATGCCAGGAAGGATCCAAGCTTGTTAAATCGACTGGTCAAGTCGTATGGTCGTGATCATTCTGCAACCGACTTGGACGACCTAGATTTAATTATTTATATAAAGAAGCAACCCGACTAGCCTACTTTGGCCAACGGTTTGGAGCGGAGCAGGTAAACTAAGAGCAATATTATTGGTCGAGGTAATAGGTGGGTGACCGTTCATCACAACGACACCTTGTTTACCGAGCATGTAAGGGTTTAGGTTAGCTAATTGAGCCGGCCAAGTTGTGTGATCGTGATCAATTTGCGACTGATTTGGACAACCAAGATCTATTTCTTAAGGAATATAAGCAGCTCGACCAGCCTACTTTGACTACCAATTTAAAACAGAGCTTGTAGGCTAGATGCAAAGTGATTGGCCGATAGGAAAGAGGGGCGCTTGGAGGCCACTATGAAGCAAGGTCGGTTGGCCATTGGGGCGTGAGCTGGGGAAAACCGGTCGGCCAAGTGGCGCGGTCGTGCCATATCCGTGACTGACTTAATCAGTCACGGTTTCCCCTTTTGTTTATATTTTCCAACTTATGCTAGGATTTTACTCCTACTGGCTCCATGATGGGTCAATTCCTAGCTTTCTTAGGTTTAGTCTCGACCAATAGGGATCAAGATATCGTTTTTGTTCCATTTTAGAGCAACGGATCTAATTTTTTGTGAGTTGACATAAAATTAGGTCAAAAAATCGGATTTTGTGAATTGATACAATATTAATCAATTTAGGTGAATTTTGCACGTTAATACAAAATTACTAAGTTTTACTCTTGCAAGTAGCGTAGCTCTGGTCTTATTGGCAGCATTTGCACGCTTTTGATCAGGTACCTTCATGCATATCTTAATTCAGACACTTCAGGAGATTCATGCTACTCAGCTAAGAGTGAATCATTAATCGTCATGTTATGTCATCAGTAAGAGTTCAGCTGGGAACACAACATAAAATAGATACACAACAGGATCTCCATTAGTAAATAATACAAATAGGAGCTTAATTTTAATATGATATTAAATTTATAGAATACCTGGGATTATTGCAACATGCACCAAAATTATTCAAATAAATTTCGTACATATAGATACTGAATTCACAGTATATACAAATCGTGTAGGCATACATATATTTTCTGAATTAGGACGGCAAAGTTCATAAATATAGCTGCACATATGTAAGCGGAGAGGCATATGCACTCATTGGATTTTAACGGATCTACTTCCTTGCAGAATGAAGGCACATTAATATGTAGTTTACGGTTTTAGCCCTGAACTAAAAACCACCATCAACACATGTTAAAATGCTTTTAAATAAACTTTATTGCTTGAACCAAAGTTCTTAAAAACAGAGTTTCCTCTTCTGAAAGACCTGTCTTCCTCCATACCTTCCATCATCATTATTCCTATGAACCGCAACTTATCAAGAAAAAATAATACATCATTAAGTTCAGCAAAAAAATATTCATAATATTTTCTATATCTAACTTAATTCTTATTTGATAAAAACGGTCCTCCCTTCCATTCTAAGCTTAGAAAATGTGTTCATCTTCTTCCATGCACTTGCAATACTATGAAAGTAAAAATATTACCCCCCCCCCCTTTTATACTCATTTACTAGCTCATGAGAATTGTGACGGATCGGGTAAATTATACCTTCGGCGCCTAGCCTTGTAGGACAAAACTCCCCGATGCGCCACTCGGGACGCATTGATCGGGACGTAAAGCTTTACTTCCTCTAAGAAAATGCGCGTCCAACTTAATATTTTTCTGCTAAGGGTGTAAGGCCATAAAGGCTAATGCTGATGCATTTTTTCACATATCTCCTGACTTTCAAGTCATGTCTAGGCAAATGCTTGGACTTGTACAAAGGCCATTGCAAGCCTATTCCAGTTTATTTACTTCGCTTCAACATTGAGCTGAAAGCATGTACCGGTATTGCTTGTGCCAAGGGTACATCATATAGGATCATGTCATATCTGCATTGCATCACCCCTGTGGCGAAAATAAAATTTCCCCTAACTGGCATAAGGGATAGCTTTCTTCATTTTCAGCGCCCAATTCACAATTGGTGCAACGCCTACATTGAATGGCTTGATAAGAAGTAGGAGCATCCAAGGAATAGACTACAACTACCTCATCGAGCATGATAATAATCATCTCTTGCTTCACAATGCCGAGACTAGATGATATGAGTTACCAAAATATTGTAATCTCCTCCTAGTTTGATGATATGAACGATAAAATGTTGGACCAAAAAAGTTGCAGCTCATTGCGGCAGCAAACACATACCATAGTTCATCCATATCGTGACTAGCAACTAAAGCCAAAGGGTCTTTCGCAAATGATGCACAAGATAGTGCATCAAAGACCTTTCCGTCAGAATGTATCAATTTGATGTATTGTTGGTTCCGAACATATCAATAATGATACTTACACATCAAATGCTCCATCGGTAAGGATACAAAGCAGTATCGATGCTTTTGCATCATCTATGCTTTACCGGCTAAGCTTCATAGCTTAATGGTGTACTTCCCTTTAACGCACATTAAACCAACTCCCCTTTCCATAAATATCTTATTGACATTTCTGAAAATAGAAAAAGGGGAGTGGATGGTCATGTACCAAGCCCACTTGAAATCGCGACAACAAATTTTCAGAAATTGCACCTATCTGGTGCAATTTCAACTCTCGGCCAATGCTTAACTTACGATTGCACCATAGTTGTGCAATTTTTCTCTTGGACAGCATCTCACTTCCCTTATGCACCATAATGGTGCAATTATAGTGTGGGGACAACATTCCCTGCACGCTCAACACAAGCTTGACATGAAGCTTCCTCTCATTCAATGACGCATGTTTGAGCATGCGTCATGCGAAAAATGCATGAGGATTATAGAAATTATGTTCTAGATTCCATCACCTTTATATATATTCTTCGAACTGAGAACATTTTTCAGTTTTTTTTTCAAATTTATTATCATTTAAAAACCAGCCTCCTCCAATAGATCCAACAGTTCAATAATTTCAGAAGTTCAATCTTCTACAACTTAACCCCACTAAATTCTTTCTTATTCAATTTGTTGAAAAAATTCTTCAAATTTTGTAATATTAATCTATATCAGCCCTTCATTATTCAGACTTATTGATGAAATATTAATGATTTCGTTGTTCTCAAACTTAAAATAGGGTGTACAATGACCATATGCTAAGTAAAAATCATAATTATTCTGTGATAAAAAAACCAATCTAGTTAAATCCACTTGAATTGCATCAGTAAATTTGCCATCCAAATCAACATAAAACAAAATTATATCAAGCCTACAACGTAAGGATCGGGTTAGAGTTCATATATAACCTTATATAAGCCCCTTCAGTCAAAGGTAAAGCATCCAAAAAAAATTTATTATAAATGAAGTTATTAAGAAGCGAGTTGTTCTTACACATTTCCTTTTATCTTTATTCTTTAGATATTACTGCATCCAAATCGCCTGCAAAATTGATGGGACCGGCTTAAAAGTGCCTCACTTCTAAATCCTTCCTAAACACATCTCTTTCATTGTACTCATAAGCAGAATAGACATTGCATATTGACTCATTTAAAACCATTCAAAATAAAAGTAAACACAGAATCAATATTATTGTAACCAATTAGCTCATTATATTTTTGAAACTTTGTGTTATCCAAAATAGAAACCAAACCTCTATTACTACCCACTGAAGGATGATAAGCCCATTTAAATTCATAATCATACCATAATTATCTAATGCACCACTAATCCATCTTCATAATTGTAATTTCCTGAATCAAACAAACATAACACCTCTGATATACAATCAAGTATCTAGGAGCCATAAATTTGTCAAATGAATTAATACCACGAATTTTTCAACAATTTTTTTAAAAATCCATTCATGATATTACTAACCAACTCCTGCGCCTGCTCCACTTCAGCAACTCGAGCACCTCCGAAACTGTACTAAATCAAAGCTAAATTGTTGTCACTTTCTGCAACTAATTTAACATCATGAGCCATATAAATCCTCTCATTATACTTTAACACCTGCTTCATGATGTTCAATTTTGCTACTTCTCTATAACCTTTGCATACACCAATATAATTGTAGCAATGAATCGACATTGATTCTGTTGTTTCCATCAATTTTCAACATGTTATAAGTGAGAGAAAGTGTAACATCACCAATTTCATTACAATTTCGTTTTCAATACCTAATAAAAGATTCATCGCTACCACTTCTTGATAATTTTCTATCATTTGACCCTCTTCTATCGTTTTATCATCCACGTCCTCAATAACATCTTCTTTGGCGCATATCAGGTGTCATAAACTCGAATTCTCAGCAATAATGGTCGAGTCCAAAAGGTTTGGATTATAATTTTTGGGCTAACATTTGGGTTTAAAATAGGCTTAGTCATATAAACTCAACAACCCTGACTCTTTCCTACTTTGTCAACTAACAAAGACTATATATCGTTATTTTTTTCTAACTCACCTCCACCTGATGGATATTCAAAATAAATGCGCCGATTTCCAGCCTCCCTTCAAGTATCAACATAATTTTGAACTTGATATTTCCTAGCAGATAAGTCAAAATTTCTTAATTCTTGACTCTCACTCCATAGTCGTCACAACTTTTTCTTCATCGACCTTGTTTTGGGGTAAAAACAGATTCTGATGGGAATGGTAAATTTGGGTGTGCCGCCGAGAAACGAATCTAAACCCTAAACAAATGCACTGCACGGGAGTACTTTAGATTCGAGAGATCAATCTATACAATTCTGACCTAAACCAAGAAATGGTCGTGCCAGACTTGCTTCGGTCACAAAGTGAAGGAGAAGGGTTGATATTAGGGAGGGAAGCGAAGAAGGTGTTGAGATCAAAATATTGAATTTTGAGGGTGTGGCTGTTTTATGACTTGTATCCGAATTTGGAACTGGCTTGCGGAATGTACTTAAGCTATCAGTTCTTGGTTTTTTTTCTGGATACTTGTGTTGTTAACCCAAAACTCTGTTGTTTGGTCGAAATAGGCAGAAACCTATTTATACAAGTCATAATTGAACGCACCCTGATCTCGTAGGAAGTGGGAGTGGTTGAGTGATGGAGAAGTGGGGTAATGTGTAAATGCTAGAAACCACGTCCCTACTATGAGGGGAAACGGGTTAGTTTACACCCACTACTTCTTGCCGCCACTAACTGTCCACTTTCCTGACACTTTCTTATAATGGGCGTGTTGCACGCCGCACGCTGTAAACCGCCAGACCAATACCCTGATGAGCATCCCCCAGTTTGTGACATGTTTGATGTCTCGAGTATTTTCGTGGAAAATGTGCAGCATATTGCTGAGTGGGTCTTATGTGCAAGACCTGGTTATTCTGACTAATCGTACGCCAGCTAGGTGGAGGATAATCATGTGTGGCTATTCAAGTCATGAGACTTGATGCAGGAAAATGGCGTATGACGCTATTAGGTTAGTCTTGGCTGGTCATCTAAGACTTATCATATGTCGGTTAATTCCGTGGCGAAGCTTGACGGCAGAGATTGCAATTTATGAGAGAAGGTGGCCGTTGATTATGCCCATATCCCGTTGGCACCTGGTAGTGGCATAGTGGCGCGATTGGCACATGCCAGCGGTATAGTGGCACGATTGGCGCCTGCCGGTGGAATAGTGGCGCGAATAACGTCTAGCGTAGCCGCGGCCACTACATCTTGGCATATTGGTGTTAGGTTCAAATATGGCTCAACAATATTGGCTATAGTTTCAGTATCAAACTTAATGCCCTGGGTGGCATTATTTGGCATGGTTAGCGTAGAGGCCCTATCCAAATTAGGGTTTGGCATGCCAAAAACCTAATTAGCACGTGTGGCATGTGGTCGCGACACGGTGACGTTTTTTGTGCGGATAGTGCATGGCGTCGTCAAAGGAATTATGGCAGGGCCATAATGTGGGAACGACCATAGGCGCAAGGATAGCCATGGGTGGCCATATCATGACACCATTTTTAGGGTTTTCTGGGTCCCACATGGATTGTGGCATGTTGTAGGGCCAAAACGGCATAATTTAGGCCACGACTAGGAATTAGGGTTTCGACTAATGCCACTAGAAAAAGAGTCGTGTTCTGATCAGAATACCCTAATTGGAATTCGTTATGGCGTTGGCCATGAACGAAAAATGGTTAGCACGCAGCTGCGCTGTTATGGTACGTTGGCATGTTGCTGCCGCGAAATGGCATGGCCTTCCAATTGGCACGCTGGACCGATTTGGAAGTTTGGATAGCAAATCGTCATGGCGCATGCGACAATCACTAGGTGCGGTTTGGAGCAGCGGTGTTGGCACGTTGCTTGCGGAGGCATGGTGATGCCTTTTTGGCGCGTTAGGAGCGTCTAAGCTTAATAAATCAAGTGGCCATATCGTGCGGCCGTGATTGTTTTTTGTAGACTGGCTTGGGCCGTCTAAATTAGGTTCCTAATGGAATTAGGCGCATCGATCAACCAACTTCCAACTTTATTAAAAGTGTGTGTGGCGGGTTTTGAGCGATCTGATTGGTCGATGGCAAAAAGAGGGGGGGCGTCAAGCAACATGGGGTCGGCCTCATTCCAAATGCGTGTGGCGTATTTAGAGCGACCGGACTGGTCGATGGGAAAGAGGGTCAGCAAGCAATGTGGGGTCGGCCTCATTCCAAATGCGTGTGGCGCATTCAGAGCGACATGATTGGTCGATGGGAAAGATGGCCGACAAGCAATGTGGGGTCGACCTCATTCCAAATGCGTGTGGCGCATTTAGAGCGACCTGGTTGGTCGATGGGAAAGAGGGCCGACAAGCAATGCGGGGCCGACCTCATTCCAAATGTGTATGGCGTATTTAGAGCGACCTAATTGGTCGATATAAAAATAGATTGGCAAGGGAAACATGAAGCGTGGCCAGCGGCCACAGGCGGCGCCTGTTGGAGCGGACCGGCCAATTATGTGGCGTGGCCGCGTCTCTTTTGTTATCGCTCCCATTTTCCACAGTTCTTCTTTATTTCTCGTTTTTGGTAGGACTTTGCTCCTACTAGCTCCATGGCGGATTAGTTCCCATCTTATTTAGGTTTGGCCTCGACCAATAGAGTTCGAAATATTTGCACAAGGCGCAAAAGACCTAATGTTTGCACATTAATTAGGCCGAAAACATGAATCTTGTGAGTTCTCACAAAATTTAACAAATTCTGTGTGTTGACACAAAATTCTTTTATTCTCAGAGAGCAGTTAGCGCGTCTTCTGATTGAGCATTTTCATGCAGACCTTAATTTTTGATATTTCGGCAAATTCTTGCTACTCAGCTGCGAATGAATACTAATTGTCATGTCATACCAATACTAAGGATTCAGGTGGGGAACATAGCATATGAAAATACTCAATAAACCATACACTAATGAGTAATGCAGGCGAGAGTTTACAGATTGTTTGGGATTATTGCTGCATGCACCATTCTGAATAAATATACTGAGTTGCTCAATACATGTGTGAGTAGAGAGGCCCGGGCACTCATTACTTTTAAATGGCTCAGCCTTTTGCAGATGGTGCATTAAATATAGGGTTTCACATTTTTAGCCCTGAACTAAAAGCCACCATCAACAGACCTCAAATACCATAACTACCGGATTTGACTCGGGTTATTGGAAATAACAATCCTAAGGAAGTAGAACTATTTTAATCGTAGAGTTTCAATTGCTATTTTGGAAAATTCACCTAGAGAAAATTCATTTCTAATTTCTAGTGATTGTTTGATAACTCTATATGGCTTTGTAAAATCCTCTAATTTTGAACCCATTTTAAAGTTTGATTAGTTTTTCTAAAGGGAACAAATTACACCCATTCTTCTTCAAAGAATTCTTAAACCCCTTCTTCGCGTAATCCCCAGACCACATGAATAAGCATTGTTTTATTCCTTATACTTCTGCTTCAATGGTTTCCAAGTAGGTTTTTGCTCTTCCTCCTCCAAGTAAACCAAAACAGAAGAACAGATAAACCTTTAATCTTTATGAATCTAGAAACCTCAAACTCATTTTTAATCAAATAAGTTACTTAATTCCAATTAGGTACAAGGACCCTCTGTCTCCTTATTTATTCTTATTCTGTATGGAAGGTCTTACTAGACTCTTAAGAAAAGAATATGCTGAGGGTAAAATTACGCGAATTAGTCTGGCATTCCAATCACCCATTTGCTTTTCCCCGTATGATTATATTCTGTTTACAAAGGCTTGTCAAGTATATGCTAAGAACATTATGGATGTTACTAATCGGTTTAGCAATGCCTCTGGACAAGTTATAAACTTCCAAAAATATGAAAAAAAGAATAATCCCAAGTTTCCCAATAAGTTTGAAAAATGATCATAGAGATACTTAAGGTTCAAAAGATCAACATCACAGACTTATATTTGAGCACTCCTTTCTTTATCACTAGTTCTGAAATTCAATATTTCAACTCAATAATTTCTAAACTTAGAAGTAGGCTGAAAAATTGGAGAGGCAAAGCTCTTTCTCAAGACGCTAAAATAGTGGTAGTTAAATCCATTCTTGAATCTCTTTCCATTTATTAGATGGGATATTTCGAAAGAAGTTACCAATCAATTCATTTTCCTACAAAGACCTTTGGTGGGAAAGAAGGAAGGGAAAAGGGTATTTATCTTAGAGCGTGAAAAGATCTATGCAAATCCATCAACGAAAGTGGTATAGGATTCAGAGATATTGATGCAAAAAACATGGCACAACTAGGTAGATTAGCATGAACTTTGGTGACAACTCCGTATGTTATTTGGTTAACAACTCTTAAATCTAAAATTAAATATTATAGGAAATGCAGACATGCTCTTAACCTAAATGTTATCAAGGATAGATCATGGATGTGAAATTCTATTAAAAAAGCCTGACCTAAATCAAGCCTTTTTGCATTTGGGAGGTAGGTAACGGTAGTATCAGTCACATTCTTGAAGATAAATTGATTTATGTCGAACATGATATTCATCCAACAGTCTTACTTAATAATATATCATGAGTTTTCCATATCCTTCTCGCTAATTAACTATTACTGTTATAACATAAATTTGATTCGAAGCATATTTAACCATATCATTGCTGAGGCCATTCTGATGGTTACTTTAAACAACTCTAAGAAAGACACTGTTAGATGGACATAAATGCCTTCAGAAAATTTCTCGACCATATTTCTCTACAACTCTATTAAGAATCATGTCTACATTCCCAATTTTATTTGGGATAGAAAACGTAACATAGAATCATCCCCAAAACTGTTTTATTTATCTATAAGTGTAAGCAGAACGTAATTCCCACAAATGTTATTCTGGTTAAATTTGTGGACATTCCTAATGTCTGTGCTCTATACGATCAAAATGTGGAATTCCTGGAGCATATACTTTTAGAATGTCCCTTCGTAAGGAATGCATGGTTTACTTCTTATGCGAACCCTTTTTCCCCATGGCATCCTCTGCATTTGTGAAATATTGGATTACTAGTCGGCACATCATCCCTAATGGTTGGAGCAAGGACAAAGGTCCTTAGACTTCGTTTTGTGCTTCAATAGTGGCACATATGGGAGACCAGGTGTGATAAGATCCTGAAACATCTCTTTCTTAGAGCTTTACAATTCTAGGTGGAAAATTTCAAAATTAGGGATCTCAAACACCAACCAAATAACTACAAGTCTACTACTTTTGTTAAAGAACCGGTGGAATGGATTGCTTCTCATTCAAAAATGGTTAAAATGAATATTGTTTCCCATTTGGAAAACACTATTATAACACCTCTACATTTATTGTTATTTTACGAGGTTGTTAAAGTGTGTGTATGATGGTCAAAATAAAAAAGGGCTCAAACACAGACCAGTGACAAAAGAAAGGTACTTGCGGCTGTTGAATCTTGGAATTGGGGGATGAAAGTGGAGACTATTGTATCCAAGTTAAAACCAGTTGCAAAAACTTTTTCAAAAGGATCGGGGTAAACCAGAATAATATTTCTTGGCATACAGTATCGAGATGAGAAGATAGTAAATCAATACAGTTAAACTTAAACAATAACTCTAAATATCCTTATTTAAGTATCATAGCTAAAAGGGCCAGTCAGACGACAAAATCCACCTGTGACTCTATCGAACTTCCTCAAAACTAAATCTTAGAACTCTAATGCGGATAGGATGTGAAGCATACGTCTCTGTGATCAATCCAAACTACGTGTAGTTTTTCTTAGTTTTTCTTAACATGGATTTTCTTAAAAGAATTCGTCCTCCTGATTAAAACCTCGTTTAATTGGGGGTTATATGGATTAATTGTGGGATGGGAGGTGGATTGGGTGTCTAAATATAGTAAAAAGACTAGATTACCCTAATCCCTAAAATTATGACACTCGTCATCCTATTTATGTATTTTTTTAAAATAAATTTTTAACTGCTTTTAATAAGTTTTCTGATATTTTTTTTGTTGATTTTTTTTAGATTTTTTTCACTGTCGGCATGGTCAATCCATAACGAGCCACTTAAACTGGGTAAAAATAAAACAAATAGAGTTGTCATGGTCTTAATTTTAATCATAACAACTTTTTCCAATTTTAAGACAGATATGGGCTTGTATAATGTTCATTGCAGTGTCGTTATTCTAAACTTTAATCACAGTGACTTTTTAAAATTTTAAAACTGAAATTGATCACGAAAATTTGTCATGGTTCAAATTTATAGACGATAACGACTCTTCTAACTCATCATGGTAAAAATTTATCGACCATGACGATTGTACCTGAAATTCGGAAGACTAGCAAATTTTAACATTGACGATTCCTCTCACTTTTGAAGCAAAAATAAACTTGTATAATTTTCCTATATAGTCGTCAGCGTCCTAAATTTTAAACATGACGACTCTTTTAAGTTTTAAATTAGAAACTGACCATAAAGAATCATCGTGATTCTCATTTACAGACTATAACGACTCTTTCAAATCGTCATGGTACACATTTATAAATCAAGATTATTGTTCATTAAGTAAAAATCGTTACCGTCAATAAATTTGTACTGTGACGATTTAAAAGACTCATCATGATCTATAAATTGGAAAGACCGCGACTTTTCATACAACAGTCTTAAAAAGGAAAAGATTAAATCAAAAATTAAAATAAAATCAATCCTAATTAAATAAGACTAGATTTGTGCCCGTGCTACGCACCGGGATTTTTCTTTCTTTTAACTTGGTGTACACGGGGTTTCGCACTTTCAATTTGGTGTGCACGGGGCTTCCCCGCTCCGTGGGGATGTATTTTTGATTTGGTGTGGCGAGGCGAATACATTAAATAGGTGGGGAAAAGATAGGAAATATGTGCGAATTTTACTAAATGCTTCATTTTATTTTCGCAGATATTTATTTTTCCTTTTATTTTCGCATGAAATATGTGAGTTTTTTTTTTCTTTTTCTTTTTTATGGATTAATTTGAAAAAAAGAGTCCTAATATGGTAGTACTCGACTTCCGAATCGAATTTGGACTTCCATAAAATTTCAAACACGTTAGGTTAAGTTTTCCTTTTGAGTTTGTAATTTTTAAACCAATTATACGTTTCCAAGTGTCCTCACAAAAACGTCTATTTCAGAAAACTCGAAAAATGCTAATTTCGGCCAATAAGAAGCGATGGTTTCCTCATCGTTCAACGTGTGAGCTTTATTTGTGTAGACCTTTAAACCCATGGCAGTGCATTTTCGATTTAGAATGCGTGGGGCTTCGCCTAGCCCGTGACGATGTATTTTTGATTTGGTGTGGCGCGCGAATACATTATCTAGGTGGAAAAAAGATAAGAAATATGTGCCAATTTATTCCTTTTATTTTCGCAATATTTATTTTGTTTTGATAAAACTAACATCTAGGTAGGCACGCTAGTATGGAGATCTTCTTCGGTGTATAAGAGCATGTGCAGGGGTTGGATTACCAGTGATTTTTCATTATCAGGCAAACGAAAAGGCTTCTGAGGTTTGCCATTCGGAACACCGAAATTTCAAGATTAAATTAAACAAAAAAATGTTTAAACTGTGACATCATTTGTACATACTTTAATGGAAATACCCTAATTTATTTTTGATACGCACCTCCGTTACAGCTAACATCCAAACTAAGTTCTTCCCTACAATCCCCAAAAATCCCCAAGTAAAACGAATCATAAAGTTGAACATTATTTACGTGACGCTTCCATGAGTATCTGCATCTATATGGTCGGGTTAGTATATATATGTCCAAACCAGAGTTGGAATTTACTTATTAGACTTAGATGGAGAAGGGGCCATTTTCCGGACGATCTCGGCCTCTCCTTTTTTATGTATTAATTTGGAAAAAGAGTCTTAATATTAATATGAAAGGTATTTGATTTCCGAATTCAATTTGGACTTCCATAAAATTCCAAATACGTTTAGTTTTCTTTTTGAGTTTGTAATTTTTAAACCAATTATACGTTGCCAGGTGTCCTCACCAAAACGCTCGTTTCACAAAACTCAAAAAAAGTCAATTTCAACCAATAAGAAGCAAGAATTTCATCACCGTTCAACGTGAGTACTTTATTTATCTAGGTTTTAAGTCTTTAAATATATTACAGTCTTAATTAAATTTAACCAAGATTTGTTTTATTCACTAGCCCCAATTTGATTTACACATAAAAGTCTACATTTTTTTATATCATTGCCAATTCAAAACACCAAGTCAATCAAATGAAACTTAGAATTACCGGAAGATCAAGCCATCATAGCTCAACTTGCTCAAGTAGACAAAGAGGGTCAAAGCTCAAGAGATTCTCCTTGACTTGTAAACTCTCAGTCTATTTAAGGTGCAATTGATTCGAACAGTCTGATTCGAACAGTCTTTTGCATGTTAAACGTGACGTAGCAGTTGGAGCATATATCCCGCACGAAAAGCAATAGAAAGACCAAAAAGAAAATACGAGTCAAAAAGGCATCATACAGGCGGCTGATTCAACTCATTTAGACTCGCTCCTGTAACCTTCGAACAAACCTCTAGAATTATTTATTTTTGCATAACTTTCAATTCTTCGGAGGAGTGACATCATAAGTGACCCAATTGAACAGAACCAGCATTTATATTTTTGTGATTGAATAAACTAACGAAGCGAAAGAAGTCCAAATAAATATATTTCTTCAGATTCATTTATCCGTGTCCATTACGTTTACCAAAATTAAACCTTTTCCTCCAAGATTATCATTACACCGTTCGAATGAACAGCCCAATATTTTTATTAATAATTAGAGCAACCACAGTCATCGACCAAAACCAAAAATTTGGACCAGAAATCAACCACAACGGAACTGAGTAAAGATCAAATACCAGACTAAAACCAAAAACCAAATCATATTTGGTCTTTAGTTTGGTTTTGGTGGAGCGTAATTTAGAATTACGCCTGACACCGTGCGTAGGTATAATTTAAGTTTGAGGTGTGGCATAAATATAAAGTGCGCCTGATGGTGGGGCGAAGATTATATTTACGTTGGAATAAAAAAAAATTAAACAAATATAAAGTGGGGCGGGAGTTTAAAGTGAGCCTAATTTGGGCGAACAATTAAGTTGCGCTCGACCAAATTTTACTCGTGTATCGTAGCGTAGCACCACGGAATAAACCATTTTTTTTAGTTTTTTTTTGTTTTTGTTCTCTGGTTATACTCGCTCCACTGCGGTTGCTCTTAGAAATAATCCTAAACCATTTTGGTAAATTTTTGTTTTGGTTGATTGATCGGATAGTTTTATCTGAAAATGAGAAGAGCACAGTACCTCTATCCAATAAATATAATCGGCCCAAAATAAAAGAGAACCAATAATAAAGAGCCGGATGAAATTAATAAAAGCCATATACCAAAAGTTTCATATCCAACTCAAAACGGCGGTAAAATTAGGAGATTCATCAAGCTATAATCATGTTACCCTGCTTCAAAAAATAAATAAATCATGCTACCCGTCAAATCCAATGTATTAATGTGCGACTCCACATAATATCTAGCAGAATTTGGTTTTATTGACAATCTTTTTCACTATGATTTTTCAAGAAAACTAAATCCATCAATATCTTGTCGACTTTGTCATTGCCAACGTAGATTTCAGGTCACAAAGAAGAAAACAACGACATTACAAATTATTAAAAATTAATAATTTAATTATGAAATTATTAAAAATTAATTATGAAATTATTAAAAATTAATTGAAATGATAGTTGGACCGATTGGAGGGCCGTAGGGTTTAAGAAGATTCTTTCGAACGAAAAAAGAGGGGGTTTAAGAAGATTAACTGATTAACCAATAATAGTTATAGTTGAATGTGACATATTTAAAGTTAATCAATCCACTAAAAGGATTATGGATCAAGTTTCAGGTCTCAAGACTATTCCACTCTTTTTTTTTATTATCATTTCTTTTGTCACAAAGGGATTGATTCTGCGTGTTCTACTTCATTATCAAAATTAAAAAGGAATACTAATTGAATAAAGTTATTAGAAGGTTTAGAGCACAAAAGTATACCAATTTAGTGGTTAGAAAGTTGTAACAAAGATAGATTAAATCTATATAAAGCAAAATGATGCATTCTATATCTTGGTCCCTTTCTGGAGATCATAGCCATAGATATATCAAATTGGGGATTGGGAAGCTGTGTAAATCTGTAATACAGCCATGCTTGTCTGCTTAACATTTTATACTTGTCCTCTTTGTGCTGCATTTATCCATCTTCATTCAATTGAGTGAGTTAGTTTATAATATAATAAAAAACTGCATAAAAATAACTAGAAATAATGATAGTCTTAATCGAGTGAGTAAAGTGTATAATTTATATGAAAAAATTAATCAATGATTAATTCAAAGTTAAAGTTTGAACAACTATATAACTAAAGAACCGCGAATTATTTGGATATTTTGTCGCCTAACCTCTGAAGTTTTCGATGGTTTCAGTGATTGTATACGTATTTTGATTAGGTGTATTAGGTATTCAGGTGCGTCAGTTTTCATAATTTAATCGTCCCTTTTTGAGTATTTTCGTCCCTATGGCTGATAATGTAATAAGATAGATACTTTGATTTGATTTTTCATCTAACCAATTATTAATTACATATAATAAGCTTAGCAGGATCCAACAGATTAATTAGTAAGTAATTAACAACTTGCTTTTTAGCTCCAAACATTCGACCATCTGCTAATCATGTAGTATTATGGTTAGGATTTGTAGTTTATATCTACCAAAAAAATTCTTAATTAATTAACCATATAACATAACACTAATAATAGTTCAGCCACAATGATACAAGAACAAATATTATTTTGTATACACAACTTCAAGAGTTCAAGGTGTGATTGGAATACTTGATTTGGCTCAGGATTAGGATATTAAATTGACCCACCTACTGAGTGAGCTTGTTGGAGCTAAATCCTCTTGGTCAGATTGTTCATGAATCATGAGGCATCCTTTCTGGTTTCTGCTCACTTGGTTTTTCCTTATTTAAAGAAATGGTCACAGTATTGTCGGAACAGATAAGTGCTTAATTTGTATATATAGTGTCAAGTTTCTACTTTATTTTAGTTAGCTCTCTTGTATTATTTTTGTTTTCTCATACGGGATGAATCATGAAATCATTAGAAATGGATGTAAAAGAGCTACACAGGCGAACTATTATAAGTATGACGGAATCCAAGGCCAAGTGACGAATATGCGATAAGAATGGTGAAAAAAGAAAAACAATTTGCTCTGTCCACCTGCGAAAATATATTGGAAGTTGCTCCCTCCATTTTGTAGAGAACGAAAAGACGATTCCAGCGAGTGAAAAATCACCCAATTCCAACTAACTTTGTTTTTTTCTTTTTGTTGTTGTTGGTCTGACTTTTTTTTAAAATTAAGTTCAGATGAGTTATGGCCATAGTTATGGATTTCTCTTGAGCTTTTGATGCGAGATTCGAGGCACGAGCACTTCTAATATTTGGGTACTATTTAAGAGACGCTTCTACATACATTTGAGGGACACCTATACTTGATACCTTCTGAAAAGGAGAGGGTACCTAGTGCACCACCAATTTTTTCGTTCGTGAACCTATATGGACAATCCTTGTACAATCTATACGTTAGGTTACGAAACTATATACAAGATTATTCAATAAGGTAAATCTAGTACGTACCTAAACTGCACTAGAACCAAATCCCAACAAGAAATAGTTTTGTTATTTATATTTCAAGACACAAATTCAACAATAACGAGTCTTGTAGGTTCTTTAAAGTTGAGATAAGACTATCTAGGTTCTACGACATACTTCTTGTTATATTTTAATTATAAAGGCAAAACAATATAATTTGGAAGAGAAATAACACAAAAGAAATTTTGTTAATGAGGAAACTACAATCTTGTAGAAGAACCGTGACACCTAGTTTAGATTGAACACACACTAAATTTAAGTTGCTGCACCAATTACATACTGCCAAATTTCAGTCAAGATGTACTACCTTGCTTCAGCTGTATTCATTTACCTATAAAAATCCTAAATGAACACTGATTTTCTTTAGGAATTGCTCTTGTCAATCTTCTAGCAGAACGCTAATTTTCTTTAGAAGATACTCGTTTGAATCTCCGAGCATAACATGATTTTCTTTAGAAGATGCTCAACAAACCTCATCCTTCGTGGGACGATAGATGCTAGAATAGCTTGTCACAATGCCGAGGGAGTATGTAGACCTAATGGTCTTTGAAGCAGACGGCTGAAGTGGACGTAACATTACTCATTCGTAAGTATGTGTGAACCTCATTCGGCATATCTCCCTAGTCGGTGCACACTTCGTCCTATGCTTGGGAATTGATATTATTGGGAGGATCAATCTGACTCTAACTAGATGGATAGCTACTCCATTCAGTACTTCAGTAAACGAGTACAAGTTATCTTTTCTAAAAGACATGGCCAGATATATCGACAAGACGTTGTGGAATTCATTAGACAAACAATACCTGATCATTCTGGGTACAATATTCAGCTATCTTACAAAAGAGCTTCAGATCCAAGCAGTGAATATTGATATCAACACTAAAGAAAACGAAGCATAATCAACAGACCCTCTCTATATCATAACTCACATACGACTGGGTAGCTTCCTCCTCTTACCTGATCACATCCAAAGTGGGAATGCACCGTTGATGTTGCTACTTAATTTAACCACACCGTTTGTTGTTGAATCCGCACTATACTGAATTTTAAATTCTCAGGTGACTCCATCAAGTCCTCACATTATTCGAAACAAGGCATCCACAACCGTCTCCAAAACCTGAAAGAAACTCGATGAGCATAGCTTATAGACTCATTTATGTGTCTATTTTGATCTCAATTCTTTATATTGTTAGTGCTCATTTTTGTACTTATTTATGATATTTTATGTCTTTGTAGGTGTTTTTGGAGAAATAAACTTTTGCGGAAAAATTGGTTTGAAAAGTTGAAAAGGCGAGGGTACCCAAATATACCTCAATCTAAAACTCTTCCACCTATAAGTCCTTTCTCCGAAAGTGATTGTCTATGGACTGAGTCGAGACAATACAACTAATCGGTTCACACTTCGTGTGATCGTCTATGGATACGAGATCGACAGAATACAACAACGAAGTATGTTACTTGATAAAAAGGTTCGGACTTAACCAAAGACAATATGATTCACTTATCAAGTAAATAGGAATTAACGTTTGTGTAATTTACTTTAATTATAATAAAACAATTATAGTGCGGAAATATAAAGTAAATGACACAGCAAGATTTTGTTAACGATGAAACCACAAATGCATAAAAACCCCGGGACCTTGTCCAGAATTGAATACTCTCAGGATAAAGCCGCTACACAAAATTACACCTAACTTCGTATAGTTGAGACCAAGCAACTAAACCTACAGTTCACCTAGTTCCGTATGTATTCCCACGCCTACGACCTTAGTCACGTACTTGGAACAATTCCTTTGGTTCGTATTCCAAACAGTAAAGGAACAACAAATCTGTTTGGTATCAACTCTATTCAACCAAGTGATATGAGTCGGACAAAGGCTCTTCTTTTTATCTTAATATAAAATCCTTCGTCAGGTCCTTAGATCTATCTTATATTCAATTACCGAAGTAATCGTTTAAGATTAAGCCAACAACACTATTAATCCAAAGAATTGTGTTGATGCCGATCTACTCAATTAATCAATCTAATCTATCACAGGGATAAATCGATTATTAATTGGATCCTCTTTTACCGAAATAAGTGTTGTGCACACCAAAGATTATGAACCCACAAGTCAGAAATCTTCAATATCTTCTCCGTCTTCAAATCTTCTAAGATCTTCAATAATAACCTGCACACAATCACTTGAATCTCTTGTGATCAATCACGCACAGATTTCAGTCTGTTAACAATGGATTATCACAAGATCGTCTTTAGAACTAACAACAGTCTAAAGATCCTGTCGAAACTCTGAACTAGTTTGAGTGAATCTTATATCAGAAGAGAAGATTCTCAAGCATAAACAAACTAGGTGCAATCAAAGTTCAACCACCGTTTGTCAATCAAATCAATGAAAACAAAAGATAAACCGCAATTATCTAGTCTCCCACCAACTGTACACGCTAGAGCTTCTCAATCCCAAAGAAGACTTTAAACTGAGCGGCCGTAAGATATTTCGCCTAATTAGGTTAATCTCCTCTCCGAATAGTCGCCTACACCAGTAACAACACAACAAAGAGGAAGCTTTTTGTTACGAAGGATTAGTTTGCAAGAAAGGCAAACTTCAAGTATTTATAGACAAGGAATTTCGGTCACCAAGGAATTTCTAAAACCGAAAATATTCTCAAGATATTCATTAGCGCACAAATTCGGTTTCCATAATTCCTGGAAATGCTCTGTCCAAAAATAATGATCGAAATCCCTCGGAAAATCTCTAATTAGTTAATGCACATTACTAATTCTTATTTCCCTACAAAATGATGTTAAATACCTTGATTAAAAGATTCTTAACTTATTTATGTTTCGATCCTGGGGTTCTCTTCCCTTATCTATTAAGGAATAACTTTGAACAATTAAAGAAATAAACATTCATAGCACGTGTTCAAAGTATGTCGACATCTTAACTTTGTAAGTTCTCTTTCACACTAACAACCTTGAAACTGATTTGTCGCACTTCCAAACAAGTTTATAATTGGTTCATCTGACTTTCAAGAACTATGCGATTGATCAAATAATATTCAATCACAATCATGGGTTTAACGGTTCTACCAAAACAAGTTTCGGTTCTACCTTCCATGTGAGTACTGTTAGAGCATTGCTCGGTCGAACTCGCATGCGTTGTTATCTCAAGCATGTTTGGCAATATTAGTGATCAAAACCATAAGTCTTGATTACTATCCTATTAGAGCTAAGGTCTTGGATTAGGATAGAAAGTGTAGCTGAGCTCAAGACTACATGCAATCATCATACAAGACGATGGACTACTCAAGGAACTGGTGGATCTTCATCGACTAAAAGGTATGTGGAGACTTGAACTTATCTGTCACTCAAAAGTCTATTTACTCCATCTCCTACTCTTGAGACAAAACTCGTTTTGATATATAGACTTTCATTATACACATTTTCTATTTCGAGCCGAGTTTATCTCTGTTAGAGCATAGCTCGGTCAACCTCGCATGCGTTGCTATCTCAAGCATGTTTGTCAATGTTAGTGATCAAAACTATAAGCCTTGATTTCTAGCCTACATAGCTACGTCTCAGACTAGGATAGAAAAGTGTAGTTTAGCTCAAGGACTTCATGGCGATTCATCATACAAGGACGAAGATCTATACAAGGAACCGTGGAACTTCATCAACAAAAAGGTATGTGAATACTTGAACTTATCTATCACTCAAAAGTCTATCTCTTCTATCTCCTACTTCTTATGAGACAAAAGTCGTATGCTATATATACTAGATCATACACATTTGACATTTCGAGCTGAGCATTCATTGCTTATCTTTTATCTCGAAATCGTGTGTTGGTAAAGCATTTTGCTTTGATCAATTTTATCTTCACCTAGTGATGAAAGTCATGAAAAGTTTCGATCACTTTGAGAATTGCTCTGACGTGAAAAGGACTGTGAATAACGGCTACATAACGTCCTCTGAGAATGTCTCAATGATTGAAATGATAGTTTAGATTACATAACCATGTATTCCTTGAACCGAAGTTTTCGAACTTTGTTGATCAAGAGAAATCAGGAGGATTATAGAATTGGCTTGCCAAGTCCGCGAACCTAGTTCGCCGACTCAGTCCGCGAACTGTCGGAAGTTCTCGACCGAGAATTTCTGCTGGCATTTTCCAAAACTTGTGTGTTAATTCCGCGAACTGGCGGAATTTCTCATCCCGAGAAAATCTGCTGAGTTTGGAAAACTCAACCGATTAACTTAAGTCCACGAACTTGTTTGTGAACTTAAGAGGTTATGATCTAAAGATGTGCTTTGAACATGAAACATTAAATTACTAAGGAATGCTTTATGCAAACCGTGGCTATAATGTTCATGAGCCGATTCAGTCGAATCGAATCATCTTTGTTTCAATTGTGTCTTGTGTAGTTACATAAGATCTCATAGCAATTGAACAACTCTTTAACTAGTTCATTTGAGTCAATTGAACTAGTTATGGTGAAGAAGAACAAGGTTAATATGAAATGCTCATATGGTTAACCTTTTGGGTTACTATGTTGAACCAACATACACGTACACGTTTGGGCATGGTTTTCACGAACCCAGTAAACGTCTACCCAAGTGTGTGTGACAAGCTAAGTTTTCGATCTAACTGTTGAGAAATATTATCTTGAATCTAAATCAGGTTTTCATCTAACGGTGAATATCGATTGCTTTGTAACTAAGAAAAATCCCTGATTTGAAGGCTATATAAAGTAGACATCTAGCATTGTGCAAATCTAATCCCCACACGTCTGTGTGCTACTAGTGCGCTCGCTAGAGTCGATCTCCATTAACCTTTGATTTTCTTCTCTAAAATCAGGTTAACGACTTAAAGACTTCATTGGGATTGTGAAGCCAGACCGATATTACTTTATCGTAGTTGTGTGATCTGATCTTGTATCTTCTATCATACGAGTACAATCGATTGATTGACTTGAGATCGTGAGTGTTCTCCGATATGAAAGATAAATAAGTCACAAACATCTTCGTCTCACTGTTTGTGATTCCTCGACAATCCGCTTGTGTAGTCAGGAAGGATTGTAGAGAGGTGATTGATTAATCTAGGCTGTTCTTCGGGAATATAAGACCGGATTATCAATTGGTTCCTGTTACCTTGATTTTATATTTAAAGACAGAACAAAATCTAGGGTTTATCTGTGGGAGACAAATTTATCCTCTTATAGATTTTTCTTTGTGAGACAGATTTGTTTATTATCAAGTCTGTGATTTTGGGTTACAACAACTCTTGGTTGTGGGTGAGATCAGCTAAGGGAATCAAATGTGCAGTATCCTGCTGGGATCAGAGGTGTAGGATTACAACTGTACCTTGGATCGGTGGGAGACTGATTGGGATTCAACTATACTCCAGTCCGAAGTTAGTTCGCAGTAGGCTACTGTCTGTTGCGGCTTAATACAGTGTGTATTCAATCTGGACTAGGTCCCGAGGTTTTTCTGCATTTGCGGTTTCCTCGTTAACAAAATTCCTGGTGTCTGTGTTATTTCTTTTCCACATTATATTTTATATAATTGAAATAATACAGGTTCTGCGTTCGTGATCATCAATTGGAAATCCAACCTTTGGTTGTTGATTGATCCTTGGACATTGGTCTTTGGTACCGTCCAAGTATTCCTTGTATTTGATAAAGACTCGCTATTGTTTTTAGCTTAAGTAAAAATCAAATCAAGAGAGAGATATTAACTCCTTGAGATACTTTTATCTAGATTGAGTCTGACCGTCTAGTTGATTCTCTAGCAAAGTATTTCGGAGTTAGTCCATACAGATTGCTAATTGAAATATTGGGTGGTGTTGTTAGACCCACGCTTTTTCAATCTCGCCTATCTATTTCTCGAAATGTGTGTTGGTAAGCTTTCGATTTAGCCGAATTCATCTTTACCAAGTGACGGAAGTCATGTTATGTTTCAATCACTTTGAAAATTTCTCTGACGAAAAATGGTCTGTGAATAACGGCTATATAACGTTCTCTGAGAATGTTTCAATGATTGAAATGAGAGTTTAGATTACATAACCATTGGTAGGATATAAGCATTGTTGTGGAAACACATATATGTATAAGTCCTTATTTCTTGAACCAAAGTTTGCGAACTTTGTTGATTAAGAGAAATGGAAGTGGCGTGAGCCAAGTCCGCGAACTTGCGGAACTTCTCGGCCCGAGATTTTCTGCTGGAGTTTGTGTACTCCTTCCATGAGCTTAAGTCCGTGAACCCAGTCCGCGAACTTGAGCAGGTTATATCTAAAGTCGGTTGTTCTTGAACTAATGTTTAAATAAACTAAGGAATGGATTTGCAAACCGTGGCTATAAAGTTCATGAACCGATTCGAGTGAATCAAACCGATTTTGCTTCAATTGTGTCTTGTGTAATTACATAAGATATCCTTGCAATTGAACAACTCTCTAACTAGTTCATTTGAGTCATTTGAACTAGTTATGGTGAAGAAGAATAAGGTTGATATGAGAGTAATCATATAGCTAACCATTTGGTTGACTTGTTGAACCAACAAATATTAATGTTTGGGTACGGTTCATAAACCCAAAATTGGAAATTTCATTTGTGTGTGACAAGCTAAGTTTTCGATCTAACGGTTGAGAAATATTAGCTTTAATCTAATCAGATTTTCATCTAACGGTGAATATTGAATGCTTTGTTACTAAGCTAACATTGATTGCAAACCCTGATTTGAAAGTGTATATAAGGGAGAACTCTAGCAACTGGGAAACCTAATCCCCACACATTCTGTGTGATACTAGTTGTGCTAAGCTAGAGTCGATTCTCCTTTAACCTTTGGTTTCTTCTTCTAAACCAGGTTAACGACTTAAAGACTTCATTGGGATTGTGAAGCCAGACCGATACTACTTTTATCGTAGTTGTGTGATCTGATCTTGTTGTTTCTATCGTACGAGTACAATTGTAATAATTGGCTTGAGATTTCTATCTCCGATAGGAAAGGTAAAAATTAATCACAAACAAACTTCGTCTCATCGTTTGTGATTCCGCAATATCTTTTTTCGCTGCACCGATTAAGATATTGTGAGGTGATTGATAATACTAAGCTGTTCTTCGGGAATATAAGTCTGGTATTATTGATTGGTTCATGTTCACCTTGATTTATCAAAAGACGGAACAAAACTCGTAGGTATATTCGTGGGAGACAGATTTATCTATTATCGTAGACTTTTCTGTGTGATACATATTTATTTATTAAAGTCTTCGACTTTGGGTCGTAGCAACTCTTGGTTGTGGGTGAGATCAGCTAAGGGAATCAAGTGCGCAGTATCCTGCTGGGATCAGAGGTGTAGGAGCATAATTGTACCTTGGATCAGTGTGAGATTGATTGGGGTTCAACTACAGTCCAGACCGAAGTTAGTTTGGAGTAGGCCAGTGTCTGTAGCGGCTTAATACAGTGTGTGTTCAATCTGGACTAGCTCCCGGGGTTTTTCTGTATTTGCGGTTTCCTCGTTAACAAAATTCTGGTGTCTGTGTTATTTCTATTCCGCATTATATTTGTTTATATAATTGAAATAATACAGGATGTGTGTTGTTCAATCAATTAGAATATCTGACCTTTTGGTTGTTGATTTAAATTGATTGACACTAGGATATTGGTCTTTGGTACCATCCAAGTTATCTCTCTTTGATAAAGACTCGCAGATTTCCATTTGCTTGAGTAAAGATCAAATCGAGAGACTCAGATATAAACTCTTTGATATACTTTTATCTAGATTGAGTCTGACTGTCTAGTTGATTCTCTAGAAAGTATATTAGAGTTTGTCCATACAGATTGCTAAGCGAAATATTGGGTGTGGTTGTTAGACCCCCCGCTTTTTCAATTGGTATCAGAGAAGGAAAGCACTCTAAACCTAATAAGTTTGTGTTTGTTCATTCCTTAAAAATTGTCCTATGGGAATTTTTTTTGGAAAACTTGCTCGTGGCATCTGTAACGCACGCCAGAAGTCCTTAAAGATTGCTCAAGGATTATTATTGTTAAAACCTCCTGGTTTACATGATAATCTCATTTCATCTAAAAAGGAAAATTTAGATGATGAGATCCAATCTAAAGGAAAAATAAAATAAAAAGAATGAAAGACTGAGGAAACGTTCACCACGCTCAAGGATATGGACTCTCACTAGATTAACTCTTGATCTTTTTGAGGAATACTATCATAATAGATCAATTGATAAAGATCTATTTAGAGCGTTCGAAGGCGTTTTTAATCTCTTAGAAAACTTAATTCTATTAAAGCTAAGAATCCTCCCGAAAAAGGTTTTGTACATGATAAACCATCGAATAATATTGTACAGCCTAGAATTCGCAAAAAAATTCCTTCTAGCCAGATTAAACGAAGGATAGAAAGCCCTGACTTCCCGGATTATCATCATTACATTGATTATGTCACGGGGACTGTTCACACATATCAACCAGAAATGTTACATGAGAATTCCTCTGCACATTATGCCTCTTGGTAACAAGTCTGGCACCACCCCATTTGTATATATCTTGAAATGGGTCAAGAAATGTTGAGTTGTGCAGTTTTGCTATTCTCTTTTAGAATACCAAATAAAGATTTCTACTGCATCCATCGTCTCTCTCAAAAGTGTGTTGTCACGGGATGCATAGCAAATGGCTAAGAAAATCCCACTTTCATTGTGTGGGTCACGGTTCACAAATGGGTCCAAGCCCATCTTTGGTCTTATAAATAAGAAGTTCGCGCACCCTCTTCTTCATCACCTGTCCGCGTACGTGAACCTCTAGGGTTTTGTGTGTTTTTCTCCATTGAAGCCATCTTGGAGAAATTGAAAGAAAGGGTGTTAAAGTTTCACTCCAAGTAAGTAAATTCCTCTTGTCCCTTTCAATTTCTTAGATCTCATGATGAATTCTAATGGCTCAAAAAGGAGCTCCAAAAACTCAAATTCCTCTAGCATGGATGTTCCTTGTGACCAAAACTCTCTTAGGATTAGGTTTGTGGATGATTCTTGTGCTAGAATTTTTGAAAAGATTTCATCTAAAGGTTTTATCCTAGAAAAGAAATTGGATTTCTCTAGTGGGCATGAAGAGGATTTAGCTTGCTTCAAAAAATTCAAGCTTGGAAATATCTTTGATGGTAATGGTCAAGGTTTTGATTCTCTCACAAGAATTTTCTATGCCAACATTCATGATGTTGATAATGATAATATGGAATTCAAATCCATGATAAATAGAGAAAGGTTTCTTGTTGATAGAGAATTAATTTCAAAGATTACCAACATTCCGTTGGGAAACGTGCGTCTTCCTAGACCAAGTGAAGAACGTCCATCATGTGATGAAATCTCTCTTGGGCTTTGTTGCAAGAAGGTAATTTGGAATCAAGGGAAGTTTCCTACTAATGATCTTAGTATCCCGTTGTTGGCATTTGGGAAACTTGGTATCCCCAATCTTTGTCCCTCCACAATTGCGAATTCTTGGTGGAATGATGAGTTTGCAGAATTAGTTTATTTCCTTGAATCGGGTATTCAAAGTCTCGATATTTGTGGTTTTATCATTTATAAAATGATTTTGATGTTCGCCCATCAAGATGTTAAGATATCCTTGCTTGATTGGACAAATTTGCCATGATCGTGGTCTTGTTTCGATTGGCAACTCTCTCGGGGTTCCCAAACTGGTTCGTCCGTGTACCTTTAGACGCATAAGGGAAAATTTGTGCAAAAGACAAAGAGATGCTTCATTTAACGATTGTGACCCTACCACTTTGAGTCTTCTTCAAAAAATTCATAAGGTTGTGTGTAAGGTCGATTCAAGGGTGAAGTGTGTCCAAGAACAATTGTCTTTGCTTGCAACGAAGTTTCCGAGCTCAAGGAAGAATTGAACACAATTCAAGCATCTTGGAATATCTCCGATGAGGAAGAAGATGAGTAATTTTGTGTTCATCTAGTAAATCTTCTATTTTTCTTGTTTTGTTTAGAAGAATAACTAGAGGTTGTAATAGCCTTTTTTTATTGTGATTACACATAGCTATGTCCAACGTTTTCATCTTCATGTTTTTAGATTTATTGGTTTAAATTCTAATATTGTTTAGAAGATGATTTTTGCAGTATTAATCTTTGTGGTTTTATATATTGCAATATTGTTATGGGATATGTGTGTTTGCGTCCGTGAACTTGATTGTCCCATATCTTGTCAAAAGTAAATTCGTTCATGAATTGATATGCATGTATTGATGAAAGAATGAATGGACTTTTGACAAATACAAAAGTTAAGCCTATATTGTCAATTATTGATGGAATATAGGTTAAAATCTTTTGTTTGCAAGGATTATGTCTATTAAATGTCTTTATACAAATAGTGATGGAAAATAGAATGAATCCTTGTATATTCCGCAGTAATTGATCTTCCCTGATCCGTATTTTATGTATTACTGTGTGGCTCCGTAATGTGTCTAATGTTGAGCACGAAATAACCAAGTTGATTATTTTTATGATTAGCCTTGTTGTTGTTCCGTAAGGTACTTTATGTTGAGCATTTTGAACTAAATTAATCATCTTGTTTGGTTATTTAGTTACGACTCCATAAGTCTTCTTATGTTTGAGCGTTCATGACTGGGTTGATTGTTTAACTTAGTCATTGCTCCATAGACTCTCTTATGTGAGTATGACCAATTAAATTGATTACTTTTGTGGTTAATTTGGTTGTGTATTTCGATTAGATTATTATGGGTTTACTTGTGATTAATCTAATTGAGCGCTCTTAAGTCTCCATAAGTTTACTTGTGCTGAGCATTTTCGGTTAAATTAATCATGATCTTCTTGTGGTTAATTTAATATTTTGGATTCAAATTCATACTTGTATGTGATTTGTTATGTCCAAAGAAATCCTTCTTTTCTTTCGAAATTAAGGTCGCTTTTGTTGTTCCCTTGGGAATGACATTTTATGGGGAGAGTTCTTTTTGAACTTGCGCTTAATTGCCAAATCTTTGTGGGGAGTGCGGATGTGGAATATTATAGGGGTTATCTTGTATCTTTAAACTCCTTGATGAATGGATTTAGCTTCGGATTTATGATTGCATCTAAATAAGATGATGTGGTTCTTTCTTTTGGTCATGAAATGTATCTTTCGGAAATTTCATTAGGATCCCGTTCTTGTACCTTTGCCAATTTTATTGACAAAAAGGGGGAGAACTAATATGTAGGTCACACTACAAATACATATGGTTTTCGGATCATTATGTAAGGGGGAGTGGTTTCCATGTGAGATGGAGTATTGACTAAGGGGGAGTGATACATATCACCATAGTATTGTTGTTGAAGTTGTGATACAATTGAACTTTGACATTGTATAATGATACTATGATACTGTATCACAATGATTGAGAACTATTGTTTTCTTGTTATTATAGCTACGGATTTTCAACAACGATGATGCTAAACTTACAGCCTTTGGGATCATTGGAGTACTTGGAAGTGACGAAGATTTCGAGTAATGTTGAAGATTAGGCATGTGGAATAGAAGCTACAAAAGTTAATTTATTTATTTTTTGTATTCCATATGTATTAATAGTTTTGCCACTAAAATTGACAAAGGGGGAGATTGTTAGAGCATTGCTCGGTCGAAATTGCATGTGTTGCTATCTCAAGCATGTTTGTCAATATTAGTGATCAAAACTATAAGTCTTGATTACTAGCCTATTAGATCTAAGGTCTTGGATTAGGATAGAAAGTGTAGTTGAGCTCAAGACTCCATGGCAATTATTATACAAGACGAAGTACTACTCAAGGAACTGGTGGATCTTCATCGACTAAAAGGTATGTGGAGACTTGAACTTATCTGTCACTCAAAAGTATATTTACTCTATCTCATACTCTTGAGACAAAAGTCGTTTTGATATATAGACTTTCATTATACACATTTGCTATTTCGAGCCGAGTTTATCTCGCCTATCTATTTCTCGAAATGTGTGTTGGTAAGCTTTCGCTTTAGACGAATTCATCTTTACCAAGTGACGAAAGTCATGTTATGTTTCAATCACTTTGAAAATTGCTCTGACGAAAAATAGTATGTGAAAAACGGCTATATAACATTCTCTGAGAATGTTTCAATGATTGAAATGAGAGTTTAGATTACATAACCATTGGTAGGATATAAGCATTGTTGTGGAAACACATATATGTATAAGTTCTTATTCCTTGAACCAAAGTTTGCGAACTTTGTTGATCAAGAGAAGGAAGTGGCGTGAGCCGAGTCCGCAAACTTGCGGAACTTCTCGGCCCGAGATTTTCTGCTGGAGTTTGTGTACTCCTTCCATGAGCTTAAGTCCGCGAACCCAGTTCGCGAACTTGAGCAGGTTATATCTAAAGTCGGTTGTTCTTGAACTAATGTTTAAATAAACTAAGGAATGGTTTTGCAAACCGTGGCTATAAAGTTCATGAACCGATTCGAGTGAATCAAACCGATTTTGCTTCAATTGTGTCTTGTGTAATTACATAAGATATCTTTGCAATTGAAAAACTCTCTAACTAGTTCATTTGAACTAGTTATGGTGAAGAAGAATAAGGTTGATATGAGAGTAATCATATGGCTAACCATTTGGTTGACTTGTTGAACCAACAAATGTTAATGTTTGGGTACGGTTCATAAACCCAAAATTGGACATTTCATTTGAGTGTGACAAGCTAAGTTTTCGATCTAATGGTTAAGAAATATTAGCTTGAATCTAATCAGGTTTTCAAATAACGGTGAATATTGAATGCTTTGTTACTAAGCTAACATTGATTGCAATCCCTGATTTGAAAGTGTATATAAGGGAGAACTCTAGCAACTGGGAAACCTAATCCCCACACATTCTGTGTGATACTAGTTGTGCTAAGATAGAGTCGATTCTCCTTTAACCTTTGGTTTCTTCTTCTAAACCAGGTTAACGACTTAAAGACTTCATTGGGATTGTGAAGCCAGACCGATACTACTTTTATCGTAGTTGTGTGATCTGATCTTGTTGTTTCTATCGTACGAGTACAATTTTAATAATTGGCTTGGGATTTCTATCTCCGATAGGCAAGATAAAAAATAATCACAAAAAAACTTCGTCCCATCGTTTGTGATTCCGCAATATCTTTTTTCGCTGCATTGATTAAGATTATTGTGAGTTGATTGATAATACTAAGTTGTTCTTCGGGAATATAAGTCTGGTATTATCGATTGATTCATGTTCACCTTGATTTATCAAAAGACGGAACAAAACTCGTAGGTATATTCATGGGAGACGGATTTATGTATTATCGTAGACTTTTCTGTGTGATACATATTTATTTAATAAAGTCTTCGACTTTGGGTCGTAGCAACTCTTAGTTGTGGTTGAGATCAACTAAGGGAATTAAGTGTGCAGTATCCTGCTGGGATCAGAGGCGTAGGAGCATAATTGTACCTTGGATCAGTGTGAGATTGATTGGGGTTCAACTACAGTCCATACCGAAGTTAGTTTGGAGTAGGCTAGTGTCTGTAGCGGCTTAATACAGTGTGTGTTCAATCTGGACTAGGTCCCAGGGTTTTTCTGCATTTGCGGTTTCCTCGATAACAAAATTCTGGTGTCTATGTTATTTCTATTCAGCATTATATTTGTTTATACAATTGAAATAATACAGATTGTGCGTTGTTCAATCAATTAGAATATCTGACCTTTTGATTGTTGATTTAAATTGATTGACACTTGGATATTGGTCTTTGGTACCATCCATGTTATCTCTCTTTGATAAAGACTCGCAGATTTTCATTTGCTTGAGTAAAGATCAAATCGAGAAATTGAGATATAAACTCTTTGATATACTTTTATCTAGATTGAGTCTGATTATATAGTTGATTCTCTAGAAAGTATATTAGAGTTTGTCCATACAGATTGCTAAGCGAAATATTGGGTGTGGTTGTTAGACCCCCGCTTTTTCAAGTATTGTGCATAGTCACACTAGCTTTCCAAAATTCGGTTGACTAGGTACTAGGATCGGATCCCCACATATATATGGTATCTAACTTATATGTGTTGCACATGTCCATAGGATCGGTTCCCTTTTGCCTAAAAACGTGTTGCACATGTTCATAGGATCGGTTCCCCTTTCTGCTATAAACCTTGCTGCACCTCGTACGAGGATCGGTTCCCCTTTGTGATGTACTGCACCTCTTACTATGATCGGTTCCCCTCTCCCATATTTGGTCGGACATAAAATCACAAACCCGATCATACCATCTCAAGTGATTACTTAATATCGGTTTCACTAATAAAAGTCATACCAATACATAAGTCATGCCTTTGTGAATAGTTCTACCAAGAACACAAACAAGTCGTGAATGGTTATACTTAATCATACATATTGGTTGTTCATAAGATATACAATGAATAACAAAACCAATAACGTCTGGCAATTTCCTTTTCGGTTCACAAACAAGTTCATGAACTTACTTCCTTAGAACACATGTAAAACATTGTTCCCTAGGATGAAATCCTCACCTCATACCCATACATAATCACAATAGCATTCAAATGATTATAGTGATGTCTTATCTACAAAGTTTAATGGCTAAGCAATAAACCTCGTATTGTATTCCTTAATACTATGTATATCTAGAGTTCAAATATGCTTCGCAGTTTTGTTTTTAATATGCATGACTTGAAAGATACGTTTGGGAATGAAACAGTTCAAGTCAAATATAACTAACCTCAAGTGGAAGAATGATTGTTGTTGTTGTAGCTCCTTGCTTCTTCACATCTTCAAGACTTCGCAATACTTGTAATGTCTCATATCCTAATACTTTCAAGCTAACCTATACGAAGTTGCCTCTAGTACATAATCAAGCGACTCTTAACATGAATTTTGATTCACTAAAATATGACAACCAAACTTGACATTCCAACGCTTGGTGGGTTCAACCGAGCAACTCTCTAACAATCTCCACCTTTGTCAATTTTAATGAGAAAACTCTTACATCATATGGATAAACAAATTACAAGAATTCATTACACATACGCTTGATTCCCGATTAAACAGCACAGTAAACTGCTTACATTCAATCCTTGAAAATGTCGTTGTTGACATTATAATAACAAAGAAAATACCCTCCCTAAGGAAGATATTTAGATATTCAATCCGCGTCTTTGTTATACCACTTCATAAGACATGTTACTCCCCCTTAGTCTGTGCTTTCACTCTTTCGTTTAGATAAAACGATAAAATGTTTAAGCACCAATGTTCTTTTTCTTAGCGATACCAATCAATATAAAATCAATGCCAGTATCACTTGTTTACTCCATATATTTCTCCCCCTTTTTGTCACAAAATGACAAAGAAACGAAAAAATAAAGGACAACACGAAAAGAATCTTACAAATCTCAAAGACTTGCAACCTGTAGAGTTGGGCACGAGGGTTCCACACATCATGTTCTGATAACCAATATCAAAACCGAAACTACAAGTAGTTTTATTTTGATATGTTACCAAGGAAACAATTTTCCGAAATAATTTTTCCAATTTAGTTTAGCAAAACAAAATCAACTAAGCACCTTAGTCCCTTTGCTAAACCGATTGTTCAAAAACAACCGCTTTATTCGATAAGACCAAAATAAAGATAACTATATTTTTCTCATCAGTTTCTAATTATCCACAAACTTAGACCTTTCGATTTTAAACAAGACAAGTACTAGGTTAGTTAACTAGCATTTCTTGTTAAGGCATTCGATTAGAATCAAATAACTGAAACCTCACTTCGATAAGTCTAACTAAGATCAGAATTAACTTAGTTTCTCTTATCCGGAATCAAATTGGACTAAACAACTCATCCCGCACACCTTTTATTTCGTTAAGCCATAAATAATTCATACAAACCAAATAAATCAACTTGCATAATTATTCACCTCAACCGGAAGCAATTGAAACAACATAGGCATTAAAACATCGCAATTTCACCGAAATTTTGTAAGCCTAAACAATTGATACCACAATAAAGCAAGATAACAATAGTTGTTCTTAACTGGAACCAATTGAATCACACACATCCACACACACATCATGGAATAAACATCAATTAAACCGAAATTTTGTTAAGCAAAAGCAATAAATATATATGATATAAACTCAGGCTTTTCTTAAACAGGAAAACAATTAACTAACAAGATTGTTACCTCAAATTTCGCATCCACTTCTCCAATATGATTGCATCTTCTTCCAGGGAGAATTAATATCGAAATATCATCATGTTGTCATCCTTATGCAAAAACAAAAGAATAACAACAACCAACCTTTACCAGAGAAAGGTTGAAAATCGGTTTTAACAATTGCAAGCAAAAGTTGAAAACCGTCGAAACACATATGCTTTTGTGTTAAACCAAAACCGATTCAACATATTGTGACTTTTTCACATATTGTTTCTACCAGAACCCCTCATGATTCTTTGATAAAGCCTACCAACATGGGCTAGAACTTAATCCTGCTAAATCAAAAAGTCACCCAAACCACAAGGGTTCACAATATATGCGATCGAATATTAAGGTAGTAAAACCGAAGTCAGACATCCCATAAACATACATAGCAATAAGATAAAAGCATTCAAGCACAGGCTATGTAAACCGAAAACTAGGACAAGAAAAATTATAAATCAAATAATTTTATTCACGATAGACTTTACATTAAGTAGCCTAGTTTCAAATAAGAATTTAATCTTATCTTTGCTTTGCATGCCTTACTGGAGAAATCCTTTAGAAGAATCTCATCTTTGGTTTCTTCCTCTATAGAATCTTCTAAATTTCTTCTAAGTTTTCCAAGGTCTTCAGGCCATCCATATTTTGCAATAGATTCGTTGTATCCAGCGATACTCGTCTTGGCATAAATAAAATCATCATTGAGAAGATCTCTTCTTCCGATGAGTTCCATTGTTCTCTCAAACAAATTTTGAGCAAGAATTGTTGAGAGAGTTGTCTTGATAGAGAAAGAGCAAAAATTGGAACAGATTCCATATATTCTTTTCTCATAATATGTGTCGCTAGACTCAAGAGTCCTTTCAATCTTTTCAACACAATGATCATAGACAACATCATACCATTCTTTTCCTTCCACTACGAAAGGAATCATGTAAATAATTTTTGAACGGGGCAGAGTAGTGCATGAGAAAATTATTTCCGAAATTTCTCTTTTCAAGTCTTCCTCAATTTCTACATACGGTGAAAGCATTGTAGCATTCTATTACAAGAGGATCACAATCGGACATATTTATAATCCCCAATTTTAAACTCAAAAAGGAAAGAATTCCTAACCAGAACCGAAAAACGATTCTTTCCTTATAGAATTGAGGAAACAGTTACAATGGTTTGAGAGGTTCCAGAAACCTTTTCGACCCCTTTCTTGTTTTTCTACTTTGTAGTAAATCATCAAAAAATGTTTTCACATTGATATCACTAGATATCTCAAGATCTTGTTTGAGTCTAATAACTAGACTTTCATAGTCATATTTGTCTAAAATTATGACAAGATTGGTTTTCTTAGACATTGTTCTAGATGATTTTTTCGATACCTTCTCAGATTTTGGTATCAATTTGTAGGTAGTTGTAGTTGCAGGAGATCCTACACTACACCCCTCATATGATTTCATTAACACTCAACTCATTTTAGATTAACAATCTTAATTTTATTGATGAATCTTTAAACAATCTTACAAGAAAAGATAAAGGAATCAAGAATAACCACTGCTGTAGATTTTCTCTCTCCTATTTACTTGTTCCTTACTCAAAAAAAGATCTCTCCTCTCTCCTTTACAACTGAACGACTATTTATAGGGAAATACATAGTGGATGACAGCTAATCTGTCCTTTATTTTCGGATATGACTTGCGACATTCTCGCAACCTTACAAATGTTAATCTCACAAACTCTCTAATTTTCGCAGAATCATTACATTCTTCTCATGATTTTAGCTGACGTCGTTTATTATGTCACTTCTAAAATTATTTTGCGATGTTGTTGTGTTGTTGATAATTTCGCTGAGGCATTATTGCTGCGATATTCTGATCCTACATCTTGCCTCTTCTTATATCTTCTCCGCGAAGTAGATAATGATGTGAGAAATGCCGCTGTTATCCATCATTTCATATTATGCATTTATCACACGTATCCTTTTTCCCATATGTTTCTTAACACATCTTTTGTAACCGCTGCTTTTTAACCACTTATATCTTTCTGTATTAATCGTGTTTATCTTCTCGAGGAAAAATTCCCTCTATATATACTCTTTCTCACTCTCTTTTTCTTTCTTTTTATTTTTTATGCAACTTCATCGTTCTTCTGCAAATTCCGTTATTGCAACTTTTCTTCTTTCTTCTTTTTCAATCTTTTTAAGTTCTTCTTCATCTTAATACTATTCCCTCTGTAGATCTTCATCATTCGTAATTTTATTCAAAATAATCTTCCTGCTAGTGTTTTCCATGGATTCATTAAGGTTAGTTTTCTTTTTTCTTCCTTATGGGTTTTGCTGAAATTGATCTTGCTTACTACCTTATTTGATGTTGTTTATGTGATTCCCATACTCTTGTTATTTCATCAAAAGCGCCTCCAACACTAAATTTACGATTCAGAACCCTAATATTCCCAAACCGCAGCATAAGATTGTTGTGCATAAAAGAAAGTCTGCGAATCAGAAGGTAGTAAAAAACATTATTCTTTTCTAATAACAATATTGTTGCCTCTGTTTCTTATCTGGATTGTAATTCGCAGGGTGATAAGGATGTCAATAAACCTCTCAAGAAATCTCGCCACCTTAAAACTGTTGAAACTTCTGTTCCATTCCACTTACTTATCTCTTCTAAATCTCCTGCGACATCTTCGCAAGATAAACCATCATCTCCAATTCGCGAAAAAGCTGCCTCAGACTTCATTTCTTCAACTGACTTTTCAATGATTGAAACCCCCATTATTGATCCTTCTGTGAATGAAACTTCTTCTCTTCCTATTGATAATGTTTCTCAACCTTCTATCATTGCCAGTTCTCTACCCGAGCCTCTTCCCTTTTCAAAAGAAACCGTTGAAGGAATAGATATCGCTTTCAAAGTTTTGTCTGAAGTCCTGGATGATGGAAAGAAGTCTTCCATTGATCCTGTCAAGTCTAGTATTTGCGAAATTCTGAGTAAGTATTTCGGTTCTGACAGAGCTGCTTCGCAAACAGCTTTGGAAAAAGAGTATAATGCTCTTCGTCTCGAAAATCAAAAGCTTCAGAATGTTTTGTTGGATCGTGACAACCTTCGCAAGAAGAATGATGAATTGAGAGGTATGATTTTCTTATCTGTGTCTTCAATTTGCCTTTCTAATGGTTTTATCCTTCCCATATTTAATTATCCTTGAAATCCCTCTTTCACATGTTAAGCCTTAAACCAGAAACGAATAATGGAGAGATATCAATTTGAATCTGTTGTTGAAGAAGCCCGTGTTGATAAAGAGATTTTGATGGATCAATATAACCAATTAGATAACCTTTATTCATATTCTCTTGATCATATAAATAATCTTACCAATGAAAATACCCAATTAGTTCAGAGGCAAGATTTATTAAGTAATGAAATATCTCGCCTTTCTTATTCTTTAACTAAAGATAATTTAGGGATGAAAACTTTATCAGATGAGAATAAAACCTTATCTCAAGAGAAGCGAACTTGTTTAAACAAGATGGCGATATCTTCGCAACAACTTAGCATTCTTCAGAAAGTATGTGATGACCAAGAACAATCTCTTCTCTCTTTGAGAAATGAACTTAAAGAAGTAACAGAGTCATCTATTGCTGAAAGAGATACACTCATTCAAGGTAGAATAGCTTTAAGTGTAAAGGTGAATCAACTTAAAGAACAATATTCCAAATTAGAAGAATATTATTCTTCTCTTGCGAAGAAAAATTCCTTTCTTATTTCTAAAGAGAAAAATCTTCAGTCTCGACTTAAAGGTTTAGTTGGAGATAAATTTGATGATGCGACGGGCCGTTGGGAGAATAGTTGTCTGAATTTGGTTCAACATCTTATTTCACAAAAGGAAGGTAGTCATAATAGTTTGACTGCCTTAACTATCTTTTCTTTGTCATATCTTTTTGAGTTCTTCATCTTATTGAAATTTTGTATTCTACCTTTCGCAGAGTCTGAGAAAATCTTCATTCCTCCATTTCTGTTTTGGAGGCTAAATATGCCAAAATTCGCAAAGAAAATGCATTGCTCGTCTCTGTCCTTACTGGTTCTCGCGACCGAGCAGAAAGAAGACTTGATTATCTTGCTTATTTTAAGGATATTCAAGATAGGAATCATCAGAGAGCACTTCTTCGTCAAGTTCATCTCCGGGCTGAAGTCCTTGTAAATGATATTTTATTGTCTAAATCTCTTCCTCCTACATCAATCGAACCTTTGGAAGTAGATGATGATGAAGTTCCTCGTCCTGCTGATAGTGATTATGATTATGAAAGTGGTGCAGAGGATATTTCTTGGAAGATGAAGAGATTCCTTCTAAGGAAGCATCTGCTGGTGTTAATCAAAATGAAAATGAAAAGAAATCTCTTCTGAAGAAGTAATTGCTGGCGATAATCAAGGTGCTAATCAAGGCGAAGATCAGAATCGAAATGAAGGAGAGGCTTGCGATAATGAGAACATTGGCGAAGAACGTCTATTATCTCCTTCTACTGGAATTAATACTGAAGCATGAGCTTCTTATCTAGTTTCTATCTTCTTGAATTGTCTTATCTTTTATCTTTTGCGAATAATATTCTTCAACCAACTTTGGAATCAATTTTCCCTTTTAGTATTTTGCTGGTGAGAAAGATAATGCTTCTTGTTTATTGATTCCCATACTTGCCTCTCATTATCTTTCTTGGAAAAATAATCTGTTATGAATACTTATAAATATTTTTTTTTCATGTGGTCTTATTTTGCCTTCCTAATTAAAGGTCTTATTATGCCACCTCTTGTCATTGCGACAAAATCGCAGGACGTCCTTGCACTTTCATGCAAAAACCCATTGATCTTGCCTTAACTTTTTCTTTTGTATTATGGCCTCTTCAGGAATGTTGCGACAATATGACAGGCCTAAATATTCTTGCGAAAATAAAGCCCCATGACATTGCCGTCTTGCGACGAAATCGCAGGACGTCTTCGCACTTTCATGCGAAAACCCATTGATCTCGTCTTATCTTTTTTTTTGTATTATTGCCTCTTCAGGATTGTTGCACAAATATGACAAGCTTAATCCTTGCGAATAAAAAGCCTCATGACGTGCTTTAAGACACTTATCAGCTCCCTAATGGAGGGTGCCGCCCTTATCTCCCCCTGGTTGCCCCTTCAAGGAGGCGTACTTCTACCATACAAGGTTAGCTCCTCCCATCCAGTCTTAAAACAACCAGTTGTTTTCGCACCTCTTATCCCTTTTACCTATAGGGCTTATGGTTACGAGACTGCACCCTAAGTGGGGTTTTCTTCAGGCCGAGTGCAGTATAAGCCAAGACTTGTCAAGAATGGCAAGGTACGCTTCAAACGCCCTGGCACTCTTGACTCAACCGTGTACCTCGGCGCCTTGATCAGATCTGCACTCCTTGGGAGAGTCCTTATTACCTTAGTCGCCCAACCTAAGTCATATGCTTAAGCTGAGAATCCAAGGTGCCTCTCCCGGATGGGCTTTATTGACCCCAAATCTCCATGACTCAGGTTCCGGTGGCGGTGTAGCCTTTCCCTGAGCCATGCAACAGGTACCCCCTATATGACGTACTTTAGGTCTTACATTTGCCTCTTGCGAAATTTTATTCGCGAACTAGGGTGTACGCCATAAAGGTTCGCCCCTTTCTTTTATGTCATTGTTCTGTGATTATCTCTGCGAAAGTTTCGCACATCATGATCTTGTTTTGATATGAATAATTGCAATTATTCTTTCAGAATCCATAACTTCTCAAAGCTTCTTACGGATAATATCTTTTTAAGTACAACCTGTTCCATGGTCTGTCAAGTCTATGACCAACATCTCTACCTTCTGGATCCATTAATCTATAAGCTCTGTTCCAACTATCTCCTTAATGATGTAAGGTCCATCCCATTTTTTCGCTAATTTTCCACCATTTTCTCGCTGATATTGGTGTCTCTCGCAGAACTAAATCTCCTGGTTGGAATTCGCGTACTTTGACACGTTTATTATATTCTCGGGCTAATCTTCGCTGATAATTCTCCATATGTTGTAAAGCTTTTTCTTTCTTTCTTCTAATTCATCAAGTTTTTTAAGATCAAACCCGCACTAAGATTTTTCTCCCAAGCTTCTCTTTGTTGTCGGAATAACAACTTCTGTTGGTAACACCGCTTCAACTCCGTATGTTAAACAAAAAGGTGACATTCCAGTAGCTTCTCTTCTAGTTGTATTATAAGCCCATACTGCATTATGTACTTGTTCGCACCATGCTCTGTGATGTCCTTCCAATTTCTTCTTTAATATATCTGCAATTGTTTGTTTGTTGCTTCTACCTGCCCATTAGCTTGTGGATACAAAGGAGTAGACTTTCCACATTTTATCTTAAATGCATTAAGTAACATTTCTATGTTCTGTCCTTCAAACTGTTTCCCATTATCAGATACCAACTGCGCAGGAATTCCGAATCTGCAAATGATATTTTCGAATATGAATGTAAAGATATCTTTGTCGCGAATATGCTGTACTGCCTTCACTTCTGTCCATTTTGTGAAATAATCTGTTGCGACTATTAAGTATCTTCTTTGTCCAGAACCTGGTAAAAATGGCCCCACAATATCTAAGCCCCACTTTCCAAAAGGCCACACACTGGTTGAAGATGACAATGGTGCTCCAGGTGCATGTATTTTCTTTCCATGCCGCTGACAATCTTCGCAACGTCTTGATATTTGTTTTGCATCTTCGTGCATGTATGGCCAGTAATAGCCTTGCATTTTTGCTCTATGTGCCAAAGATCTTCCCCCGCTATGATTGCCAGCATCCCCACTATGTAACATTTTTAGCACTTTTTCTCCTTCCTCTCGTGTCAAACATCTGAGTGATGGTCCATTAAAGGATTTTCGGTATAGCAGCCCATCTCTTAATTCATAATTCTTTGCGCGGCTTTTTAACTTGTGTGTTTCCAATCTATTTCTTGGTGTTTCTCCTTTCGCCAAATATGCATGAAGTTCCGTTCTCCAATCTGCGATATTGTTTGTTTGTTCTTCTTCTTCACCGTCTATTATCATCACGTCCACTTCTTCTTCTTCTTTATTGATTGATGGTGACAGTAGTGTTTTTTTTATGCATCTCGCAGTTGGATCTGTCATCATGCTTGAGATGAAAACAAAAGCGTATGCGAGTCTGTTATCCTTCCTTGAAATGTGCCTCCATGGGATTTTCGTTGACAATTCTTCAACGAGCTTTTTGTATTTCTTCAAGGATGGTTCATTTGTAGTATACTCTCCCTTTATTTGGCGAATAACTAGCTGCGAATCACTAGTGATCCTGGCATTTTCTAGTTTCATTTCTATTGCGAATTTTAAGGCATGTATCACAGCTTCATATTCCGTTTCGTTATTAGTGGACGCGAATTCCAATCTGAATGAAAAAGCCATCTTTATTCCTTCTGGCGAAATTAAAACAATTCCAACTCCATTGACTTCTCCATTTGATGATCCATCTACCAATATCTCCCATCTATTTGGTTCTGTTAATAAATCTTTTGGATCTCCGTGTTCTTCTTCTATATCCATCATTTCTTCTACCGCTTCATCTTCTTCTAAAGGAAATTCTGCCAAGAAATCTGCAACAACTTATGAATTTGGTGAAGACAAAATTTCATATTTAATATCAAAGTGGCCTACTTGTGCATTCCATCTCTCCACTCTTCCTGATCTTTTAGAATTCTTCATCACTGATTCAATTGGTACTTTCGTTAATACCTTTATCTTGTGCGCTTGAAAATATATGCGGAGCTTAAATGATGCATAAACTAATGATAAGATCAACTTCTCAATCTTTGAGTAATTCTTCTCGGCAGTATTAAAAGTTTTGCTAATGTAATAAATGGGTTTCTCCACTCCTGTGTCTATTCGCAATAACACAACACTTAATGCATGCGACGTCGTCGCAAGATAGATCAATAACTCTTCTCCTGATTCTTCTTTTTGTAAAATAGTTGTATTCATAAGATGTTCTTTGATCCCTTGAAAAGCTTTTTCGCATTCATCAGTCCAATTGAATTTCGCACCCTTCTTGAGTGTATCGAAAAAATATTTGCATTTGTCTGATGATCGCGAAATGAATCTCCCCAGCGAAGCTAGAAGCCCATTCAACTTCTGTACATCTTTTATTGTTGCTGGTGTTGGCATATCACGAACTGCTTGCAATTTTTCTGGATCAACCTGTATTCCTTCCTTTGATACAATGTAGCCTAAAATTTTTCCCGATGCAACTCCAATAGTACACTTCTCAGGATTCAGTTTAATGTTATACCGCCGCATTTGTTCAAAAATCTCCCTCGGGTCCTGTACATGGTCTTTGGCTTCTTTACTCTTTACTAACATGTCGTCCACGTATACTTCTAATATTTTGTGTATCCATTTTGCGAAAACCTTCTCTACCATTCTTTGGTATGTCGCTCCCGCATTTCGCAAACCAAATGGCATTTTCGTGTAACAATATAAACCTCTAGGGGCAAAGAAAGCAGTATGTTCTTGATCTTCTTCAGCGAGAGGGATTTGATTATACCCTTTGTACCCATCTAAAGACGATACCCTATCATTTCCCGCTGCGGATTCCACCATTTGAGGAATATCTGATAACGGAAAACTATCTTTAGGGCAAGCTTTGTTTAAATCAGTGAAATCTATGCAAATCCTTATTCCTTTGTTTTTCTTTGGGAAAATGACCATATTCGCTATCCATTCTAGGTATTTAGCTTCTCTTATGATTCCCGCATCAAGCATTTTCTGTAGTTCTTCTTCTATTTGGGAATGGTAAGCTGTTGCGATTTTTCTTATTCTTTGTTTAAATGGTCTCACATTCTTGTTAATATCCAATTTGTGGCATGCAATTGATGGATCTATTCCCGGTATCTCATCCATGCTCCCTGCGAAAACGTCTTTATATTCTCTCAAAAGATTGACAGCTCTTTCTTCTTCTTCTACATCCATCTTGGTTCCAATTCTCAATATTAGAGGTTCTTCTATAGTCCCAATGTTTACTTCTTTTGTTGGTTCTGCGGCAGTGTAACTGGACTCGGATTCTCTCATTGGTGTTGGTTCTTTTATTGTTTTCACAGGTCCTTCTCCTTCTTCCGAAATTTCACTGGGTATTCCCTTGCCTTTTTTTCCCTTATCATATATACTCTAAATTCTTCTTCTTTATTTGCTTCCTTTGCCAATTTTCTGCGAAATTGTTTCCTTTTTTCTTGTCCTTCATAACGCTTTACTTCAATTTGATGACATAATTTCGCATTGTCAACATCTCCTCTGATTTCACCTATTCCATTTGGTGTGGGGAATTTAATACATTGATGCAACGTTGATACTACAACTTTCATCGCATGTATCCATGGTCTTCCTAGCAACATATTATATGGCGATTCCATATCCACCACGCATAGTGTTACGTGTGTTTCGATCTCTCCAAGTGGAATTCGTACCACTATTTCTCCTTTAGGTTTTGTTGTGGATTTTCCAAAGCCATGAACAAAATATGTTGAACTGGACATTTCTTCATCTTTAAATCCCATTCCCCTGAATGCATGATAAAATATTATATCCACTGAACTTCCTGTATCGATTAAAGTTCTGTTCAATATCCATTCTCCCGTGGATTTTGTTGTTGTCTCCTTCTCTTTTCGCGTAATAGGCACTGTAATAACCAATGGAGATGTGTGGTTCAAATTTTCTTTTGGTATTTCTGCCGCCATGAATGTAATTTTTTGCTTTTCCCATCTTTCAAGGGTGATGTTTTTTCTACCGCCATAACCTTCCTTCCTTCAAAATTTCGTTTATGTATTCTTCCTTTGATGTCTTCATGGAATTCATTAATCATTGTTTTTGTTATCATATTACACTCCAATCTTTTGTCATCTTCATTGACTCTAATCATTTTTCTTTTAACTGGTTCACTGATTTATTTAATCACTTTCTTGATTTGAACAATCTCAACGACAATCTTCACCTTTCGATCTTCAGCGTTCCCTGTTTCTAGCGCCATTATGTAGTTTCAGAAAATCCTACACTACACCCCTCATATGATTTCATTAACACTCAACTCATTTTAGATTAACAATCTTAATTTTATTGATGAATCTTTGAACAGTCTTACAAGAAAATATAAAGGAATCAAGAATAACCACTGCTCTAGATTTTCTCTCTCATATTTACTTGTTTCTTACTCAAAAAAGATCTCTCCTCTCTCCTTTACAACTGAGTGACTATTTATAGGGAAATACATAGTGGATGACAGCTAATCTGTCCTTTATTTTCGGATATGACTTGCGACATTCTCGCAACCTTACAAATGTTAATCTCGCAAACTCTCTAATTTTCGCAGAATCATTACATTCTTCTCATGATTTTAGCTGACGTCGTTTATTATGTCACTTCTAAAATTATTCTGCGACGCTGTTGTGTTGTTGATACTTTCGCTGAGGCATTATTGCTGCGAGATTCTAATCCTACAATAGTTTTTGAATGAAGATTCTTCATTTCAAGAGACATTGCATTTTTCCACCTTGAAACATCATATCTCATATCCTTATTGAAAAAGGTATTACCCTTTACATCATTTCTCCTTTTAGGATTGTTTCTTTTTGGATATGATTTTGAATTCATGTAAAAATTCGATTGTCTAACTGGACAATAGTGATCTGAGAGGTTTTTGGAAGTGAAGTTATCTAATTCTTTTGAGACAAATGATAGACCATTCTGCATCTTTCGAATCTTACACTCCCTTTGCATATGACCTTTTTCTCTACAATAAAAACAATGTTTATTGAAAGGTGTACATTTTTTCGATTTACCTTTATGAGACTTTCGGTCATGATACTGCTTATTAGTTGGACTCTTCCTCTGTTTGTATTCGGAGAACTTTTCTGTTGGATTCTCACTTGAGCACTTGAGCGAATCATGCAAGCATACTTTTACCGGTGGATCTCCAGGAGTAGGTAGATAGACAACCTTTACGAATTTTACTTCTTTGTTGATCGATGAAGTATCAATCCCATCATATCCTAATCCTCGTTTGTCGCCATGACATCTTCCTGCATCTATCGTGGAAGATAAGTTAATTGTGCTAGGTCTTTTAAGCCTTACAACCTCTTCTTCTAGCACCTTGATTTTTTCAAGAGTATTGGTTAGTTGATCCTCAAGAGGATTTTTTTTCAAGGAGTCAGACTCAAGTTATTCGTTGCTCGTTGAATGTTGTGAATTATCAAGGCATCTGTCTCAAGAAATTTTTTATTCAACAAGTAATGTTTCCTGTTGAGGTTCTCAAACTCAAGGGTTTTTGAGTGAAGACTTTAGTTGTAGTATTTAAGAAGATATATGGAACTATGATATCCATAGAAGAAGCCAGAAAAAACTTCCCTCAGTTTCCTGTTTTCTCTGCTGAGAGGAGCAAGAAGTCCAATCACATTTGAGGAGGACAGTCTTTTTATGGAGACAGCTCCTAGAAGAGAGGAGTATTCAGATAGACCATCTTCAACATCTTGATCGATTTCTAAGTCACTATCTTCAGAAATCTCATCAAGTTGTTTTTGAAAGAAAGTTTGCCAATCACTAGAGTATACTTTGTAGAGATCAGCCTGATTAGTAGATTCACAGAAGGTGTTATCATCAAGACCTGATTTTTCATCTTGACTTACGTTAACTGAATCACTCATTAAATTCATTCTTATAGGTTCGATCGCACCAAACACAGATTTTTAGATGTTTTTGTGATTGCCTGCTTTGATACCAATTGAAAAGGCAAGGGTACCCAAATATACCTCAAGCTAAAAAATTTCCTACCTATAAGTCCTTTCTCCGAAAGTGATTGTCTATGGACTGAGTCGAGACAATACAACTAATCGGTTCACACTTCGTGTGATCATCTATGGATACGATATCGAGACAATACAACAACGAAGTATGTTACTTGATAAAAAGGTTCGGACTTAACCAAAGACAATATGATTCACTTATCAAGTAAATAGGAATTAACGTTTGTGTAATTTACTTTAATTATAATAAAACAATTATAATGCGGAAATATAAAGTAAATGACACAACAAGATTTTGTTAACAAGGAAACCGCAAATGCATAAAAACCCCGGGACCTTGTCCAGAATTGAATACTCTCAGGATAAAGCCTCTACACAAAATTACACCTAACTTAATATAGTTGAGACCAAGCAACTAAACCTACATTTCACCTAGTTTCGTATGTATTCCCATGCCTCCTACCTTAGTCACGTACTTGGAACAATTCATTTGGTTCGTAAAGGAACAACAAATATGTTTGGTATCAACTCTATTCAACCAAGTGATATGAGTCGGACAAAGGCTCTTCTGTTTATCTTAATATAAAATCCTTCGTCAGGTCCTTAGATCTATCTTATATTCAATTACCGAAGTAATCGTTTAAGATTAAGCCAACAACACTATTAATCCAAAGAATTGTGTAGATGCCGATCTACTCAATTAATCAATCCAATCTATCACATGGATAAATCGATTATTAATTGGATCCTCTTTTACCGAAACAAGTATTGTGCACACCAAAGATTATGAACCCACAAATCAGAAATCTTCAATATCTTCTTCGTCTTCAAATCTTCTTAGATCTTCAATAATAACCTTCACACAATCACTTGAATCTCTTGTGATCAATCACGCACAGAACGAAGTCTGTTAACAATTGATTATCACAAGATCGTCTTTAGAACTAACAACAGTCTAAAGATCCCTGTCGAAAATCTGAACTAGTATGAGTGAATCTTATATCATAAGAAAAGATTCTCAAGCATAAACAAACTAGGTGAAACCAAAGTTCAACCACCGTTAGTCAATCAAATCAATGAAAACAAAAGATAAACCGCAATTATCTAGTTTCCCACCAACGGTACACACTAAAGCTTCTCAATCCCAAAGAAGACTTTAAACTGAGCGTCCGTAAGAGATTTCTCCTAATTAGGTTACTCTCCTCTTCGAATAGGCGGCTACACTAGTAACAACACAACAAAGAGGAAGCTTGTTGTTACGAAGGATTAGTTTGCAAGAAAGGCAAACTTCAAGTATTTATAAACAAGGAAGTTTGGACACCAAGGAATTTCCAAAACTGAAAATATTCTCAAGATATTCATTAAAGAACAAATTCGGTTTCCATAATTCCTGGAAATGCTCTGTCCAGAAATAATGATCAAAATCTCTTGGAAAATCTCTAATTAGTAAATGCACATTACTAATTCTTATTTCCCCACAAAATGAAGTTAAATACCTTAATTAAAAGATTCATAACTTATTTATGTTTCGATCCTGGGATTCTCTTCCCTTAGCTATTAAGGAATAACTTTGAACAACTAAAGAAATAAATATTCATAGCACGTGTTCAAAGTATGTCGACATCTTAATTTTGTAAGTTCTCTTTCACACTTACAACCTTGAAACCGATTTGCCACACTTCCAAAAAAGTTTAGAATTGGTTCATCTGACTTTCAAAAACTATGTGATTGATCAAATAACATTCAATCACAATCATGGGTTTAACGGTTCTACCAAAACAAGTTTTGGTTCTACCTTCCATGTGAGTACTGTGCATAGTCACACTAGCTTTCCAAAATTCGGTTGACTAGGTACTAGGATCGGTTCCCCACATATATATGGTATCTAACTTATATGTGTTGCACATGTCCATGGGATCGGTTCCCCTTTGCCTAAAAACGTGTTGCACATGTTCATAGGATCGGTTCCCCTTTCTGCTATAAACCTTGCTGCACCTCATACAAGGATCGGTTCCCCTTTGTGATGTACTGCACCTCTTACTATGATCGGTTCCCTCTCCCATATTTGGTCAGATATAAAATCACAAACCCGATCATACCATCTCAGGTGATTACTTAAGATCGATTTCACTAATAAAAGTCATACCAATACATAAGTCATGCCTTTGTGAATAATTCTACCAAGAACACAAACAAGTCGTGAACGGTTATACTCAATCACACATATTGGTTGTTCATAAGATATTCAATGAATAACAAAACCAATAACGTCTGGCAATTTCCTTTTCGGTTCACAAACAAGTTTATGAACTTACTTCCTTAGAACACATGTAAAACATTGTTCCCTAGGATGAAATCCTCACCTCATACTCATACATAATCACAATAGCATTCAAATGATTATGGCGATGTCTTATCTACAAAGTTTAATGGTTAAGCAATAAACCTCGTATTGTATTCCTTAATACTATGTCTATCTAGAGTTCAAATATGCTTCACAGTTTCGTTTTCAATATGCACGACTTGAAAGATAAGTTAGGGAATGAAACAGTTCAAGTCAAATATCACTAACCTCAAGTGGAAGGATGATTGTTGTCGTTGTAACTCCTTGCTTCTTCACATCTTCAAGAGTTCACAATACTTGTAATGTCTCATATCCTAATACTTTCAAGCTAACCTACACGAAGTTGACTCTAGTACATAATCAAGCGACTCTTAACATGAGTTTTGACTCACTAAAATATGACAACCAAACTTGACATATCAATGCTTGGTGGGTTCAACCGAGCAATGCTCTAACAAAAGTGATATTTGCACCCCCCCCCCCCGAGAGAAATTACTAAAGGCACCCCCAAAAAAATGTGTTATTGGCACCCAAGAGAAATTTATAAAGGTACCCCAGAAATGTCTTATTGGCACCCCAAGAGAAATTAATAAAGGCACCCAAAATTTTGATAAATGCACCCATGATTTTTACAAAGGGAACCCCCTAAATTATTATGGGCACCCTTCTTCTTCTTCCTCCTTTAAAGATCTTTCTTGGCGGGAAAAAATGTGCTCAACAGCGAATTTCCCTGGATTGTATTTCAATGAGTTTTACTCGGATTTTTTTTTTTTTGATATATGGATTGGTGTGGGTGTGTTACACTTAATTGGTTGGAATTCAATAAAGAATAAAAGTTTCGTTATTTTTGGTAAAACATGGTAGGAGAAATATTCTCGTTTTTTTTTTTTTGGTAATTACGTAAAGGATGAAGGGAGAATATCTTCTCGTGGATTTGATTCTATCTTTGGAGAGTTAAATAAGCCCAGAAGAACGCGTGAGAAGATATAAAGAAGAATTGAAAAGTTGAGACTTGAGGTGAAAGAAAATAAATCTTGGGAGATAATTTAGCATATAGTGTATAAATAGTTTGCTCGAGACTGAGAGAAGAATATCGAGAGTTTTAGGGTTGACCAGAGAAGAAATCACGTTGCAGAATAAGTTACAGAGTCGCATCAATAGCAGGTGAAGAAGAAGAAGTTGAAGAACATTGATCTGCTGAAGTCAGTCGCTAATCCAGAGAACTATTGCAGAAACTGTCGTTTTTAGCAGTACTTGCAACAGACTTTCTGCAACTGATATCCACCTTTTTCAACTGTTTCTTTGTAACAACGAGTCTGTAGCGGCAATACAGTGTTGTAACCTCGTGGTATCTATGTGCTTCACCCAGCTGAACTCAGAAAATATACATATAAGTGCAGATGTATTTATCATATGATTCAATATCTACATACATATGTAATTATTAGAATGGATGGTTTCACACCCAGTACTCCTCTACTCTTGTTAACTGTCTGTTTTTCATGACACTCTCTTATAGTGGGTGAAGATGCTACATCGCATGACGTGAGCCGCCGGATCAATACCCAAATGTCCTCCCAGTTGTGACATTATTGATGTCTCGTGTAATTTTAGTAGTGAATACTAATTTAATGTGAAGTCAAAGATGACTTGCATAATAAAAAGGACTAATGACTTATCATGTTTGTCTAGAAGAGTTGACAAGTCTTGATGAGACAGTGAGGCTCTTATGAAGCAGGCAGACTAAAATAAATATATATTCATTTGGGCCTTTTGTCGGGGCATTTGAGACTTCTGATAGAATGTGTTAGAGCATAGCTCGGTCAACCTCGCATGCGTTGCTATCTCAAGCATGTTTGTCAATGTTAGTGATCAAAACTATAAATCTTGATTTCTAGCCTACATAGCTAAGTCTCGGACTAGGATAAAAAATTGTAGTTGAGCTCAAGGACTTCATGGCGATTCATCATACAACGACGAAGATATATACAAGGAACCGTGGAACTTCATCAACAAAAAGGTATGTGGAGACTTGAACTTATCTATCACTCAAAAGTCTATCTCTTTTATATCCTACTTCTTATGAGACAAAAGTCGTATTCTATATAGACTAGATCATACACACTTGACATTTCGAGCTGAGCATTCATTGCTTATCTTTTATCTCGAAATCATGTATTGGTAAAGCGTTTCGCTTTGATCAAGTTTATCTTCACCTAGTGACGAAAGTCATGAAAGTTTCAATCACTTTGCGAATTGCTCTGACGTGAATCGGTCTGTGAATAACGGCTATATAGCGTCCTCTGAGAATGTCTCAATGATTGAAATGAGAGTTTAGATTACATAACCATGTATTCCTTGACCCGAAGTTTTCGAACTTTGTTGATCAAGAGAAATCGGGAGGATTGTGGAATTGGCTTGCCAAGTCCGCGAACCCAGTCCGCGAACTGTCGGAAGTTCTCGACCGAGAATTTTTGCTGGATTTTCCAAAACTCGTTTGTGTGCTTAGTCGGCGAACTCAGTCCGCGAACTGGCGGAAGTTCTCGAACCGAGAATTTCTGCTGAGTTTGGAAAACTCAACCGATTAACTTAAGTCCGCGAACTTGTTTGTGAACTTAAGAGGTTATGATCTAAAGATGTGCTCTGAACAAGAAACATTAAATTACTAAGGAATGCTTTATGCAAACCTTGGCTCTAATGTTCATGAGCCGATTCAATCGAATCGAATCATCTTTGTTTCAATTGTGTCTTGTGTAGTTACACAAGATCTCATAGCAATTGAACAACTCTCTAACTAGTTCATTTGAGTCAATTGAACTAGTTATGGTTAAGAAGAACAAGGTTAATATGAAATGCTCATATGGTTGACCTTTTGGGTTACTATGTTGAACCAACATGAACGTACACTTTTGGGCATGGTTTTCACGAACCCAGTAAACGTCTACCCAAGTGTGTGTGACAAGCTAAGTTTTGGATCTAACGGTTAAGAAATATTAGCTTGAATCTAATCAGGTTTTCATCTAACGATGAATAAGGATTGCTTTGTAACTAAGGCAAAACCATGATTTGAAGGCTATATAAAGCAGACATCTAGCATTGTGCAAAACTAATCCCCACACGTCTGGGTGCTACTAGTGCACCCGCTAGAGTCGATCTCCATTAACCTTTGATTTTCTTCTCTAAAATCAGGTTAACGACTTAAAGACTTCATTGGGATTGTGAAACCATACCGATACTACTTTATCGTAGTTGTGTGATCTGATCTTGCATCTTCTATCGTACGAGTACAATCGATTGATTGGCTTGAGATCGTGAGAGTTCTCTGATAGGAAAGATAAAGAAGTCACAAACATCTTCGTCTCACTATTTGTGATTCCTCAACAATCCGCTTGTGTAGTCAGGAAGGATTGTAGAGAGGTGATTGATTAATCTAGGTTGTTCTTCGGGAATATAAGACCGGATTATCAATTGGTTCCTGTTCACCTTGATTTTATATCAAAAGATGAAACAAAACCTAGGGTTTATCTGTGGGAGACATATTTATCCTTTGATAGACTTTTCTGCGTGAGACAGATTTGTTTATTATCAAGTCTGTGATTTTGGGTTGCAGCAACTCTTGGTTATGGGTGAGATCAGCTAAGGGAATCAAGTGTGCAGTATCCTGTTGGGATCATAGGCGTAGGAGTACAACTGTAGCTTGGATCGGTGGGAGACTGATTGGGGTTCAACTATAGTCCAGTCCGAAGTTAGTTTCCAGTAGGCTAGTTTCTGTAGCGGCTTAATACAGTGTGTATTCAATCTGGACTAGGTCCCGGGGTTTTTCTGCATTTGCGGTTTCCTCGTTAACAAAATTTCTGGTGTCTGTGTTATTTCTTTTCCGCATTATATTTTATATAATTGAAATAATACAGGTTGTGCGTTCGCGATCATCAATTGGAAATCCAACCTTTGGTTGTTGATTGGTATTGATTGATCCTTGGACATTGGTCTTTGGTACCGTCCAATTTATTCCTTGTATTTGATAAAGACTTGCTATTGTTTTTAGCTTGAGTAAAAATCAAATCAAGAGAGAGATATTAACTCCTTGAGATACTTTTATCTAGATTGAGTCTGACTGTCTAGTTGATTCTCTAGTAAAGTATTTCGGAGTTAGTCCATACAGATGGCTAATCGAAATATTGGGTGGTGTTGTTAGACCCTCGCTTTTTCAATTGGTATCAGAGCAGGAAAACACGTTAAAGACCTTATAAGTCTGTGTTTGTAGCGATCTGATTATGGACGAGTTTATCTCTAATAACGTGTCAGTTCAGAAATTACCATATGATTCTAAAAGCTTGGATTCACCTGAGAGAACTGTCACATCTAAGTCAATATCCAAACATTCACTTGATGTATAAACTGTTGATTGGGAAACTCTCCTATAAAAACAGTTGGATGAACTTTCTGATGAAGGTGATTCAGATATTGATAGAGATGTTGATGAGGAAGTCTCGGAGTATGTTTAGTTTTGGGATTCGTGGAATATGAAGAAGATTACAACTTCTCATGTCACACCTCTTCTGACTCCTCTCTGTCGAGAAAACAAGAACTTGAGAAGATGTTACGCCGGTGTTTATTTTTCGAATCGTTCTACCAAATCGATCCTAAAGGATTCTGAGGAAAACCTACGTATGAAGTCACTTGAATGTGATAATCTTTATCGAAAGTACTTTTTGTTGGAAGAGAAACTTGTAGAATCTGAAGCAAGGTTTAACTTCCAGCAAACAAGTTTTGACGACATAGAAAGCGTTTATCTCACTCGATAAAAACGCCTTGAGGCTGATTTAGCTGCTGCCCTTGATAAAACAAGATGTTGGAAGATGACTTGAAAATTTTCAATACTAGTTCAAGCAAATTAACCACTATGCTAGGAGCAAGTAAAAATCATCGTGATACACGAGGATTGGGCTATAAGGGAATAGATGCTCAAAGTACTAGCAAAGAGGTAAAATTTGTCAAGGCTAGTGATTCTTCTCAACAAAAGGTTTCCACTTATGGCAAAAGTGAAATACCTTCTTCGGCATTTAAGGTTCAAAATAGAAAAGTTTATCAACCTCCAAAGTTAGCACGCACGGATCGAGGTAAGAACATTCCTTATGTTTGCCACTATTGCGGAAATAAAGGTCACCTGGAAAGGAGATGTCGTTTCCGTATAAGGAATGAGAAACTTCATGATGTTCTTGTTTGGGCATCACAAGAAGTTGTGAAACCAAGATCATACGTTAAGACTGATCCTCTTAATGTTACAGATTGTAATTGTCCAACGTTTAGGCAAAGGAATCAGTGCTATGATAGACCTAGATTTGCCTATAAACGTCGTACAAATCCTTTTCATAATCGTAATAGTTATCAAAAGGATAACTTCGTAAAGACGAAGACAAGATCTGATGCTCCCAATTGGAGAAATACTAACTTGCAAAAGAATAGTCAATCCAATTATCTTCCAAGAATTCTAGAAGAGAGTGATGGGAAGAAGGTTCCGACTGTTCCTAAACGCACTCAGAAGTGGATACCGAAGAAAGAAAATGATGTTTTGAGTGTGAAAAGGAATGATCTTCCAGAAAACTCCATGACTATGGAAAAGGAAGTATCCATGATGTTGGAACTTAACAAGTTTTTTGGAAAAATGGAATTGGATGTGAAAGGTTCTAAAAGTGATCTCTTTCATGATAATCCAAAGGTCACTTGTGGTGAGCAAGAATTTGTTCACCCCAACCCAACTTGATTGTGTTGGAAGTGCATCCTCACCAAGGAATGCCCTGCTTTGTATACGGTGAGGGAAGCACAAGAATTGGGGCACACAGATTATGTTCAGTAAGGCGGTAGAATTCGATTGGATTCATCGAAAAATGTATGTTTATAAACTTGAGCAAGATTTGTACTTTTATTTGCTTAGAATACTTATAATAATCTTGCTTATCGTTCATTTCTACCTAACTTGATCTGTTTTTAAGGTTCTTAAATGTTTAGGTTTGAAAATAATAGTTCTGGATGTTTGGACTACATGGTACACATACCAAGTATGCATCACAGCATTCAAAATCAAAATCCAGGGGTTTAAGTTCGCAAACCCATATGCATACTTGACGTCAATATTCGGTAAACTTGTTTTGGCCGTAACTTCTTCGTCCGAACTCGGATTTACCTCATTCTTTTTGCATTATCTTCCTTATTGAATTCCCTTCAAAATGGAGATGAGAACTGTTGAATTTGGATGAGTTAGTATTGGTATTTGTCCTGTCTCTTGTTTTTTAGTGTTTGCTCTGTTTCGTTGAACTTGTTCTATTCTCTTGGACTTGGGCACTGGGATTCTTGGAGAAATCCTATTCTAAGCTATTTTTCGGCTGTTATAAGAGTGATGTTGGTGAATCAATAAAAAGAAAGTTCGATAATGGGTAGTAGTTCACATTGCTATATATTCTTGAGTGTTCACAATCATCTCATGTGAACTATGGTGCGTCGTCAATGACTTTGTATGTTCTTATTTGTTAAGGAAATATTTTTATATGCTTTTGGTAACCACTCTTGGTATAAATTCGTGCGAAAGAGATTGATTCTACCTTCTAAGGGCAAAGATTGTTATTGCAGTATTAATCTTTATGAGGATTTTGTGATATTGCAATTGTTTATGGGATATGTATTGTTTGCGTCTGTGAACTTGAAGGTCCCATATGCTGTCAAAAGTAAAGTCATTCATAAATTGGTAGTCGTATTGATGAAAGGACGAATGGAATTTTGACAAATACAAAAGTTATGCCTATGCAGTCATTTATTTGACGGAAAATAGGGTAAAATCTTTTGTGTGACAAGGATAAAGTCTATTATGTCATTATACATATAGTGATGGAAAGATAGCATAGATCCTTATGTATTCCGTGGTATTGATCTTCTTTGATCCATTCTTTTTGTATTACCGTGAAGGCTCCATTGTGTGTCTTATGTTGAGCACGATATAACTAAGTCGATTATTCTTATTGGCTTTGATGGTTGTTCCATAAGATGCTATATGTTGATCATTAGGAACTAAATTAATCAACTAGTTTGGTTATTTAGTTTGTACTCTATAAGTTTTCCTTCTTATGTTGAGTACATGTACGGTTAAGGTTGTCATATTCTATGATGAACTTAGTCGGGGTTCCATAAGTTCTTTTATGTTGAGCCCAAAATAATTAAATTGATTACTTCGGTGATTAGTTTGGTTATTTGTATTCTAATTAGATTAATTATAGGTTCTCTTGTAATTAATCTAGTTGAGTTTTCATATATTCCACAAGTTCTTGTGTTGAGTATATGAAAGGCTACACTATCATGTTCTATTGGTTAATCTAGTCGTATATTTCGTAAGGTTTTCCTTATGTTGAGTATTTGGACGGTTAAGTTAGTCATCTCTATATGATTGACTTAGTCGTAGCTCCGTGAGTTTACTTATGTTGAGCACTTTCAATTAAATTGATCACTTTCGTGGTTTGATTTAGTTGCGTATTCCAATTGAATTAATCATGGGTTTACTTGTGGTTAATTTGGTTGAGTTTTGGATATAGAAAATCATTCTCATGGTTTTTGGTGTCCAAATTAAAAAATCCTTCTTTTCTTTCAAAATTAAGGTCGCTCTTGTTGTTCTCTCGGGAATGACATCAAATGGGGGAGAGTTCTTTTGAACTTGTGCTTAATGGTAATATCTTGCGGGGAGTGCGGCTGTGGAATTTTATAGGGGTTATCTTGTATCTTAAAACTCCTTGATGAATGATGTTAGCTTTGGCTATTAGATTGCATCTAAATTAAGTTGGTATGTATTTTTCTTTTGGTCATGAAATGTCTCTTGTGGAAAGTTCATTATTATCCCATTCTTGTACCTTTGCCAATTTTATTGACAAAAAGGGGGAGAAATATTGTAGTTCACACTACAAATACATATGGTTTTCGGATCATTGTGTAAGAGGGAGTGGATTCCATGATCGAGATGGAGTATTGACTAAAGGGGAGTGATACATATCACCGTAGTATTATTATTAAAGTTGTGATACAATTGGACTTTGATGTTATATAATAATACTATGACATTGTATAATAATGATCGAGAATCTCGATTTCTCTCATTGTTATAGCTACGGATCTTCAACAACGATGGTGCTAAACTTACAACCTTGGGATCATTGGAGTACTTGGAAGGACAAAGATTTCAAGGAACGTTGAAAATTAGACTATGGAATAGGAGCCACTAAAGTTTATCTTTTTTGTATTCCATATGTATTAATAGTTTTGTCACTAAAATTGACAAAGGGGGAGATTTTTAGAGCATAGCTCGGTCAACCTCGCATGCGTTGCTATCTCAAGCATGGTTTTTAATCTTTTTTGGTTACTATGTTGAACCAACATACACGTACACGTTTGGGCATGGTTTTCACGAACCCAGTAAACGTCTACCCAAGTGTGTGTGACAAGCTAAGTTTTTGATCTAACGGTTGAAAAATATTAGCTTGAATCTAAAGCAGGTTTTCATCTAACGGTGAATAAGAATTGCTTTATAACTAAGGCAAAACCCTGATTTGTAGGCTATATAAAGGAGACATCTAGCATTGTGCAAAACTAATCCCCACACGTCTGTGTGCTACTAGTACGCCCGCTAGAGTCGATCTCCATTAACCTTTGATTTTCTTCTCTAAAATCAAGTTAACGACTTAAAGACTTCATTGGGATTGTGAAACCATACCGATACTACTTTATCGTAGTTGTGTGGTCTGATCTTGCATCTTCTATCGTACGAGTACAATCGATTGATTGGCTTGAGATCGTGAGAGTTCTCCGATAGGCAAGATAAAGAAGTCACAAACATCTTCGTCTCACTGTTTGTGATTCCTCGACAATCCGCTTGTGTAGTCAGGAAAGATTGTAGAGAGGTGATTGATTAATCTAGGTTTTTCTTCGGGAATATAAGACCGGATTATCAATTGGTTCCTGTTCACCTTGATTTTATATCAAAAGACGGAACAAAACCTAGGGTTTATCTGTGGGAGACAGATTTATCCTTTGATAGACTTTTCTGTGTGAGACAGATTTGCTTATTATCAAGTCTGTGATTTTGGGTTGCAGCAACTCTTGGTTGTGAGTGAGATTAGCCAGGGGAATCAAGTGCGCAGTATCCTGCTGGGATCAGAGGCATAGGAGTACAACTATACCTTGGATCGGTGGGAGACTGATTGGGGTTCAACTATAGTCCATTCCGAAGTTAGTTTGCAGTAGGCTAGTGTCTGTAGCGGCTTAATACAATGTGTATTCAATCTGGACTAGGTCCCGGGGTTTTTCTGCATTTGCGGTTTCCTCGTTAACAAAATTTCTGGTGTCTGTGTTATTTCTTTTCCGCATTATATTTTATATAATTGAAATAATACAGGTTGTGTGTTCATGATCATCAATTGGAAATCCAACCTTTGGTTGTTGATTGATATTGATTGATCCTTGGACATTGGTCTTTGGTACCGTCCAAGTTATTCCTTATATTTGATAAAGACTTACTATTATTTTTAGCTTGAGTAAAAATCAAATCAAGAGAGAGATATTAACTCCTTGAGATACTTTTATCTAGATTGAGTCTGACTGTGTAGTTGATTCTCTAGTAAAGTATTTCGGACTTAGTCCATACAGATTGCTAATCGAAATATTGGGTGGTGTTGTTAGACCCCCGATTTTTCAGAATGTGAGATCTCACAGATGTCAATCAGTGTTGACATGCATAGATGAACATAAGATGTAAAACATGAGTATTAAGTAGGTCAAACACTGCTTTTCACGTTATCAACATGGGGGAAATGAATGGTCATGAAAGAGTGAAGAAGAAAATATGTGAATATGGAAGAAGAAAATATTTGGAGAGACTTCTCCAAAATAGAGGAAAGGAAGGCTCAACCACTATTCATCAGCACCAACCTCTTACCCACCTGAGGTCCAGATGATATTCCTCTCCTCAGTTCCCGCTATATGACGGAACTTGAAATACTCGTGAGCATGTTTCACGCTTCCTAAAGTCATTAGGAGAACATGAGTACAACCACGCTCTCCGAAATCCCTCACAAAAAGAACGTGGTACATTAACATCGCGCCAAGTAGCATTGCCAGTTGAGGCCAGATGGTGAACGCTTTTCACCGAAAATACTTTTTTATGTCTGAACAAATCACCTTGTCTGACTCAGGAAAAATGTTCTAGTGGAGCAACGAACAGCTGAATGACTATGTCAAGCGCTTCAGGATCCAAGCACTAGACTGTCATGATCCAAACGTGACTGAGCTAAAACTGGTGGATCTATGTATCAATTGTATGAGATGCTCGACAGGCCTTTCTAGATGATGCTGCCAAGTTTGCTGATGAGATGCCTTTATCAAGTGCAGTTTGAACAAGCTTGCAGATGGATACTTTCTAAGTATGTAGGAATCGATGACCGGCAAAGGTAAAAGTATTAGTTTTACATGGATGAGATGTTGTTGATAATTGAGGTTGTTGATCTAATACTGCTTGAATTGTTATATGATTGTAGGAAGTATGATTCCTATGTTATCCATGCCAAGTCTCATAGTCAGAGAAATCATTCATCCAACCAGACCACAAAGATTTTTCATTTATGGTTGCACGACGAGGTAATGTGTTAGATTTTCAGGATTGGTTTATAGTTAAAATCAATTATTGTTTTGGTTATGCAACTAACTTGAACATGATCTTTTACAGTTGTTAGAAGCCAATGAAACTTATTCAGTTCTTTGGCGACTCGTGCAAGGACTTCTCTTCAAAGCACAATCATATGCAAAATACCAAGTCAATGGCTTTACTTTTTCCCTAAAATATTGCGACGTGAAGCGGGTATCACAAGACAGTAGTGTGTCGATGAAATCTATTACAATACATAGAGCTAAGTCCACGAACATAAATTACAAAGAAGCTGAAATTACCTATTATGGAGTCATTAAAGAGATCATCAATTTGAATTTCTTAGAGCATAGCTCGGTTTAACCCACCAAGCGTTGGTATGCCAAGTTTGGTTGTCATATTTTAGTGAACCAAAACTCATTTAAGAGTCACTTGATTAAATGTACTAGAGTCAACTTCGTATAGGTTAGCTTGAAAGTATTAGGATATGAGACATTATAAGTATTGCGAAGACTTGAAGAAGTGAAGAAGTACGGAGCTACAAACACAACATCATCCTTCCACTTGAGGTTAGTGATATTTGACTTGAACTGTTTCGTTCCCTAATGTATCTTTCAAGTCGTGCATATTGAAAACAAAACTGCGAAGCATGAACACTCCAGATACATATAGTATTAAGGAATTCAATACGAGGTTTATTGCTTAACCATTAAACTTTGTAGATAAGACATCAACATAATCGTATGAATGTTATTGTGATTATGTATGGGTATGAGGTGAGGATTTCATCCTAGTAAACAATGTTGTTACATGTGTTTTAAGGAAGTAAGTTCGTGAACTTTGTTTGTGAACCGAAAAGGAAATCGCCAGGTGTTATTGTGGCTGTTCTTCATTGCATATCTTATGAACGACCAATATGTGTGATTAGTATAACCGTCCATGACTTGTTTGTGTTCTTGGTAAAACTATTCACATGAGGCCTGAATTTTGAATTGGTATGACTTTTATTAGTGAAACCGATCTTAAGTAATCACCTGTTGGTATGATCGAGTTTGTGCAGTTTGTAAGGCCTAACACTGGGTAAAGGGGAACCGATCCTAGTAAGAGGTGCAACACGGCACAAAGGGGAATCGATCCTTGTATAGGGTGCAACAAGGTTTATAGCAGAAAGGGGAACCGATCCTATGGACATGTGCAACACGTTTTTAGGCAAAGGGGAACCGATCCTACAGACATGTGCAACACATATGAGTTAGATACCATATATATGTGAGGAACCGATCCTAGTATTTAGTCAACCGAATTTTGGGAAGCTAGTCTAACTATGCACAGTACTCATATGGAGGTAGAACCGAAACTTGTTTTGGTAGAACCGTTAAACCCATGATTTGTGATTGAGAAGTTCTTAATCAATCACATAGCTCTTGAAAGTCAGATGAACCAATTCTAAACTTGTTTGGAAGTGTGGTAAATCGGTTTCAAGTGAGTAAGTATGAAAGAGAACTTGCAAAGAAAGGATGTCGACACACTTTGAACACATGCAGTAATGCGTATATTTTTTATTGTTCAAAGATATTCCTTAACGGCTAAGAAGGAAGTAAATCCCAGGATCGAAATTAAATAAGTTAAGAATCTTTTAATTATGGTTTTTAATTATATATGGAAAATAAGAATTAGTAATGTGCATTTGTTAGTTAAAGATTTTCCAAGGAGATTTTCGATCATTATTTTGGACAGAGCATTCTCAGGAATTATGAAAACCGAATATGGAAATTATTATAGAATATCTTGAGAATATTTTCGGTTTTGGAAATTCCTTGACGTCCAAACTTTCTTGTCTATAAATACTTGAAGTTTGCATTTCGGGAAAACTAATCCTTCCTGATAGTAAACTTCCTTTGTTGTATTGTTACTGGTGAAGCCGCCTATTCAGAGAGGAGAGTAACCTAATTAGGCGAAATCTCTTACGGCCGCTCAGTTAAAGTCTTCTTTGGGATTGATAAGCTCTAGCGCGTACCGTTGGTGGGAAGCTAGATAATTGTGGTTTATCTTTTGTTTTCACATTGATTTGATTGAATAACGGTGGTTGAACTTTGATTGCACCTAGTTTGTTTGTGCTTGAGAATCTTCTCTTCTGATATAAGATCCACTCAAACTAGTTCAAGGTTTTGATATGGATCTTTGGACTGTTGTTAGTGCTAAAGACGATCTTGTGATAATCCATTGTTAACAGACTCCGTTCTGTGCGTGATTGATCACAAGAGATTCAAGTAGATGTGTGCAGGTGTTTATTGAAGATCTAAGAAGATTTGAAGACAAAGAAGTGATATAATATTTCTGACTTGGTTATATAAATCTTTGGTGTGCACAATACTTGTTTCAGTAAAAGAGGATCCAACTATAATCGATCTATCCTTGTGGTATTTTGATAGAATAGTTGTGTAGATCGGTATCAATACGTTTCCTTGGGATTAAAGGTATTGATTGCAAAATCTTAATGATTACCTTTTGGTAATTGAACATAAGATAGGTCTTGGAACCTGGCAAAGGAGTTTATGTTAAGATAAAAAAAAGAGCCTTTGTCCAACTCATATCACTTGGTTGAAGAGAGTTGATACCAAACAGATTTGTTGTTCCTTTACTGTTTGGAATACGAACCAAAGGAATTGGTCCAAGTACGTGACTTGTTTACAGGTCGGAGGTGTGGGAATACAGACGGAACTATGTGAACTATAGGTTTAATTGCTTGGTCTCAACTATACGAAGTTGGTTTATTTTGTATAGCGTCTTAATCCTGAGAGTATTCAATTCTGGACAAGGTCCCGGGGTTTTTCTGCATTTGCGGTTTTCCTCGTTAACAAAATCTTGTTGTGTCATTTACTTTATATTTCCGCATTATAATTGTTTTATTATAATTAAATTACATCACACAAACGTTAATTCATATTTACTTGATAAGCAATCCTATTGTGTTTGGCTAAGTCCGAACCTTTGTATCAAGTAAACATACTTCGTTGTTGTATTGTCTCGATCTCGTATCCATAGATGATCACACGAAGTGTGAACCGATTTGTTGTATTTTTTCGACTCAGTCCATAGACAATCACTTTCAGATAAAGGACTTATAGGAAGGAATTTTTTTAGCTTGAGGTATATTTGGGTACCCTCGCCTTTTCAATTGGTGTCAGAGCAGGCAAACACGAAAAGATCTAACAATCTGTGTTTGGTGCGATCCATCGTATAAGAATGAATCCTTTATGTGGTTCAGTTAACGTAATGGCAGGATTTAAATACTTAAAAAAAAATACTGTAAAAGATCGTGGTGGAAAACGCGTTTGAAGTATGTAATATTTTTATTCCTAAATTTGTTGGGAATTATGCATATGTATGTCTTAAGTGACTTAAATGATCGTTTAACTATTATAGGATTGTACATCATGTTATGTAACAACGGTACAATGATCTACAAGACAGTTCGTATCTTGAAAATGCATAAGATTCTACTTAAGATTTTTATGAACCTCGGCTATTGTGTTCTCTGGAAATCTGGAATCTAAATATATTTTGGATAGCCTATCAAAGTATATACATGTACATTTTCAGATCAAGGACTGTGAATGTTTCGCGTTCTAGAACGCATTTTTGGAAAATATGTGATCCTACAAGGAATGGGTTTCCAGTTAATAACTCTATTAACAATGGTTTGCTTCATACACCGCACAACTGTTTATTGAAGCAAGTGATCTTTTAAAATTCTACAGGGTTTATGATTTCAATGGTATTTTTAACAAATATCATATTTTGTTCAAATTTTTATCTGTATACTCTAGAAAATTCTTGAGCAAGTTTCAAGTGTTATTATCAATCTCTGGTAATAAAAGAGTAAACAGATTTTTGGACAAAAACATGGAGTCATTCAGAAATAAAGATCCAGTCCATGAAAAACCGATTTTCCAAAATAAAGACCTAGATACAAAATCGGAATTGGTCCCCACAAACCACGGTTTCCGATTTTGATAGTATTTCCTAAAACTAGTTATTTCCGGCTTTTGATTTCAAGTCTTTCTATTAAAGATAACCTCTTGCTATGTGTTCGAACATATTGGGGAAGATTGATCAAAATCGTAACTAGGGTTTTTCATATTCTTGCAAGTATGGGAAAAAGGAAAACAAGAGAAGAAAAATCTGAATTAGACAAGTTTGTCTTGAATCCATTTATTCCTCCCGAAGAGGTTGAGAAAATCAAGTTTCCACACTTGATCCAAAGGAAGCATATCCTTACAAATTTCGTAGATAATACATATTTTGAAAGATATCAAACATTGAAGGGAATAAACTTTACTGAAAAAAACAGATTCGATCCAGATATTTAAGAAACCAATTATGTGAAGTTTGTTCAAAGACCGAATCTGGGGAAATTTGTTCGATTTTGAAAAGTATTCACCTGACATAGTAAGACTCTTTTATGGGAATATACACAATATTAATCATGAAAAACTTAATTTGAGTACTTTGGTTGGAAGTACTTTTCTTCATGTCAACAGAAAGATGATATCAGAAATCATCAACTATAAAATGAAAGGTCATATGATTACTGGTTTTGAAATTGAGCACGATAACATTTCAAAACTTATCACTGGGAAAAATGTTGAATGGAAAAAGGGGAAAATGCTAACCAAAGATGTACCCTTTTATCTTAGGGTTTTCGGTAAACTTGTCGTAGAAACCTTGTTTGCTTGTACGAGAGATTCTTCTCTTTGGAATAGGGATTTTGCAGAATTAGTTTACCATCTTCTTGAAGGAAAGAATAGAATTGATATTTGTGGAATAATCATCAATCAAATGATCAAAATCATTGAATCTCTCAATGTCACAGGTTTTCACAGAAACCTTGGATATCCTTGTCTCATCACCAAGCTATGTGAAAAAGAAGTAGGAAACAACTTTGGAGATGAGAAAGAAATTAAAAGTATCTCACAGGGAACTATCAATCGTATGAGCGGAACAAAACATGGATCTAGCTAGGCCTGTCAATATTTGTCCGATATCCGGTATCCGTTTCCGAGTATTCGAGATCCTATAGGATTTTATCCGTTTTATCAGATATCGGATATCAGATCGGATATTTTATCGGATATTTCTTCCTTAACATATCGGAAACGGATTAGACCCCATCCGAAATGTTAATATCCGATATCCGATAGTATAGGAACTTATTTGTAATTTATCCTAATTTCGAGTCTAGTATCGGATATTATCGGATAAATATTCCATAAGTGTCAATTATGAAAATGTTTTACAAGGGTTTTTAAACTTTTTTGTTATAACCGGATACTATCGGATATTTATCGGATATCCGACAGCTTAGCCTATCGGAAGCGATATCTGATTTTGATATCCTATAGGATATTATCGGATATCGAATATCCGGTAGTGCTTAACATGTCGGATATCGGATTTCTAAATATCCGGCGGATATTCTTCCATTGACAGGCCTAGATCTAGCATCTCATATGATCGAATCTATAGCAATGGGTATCTCATGTTCCATATTTTACGTCTTGGAAGACAATTAAACTTCATTGAGGAACAGCTGGCTTCGCATATCGGAATGATTCGAAAACCCTACAGGGAATCCTAGATATCAATGATGAGTTCCTAAAAGGAGAATAAGAAAAAGACTCTGAAGAAGGTTCTGAGGAGCAAAGAAACGAAGCTTGAATTGTCTTCAAGAAAATAGAAAAAATAGACATCAATTTTTGATTTCTTTCATTGACTGTATTGAGTCTATTATGGATAAAGTTATTTGATTTATAATTTTTCTTGGGATAGTTTTTGATTTTCATAGCATGTGCTTGAATGCTTTATTTATTGCTATGAATGTTTATGGGATGTTTGATTTCGGTTTCATTACCTTGATATTCGATCTCATAATATGGTGTGAACCCTTATGGTTTGGGTGACTTTTTGATTTAGCGGGAATAAGTTCTAGCCCATGTTGGTAGGCTTTATCAAAGGATCATGAGGGGTTACGATAGAAACAATATGTGAAAAATTCACAATATGTTGAATCGGTTTTGGTTTAGCATAAAAGCATATGTGTTTCGCAGGTTTTCAACTTTTGCTTGCAATAGTTAAAACCGATTTTAAACCTTTCACTGGTAAAGGTTGGTTGTTGTTATTCTTTTGTTTTTGCATAAGAATGACAACATCATGATATTTCGATATCAATTCTTCCTGGAAGAAGAAGATGCGATCATATTGGAGAAGTTGGATGCAAAATTGAGGTAACAATCTTGTTAGTTAATTGTTTTCCTGTTTAAGAAAAGCCTGAGTTTATATTATTGTAGATGGGGAAAAACGATTTGCTGGTTTTTAAGGGATTGAGGAGACGACCGTACGGAGGAGACTCCTCTAACCGAGCGAAATGTTAAACCTCACACAGATGCACCGCTGCAAAGGGGGTGCTCGCCAATCTGTAGATGGGGAAAAATGATTTGCTGGTTTTTAAGGGATTGAGGAGACGACCGTACGGAGGAGACTCCTCGAACCGAGCGAAATGTTAAACCTCACACAGATGCACCGCTGCAAAGGGGGTGCTTTAGATTCGAGAGATCAATCTGTAGTACTCCGGCCTAAATCAAGACAATGACCGTTCCAGAGTAAATTCGGTCACAAGAGAGGATGGGTTGATCTGTAGGAGGGAAGCTGAGGAATGTGTGGAATCAATGGTAATCAAAGATTGTGGGTGTGTGAATATTGAATACGATAAGCTCTGAGTGATTGAAATTGCTCAATTGAGAGTAGTTGCTCAATTGATGAGTTGATGATCTCGTGTTGTCAGTTTGACGTGAGATTGATGATACCGATGATGATTCAATCATGATTCAGAGACTTATTTATATTGCTGGAATTGTAGACACCATGATTCCATGAAGTGTGACAGTTGATGGAATCAAGGAGTGGGGAAGTGGAGATCGTGTTTGAAACCAGTTACTCAACGTGTGGAGACTTGGTCGATTTTCCACCCACTACCTCGTGAATTCCTTCAACTGATTGCACGACTTGCTCACATTCCATCGTGTGTTTGAACACACGTGCTGTAGACCGCCATACCAAAACCCTAAGTGATATCCCCCCAAAGTGACATGATTGACGTCTCGTGGTATGTTAGTCAATTGATGACTTCGTGGTTTGATGGGACGATGAGTCCATGTAGTTTCTGAGTTAAACATGATGTTCTGAAACTCACGAGTTGAACATGTCATGAGACAGAGGTATAGTTCTTACGATGAATTGAGCAAGTATTGCTCATTCAATGGATCGTTGAATATTGATTGTTGAACCAATATTGAGTGAATATTCCTTATCTGAGCAAGTGTTGCTCATGTGATGAATTGTTGAATATTTGATCGTCTGAGCATGTGTTGCTCATCTGATGGATTATTGGCAGCGTACCAAAAATATTAATTAGAATACAATTAATTAGAATACTGGTCGTTGAACCGAGCATAATTAATAAAATTAACGACCATGAGGTCGTCGTAAAATTATTAAGGTTAGAATCTGGAATGATGATCCTTGGATTCAAAAACCCTAATTTGATCAATTGATGATCTATTCATGGTTCGTAAGAATTTCAACCATGGGACGAAGGAGGGAGCGACTACATGGGATCGTGGATCAACCATGTAGTGTCCATATGGTCACGTGAGCAAATACGAAGAACTCCTGAAGAGTTGACGATTTGTTGGTGGAAGAATGATTAAATGCTGGTTTAATCATTTATTCGAAAATGCTCGTCTGAGCCTTAGGTGAGAAAACCTAATTAATTATGAAGAGGCGAGGGACCGACCATGGAGTCATGAAACCGGCCCTGGGTTGTCCCGTGACCGCATGACGATCACTTCATGAAAATCCAAAGTGTTTGGGAGAGTTTTGGACCTAATACGAGCAATTGTGCAAATTAGGTCAAAACTGTGAAAATTGATGGGACCGGCTTCCGTGAGCCAAAGAGCCAATCTTGGTCGGTCAAGATAGTGTGCTCGTGTCTCCAAGGCATCCACGTCTCAGTCCTGAGAATTTTGATACTTTCTGGCGTGCAATTGAGCATCCATTCGAGAAAATATGCCAAAATTAGGATTTCGAAGAAACTGAGGAAAACACCATGAGATGATGAAAAATAATTATAAAATAAGGAATGAGGAGGCGTGGGACCGCCGTGGTCAAGGCATGGTCGTCCGGTCGTGACCACGGTCCCGTGGTGCCTTTTCCTTAATTTTATAATATTTTGATGATTTTATGAAAAATTCATGAATTTTGAGAAATTTGATGAATTCTGGAAGTTTCCATGAATTGAAGGAGTTTTCATGAGTTCAAGGAAGCAAAAAATATTAAAATAATAAAAGTAAGGGCGTGTGGGACCGTGGAAGGCATGGCCAGCCTTCTAGGGCCCGATCCCACGAGTTTCCCTAATTTTATAAAATTTTGATGATTTTATGAAAAATTCATGAATTTTGAGAAATTTGATGAATTTTGGGAGTTTCCATGAATTGAAGGAGTTTTCATGAGTTCAAGGAAGCAAAAAATATTAAAATAACAAAAATAAGGGCGTGTGGGACCGTGGAAGGCATGGCCGACCGTCTAGGGCCCGGTCCCACGAGTTTCTTTATTTTTTTAAATATTTTTAAGTATTTTGATGATTTGAGGGAATTTTTCCTAATTTGAGAGAAATACCATGAAATCAAGGAATTTGATGAATTCAAGGAAAACTAATAATAATAAAATAATAAAACAAAGGGGTGTGTGGGACCGTCTAGGGAATGGCCGGCCGGCCAAGGCCCAGTCCCACAAGTTTTCATAATTTACTTTATTTTATTATTATTTGATGATTTGTGGAAAATACCATGAAATAAACGAGTTTTTTCATGAAATTAGAGAAATAATAATAATAATAATAATAATAATAATAATAAAATAATAAGGAACCGTGGGGTGTGGGGCCGGTTGGGACCAAGGCATGGCCGGTTGGCCAATGGTCACGCCCCACACTCCTTTCCTTAATTTTGTATTATTTTTATGGATTTATGGAAGTACCATGAAACCGAGGAGTTTCCTCGAGACGAAGGAGATTTGATAAAATGAGAGAATTTTCATCAAATTATGAAAAATAATAAAAATGCATTAAAAATATAAAACTGGCGTGGGATTGACCACGACACGGTCGGTTGGTCGTGTGTCCGTGCTCCCAGCACCCTGGTCAATATTTTTAATTATTTATTATTTTCCTCTCTATTTTGCATAGGTTCATCGTTTCGTTGTATTTTTGAAATACTCGTTCGTGCGGTGACTGTTAGTGTATCGTCGTCGAATAACTTTCACCATTTGAATCGGGGCTTACTCAGAGGTAGCTCAGACGCCCGGTTGTTGATTATTTATTACTAATTGTGGAATTCAGTGGAGAATAATTCACAAAACTGAGTAATAAGATGTTTATTATTAATTCATAGGATCAGCTGAGGATTCGACTACGAATTCAGGATAGTAAAGTGAGCATTACCATTCCATGGGATCGTAGATTCGACAATAGAATCATATTAATTAAGATCTATCTATTACCATTTATGAGACCAATTGTGGATTCGATCATGAAATCGAAGTAATGAGATAATATAGTTATTGTTATTCTATGAGATCAAGTCGTGGACTCGATCATAGAATCAGAACAATCGTTATTGCTATTCCATGGGACCAGTCGTGGATTCGACCATGGAATAGGAGCGATTGTAATTAAGAATAATTAACTTTGTGGCTCTATACTTGCAGAGCAAGCTGTCTAGGAGCATTAATTATCCTGATACGAGCTTGTCGGTAAGTCATATCCTTTATATAGTCAGGGTAAACTCATTGTTTGTTCCTCAAGACGTTATCGCTCTACACTAGCAGAGCAAGCTGTCTAGGAGCCGTCCATCACGTGATGCTATATATAAATAATCACTGAAAGTATTCAGTATTCATGAGATATGTCGTTGTCCAGTCGTGAGACTACATATCCACATGTACTCTGAGAGAAGGTACTCTCCGTTGAGAATTCGATGAGAGACCCGTGTCTCGATACTCGTGTCTGATTGCTGAATCAGAGCTTCGTATAATTATGATTTTACGAATTTAGCCTTTGTCGAAAATCCACCATATACAATTATAAATATTTGTTTCTTTTGCTTAACGAAATTTCGGTACAATTGATATTTATTCCATGATGTGTGTGTGGATGAGTGATTCAATTGGTTCCGGTTAAGAAAAACTATTGTTATCTTGCTTTATTGTTTGGTATCAATTGTTTAGGCTTACAAAATTTCGGTACAATTGATGTCGTGTGTGATTCAATTGGTTCCGGTTAAGAAAAACTATTGTTATCTTGCTTTTTTATGGTATCAATTGTTTAGGCTTACAAAATTTCGGTGCAATTGCGGTGCTTTTAATGTCTATGTTGTTTTAATTGCTTCTGGCTGAGGTGAATAATTATACAAGTTGATTTGTTTTGGTTTATATGAATTAGTTATGTCTTAACAAAAGAATATGTTGACGGGATGAGTTGTTTAGTCCAATTCGATTTCGGATAAGATAAACTAAGTTAATTCTGATCTTAGTTAGACTTATCAAAATGGAGGTTTCGGTTATTCAAGTCTAATTGAATGCCTAAACAAGGAAATGCTAGTTAACTAACCTAGTATTTGGCTTGTTTAAAATTTAAAGGTCTAAGTTATATGGATAATTAGAACCTGATGAGAAAAATAGAGTTTATCTTTGTTTTGGTCTTATCGAATGAAGCAGTTGTATTTATACAATCGGTTTAGCAAAGGAACTAATGTGATTAGTTGATTTTTGGTTTGCTAAACTATTTGGGAAAATTGCTTCGGGCAATTATTTCCATGATAACATATCAAAACATAATTACTTTGTAGTTTCGGTTTTGATATTGGTTATCAAAAATGGTGTGTGGAACCCTCATGCTTGACTTAAAAGGTTGCAAGTCTATTTTGAGATTTGTAAGATCCTTTTCGTGTTGTCCTTTATTTTTTTCGTTTCTTTGTCATTTTGTGACAAAAAGGGGGAGAAATATATGGAATAAACAAGTGATGCTGGTGTGAATTTATATTGATTGGTGTCACTAGGGAAGAGGACAATGGTGCTTGAACGTTTATCTAACGAATGAGGAAAAGCACAGACTAAGGGGGAGTAACATATCATATGATTTGGTATAACAAAGACGTGAGGATTGCAAATCTACCTATCTCACCTTTATGGGGAGTATGAGCTTTGTTATTATAATGTCAACAATTGTTGCATTTTTAAGGATTGAATTTATGCAGGTTATGTGCTGTTAAATTCGGGAATCAAGCGTGTGTATAATGAATTCTTGTAATTTGTTTATCCATATGATTGTAAGAGTTTTGTCACTAAAATTGACAAAGGGGGAAATTGTTAGAGCATAGCTCGGTTGAACCCACCAAGCGTTGGTATGTCAAGTTTGGTTGTCATATTTTAGTGAACTAAAACTCATTTAAGAGTCGCTTGATTAAATGTACTAGAGTCAACTTCGTATAGGTTAGCTTGAAAGTATTAGGATATGAGACATTATAAGTATTGCGAAGACTTGAAGAAGTCAAGAAGTACGGAGCTACAAACACAACATCATCCTTCCACTTGAGGTTAGTGATATTTGACTTGAACCGTTTCATTCCCTAATGTATCTTTCAAGTCGTGCATATTGAAAACAAAACTGCGAAGCATGAACACTCTAGATAGACATAGTATTAAGGAATTCAATACGAGGTTTATTGCTTAACCATTAAACTTTGTATATAAGACATCAACATAATCGTATGAATGCTATTGCGATTATGTATGGGTATGAGGTGAGGATTTCATCCTAGGAAACAGTGTTGTTACATGTATTTTAAGGAAGTAAGTTCATGAACTTTTTTTGTGAACCGAAAAAGAAATTGTCAGGCGTTATTGGGGCTGTTCTTCATTGCATATCTTATAAATGACCAATATGTGTGATTAGTATAACCGCCCATGACTTGTTTGTGTTCTTGGTAAAACTATTCACATGAGGCCTGACTTTTGTATTGGTATGACTTTTATTAGTGAAACCGATCTTAAGTAATCACCTATTGGTATGATCGAGTTTGTGCAGTTTGTAAGGCCTAACACTGGGTAAAGGGGAACCGATCCTAGTAAGAGGTGCAACACGGCACAAATGGGAATCGATCCTTGTATGGGGTGCAACAAGGTTTATAACAGAAAGGGGAACCGATCCTATGGACATGTGCAACACGTTTTTAGGCAAAGGGGAACCGATCTTATGGACATGTGCAACACATATGAGTTAGATACCATATATATGTGGGGAACCGATCCTAGTACTTAGTCAACCGAATTTTGGGAAGCTAGTCTAACTATGCACAGTACTCATATGGAGGTAGAACCGAAACTTGTTTTGGTAGAACCGTTAAACCCATGATTTGTGATTGAGAAGTTCTTAATCAATCACATAGCTCTTGAAAGTCAGATGAACCAATTCTAAACTTGTTTGGAAGTGTGGTAAATCGGTTTCAAGTGAGTAAGTATGAAAGAGGACTTGCAAAGAAAGGATGTCGACACACTTTGAACACATGCAATAATGCGTATATTTTTTATTGTTCAAAGATATTCCTTAACGGCTAAGAAGGAAGTAAATCCCAGGATCGAAATTAAATAAGTTAAGAATCTTTTAATTATGGTTTTTAATTATATATGGAAAATAAGAATTAGTAATGTGCATTTGTTAGTTAAAGATTTTCCAAGGAGATTTTCGATCATTATTTTGGACAGAGCATTCTCAGGAATTATGAAAACCGAATATGGAAATTATTATAGAATATCTTGAGAATATTTTCGGTTTTGGAAATTCCTTAGTGTCCAAACTTTCTTGTCTATAAATACTTGAAGTTTGCATTTCGGGCAAACTAATCCTTCGTGACAGTAAACTTCCTTTGTTGTATTGTTACTGGTGAAGCCGCCTATTCGGAGAGGAGAGTAACCTAATTAGGCGAAATCTCTTACGGACGCTCAATTAAAGTCTTCTTTGGGATTGAGAAGCTCTAGCGCGTACCGTTGGTGGGAAACTAGATATTTGCGGTTTATCTTTTGTTTTCACATTGATTTGATTGACTAAAGGTGGTTGAACTTTGATTGTACCTAGTTTGTTTGTGCTTGAGAATCTTCTCTTCTGATATAAGATTCACTCAAACTAGTTCAAGGTTTCGACAGGGATATTTAGGCTGTTGTTAGTTCTAAAGACGATCTTGTGATAATCCATTGTTAACAGACTCCGTTCTATGAGTGATTGATCACAAGAGATTCAAGTAGCTGTGTTCAGGTGTTTATTGAAGATCTAAGAAGATTTGAAGACAAAGAAGAGATAGAAGATTTCTGACTTGGTTATATAAATCTTTGGTGTGCACAATACTTGTTTCGGTAAAAGAGGATCCAACTATAATGGATCTATCCTTGTGGTATTTTGATAGAATAGTTGTGTAGATCGGCATCAATACGTTTCCTTCCGATTAAAGGTATTGATTGCAAAATCTTGACGATTACCTTTTGGTAATTGAACATAAGGTAGATCTTGGAACCTGGCAAAGGAGTTTATGTTAAGATAAACAGAAGAGCCTTTGTCCAACTCATATCACTTGGTTGAAGAGAGTTGATACCAAAAAAATTTGTTGTTCCTTTACTATTTGGAATACGAACCAAAGGAATTGGTCCAAGTACGTGACTTGTTTACAGGTCGGAGGCGTGGGAATACATACGGAACTAGGTGAACTATAGGTTTATTTGCTTGGTCTCAACTATACGAAGTTGGTTTATTTTTTATGCGGCTTAATCCTGAGAATATTCAATTCTGGACAAGGTCCCGAGGTTTTTCTGCATTTGAGGTTTTCCTCGCTAACAAAATCTCACTGTGTCATTTACTTTATATTTCCGTATTATAATTGTTTTATTATAATTAAAGTAAATCACACAAACGTTAATTCCTATTTACTTGATAAGCAATCCTATTGTGTTTGGTTAAGTCCGAACCTTTGTATCATGTAAACATACTTCGTTGTTGTATTGTCTCGATCTCGTATCCATAGACGATCACACGAAGTGTGAACCGATTTGTTGTATTGTCTCGACTCAGTCCATAGACAATCAATTTCGGAGAAAGGACTTATAGGAAGGAAAAGTTTTAGCTTGAGGTATATTTGGGTACCCTCGCCTTTTCAGAATTACTTGGAATTTGAAGAAACAGTATTCTATTATGATTTGGTTAGAGTTGAAGATAAAACTAATGGGTGGGATGCAAACTCAAGTGTGATAAAGGTTAACTTGTCAAAGCTGAAAAGTATCAACAAAGTGGTTGATGAGCCATTTATCCTCGCATCTGAAGCAACCAAAGTGTTCTACTCAACGGATCTTTCTCCACAGGAATGGTCTGTGTTGTTGCATTCATCTAAGAAGTTAACGTCCGTGGTAGATAAGCTTGAATTTCCTACAGTTTATCAGTCAGCTCTTATTGACAATAAAAGTTTAGAAAATCTTATTTATGTTGATTCTGTAGTTTGAAGGATTTGTGACTGCGCACTTCTTCTGAATTGTTTGGTTTGATCACTTTCTATTTATTTGAGAAGTTTTCTTTGTTTTCTTATGTGGATGATTTTGTCCTATTGATGTTCTTTCTTAGCTTTGTTTTCACCTACACGATCTTAATCTTTCACACTTGGTATTTTACAGGTTATTATGGCAGCAGTAGTGGAGGTCGATGAATATGGACTACCTATTTTTCTAATGCAACAAAAGTAGGCCACAAGAAGGGCGCCTTGGTTCGTACCATGTTCCTATTTCGTACAAAAACTGGAGGAAAGTGCCTGATAAGTACAAGGAAGATATTTGGAATGAACTTAAGGTACAAATTTTACCTCATGACATGATTTTTGGTTTACTTCTTAGTTAACTTTATTTGAAGGATTACACATTTAGGAACCCATTGATTACCTCTGTATTTTCAGAGATCATTTGATTTACCTGAGACTTCCAAGCCCATTATGTTAAAGGGGATGTATGATCCATGGAGGAGATTCAAGTCTAAGTTACGACTCGACTATTATGATATATATGGTACTCATGAAGAAAGGATTACAAATGCTCCTTCAGGTGTCAAATCAGAGGATTGGATAAAATTCTGTGAACATGAGAACGGTGACTCAGTCCAAAACAATAGAGCTTCTAATAAGAAGAAAATAGAACGATATGATTACTCTCATACCTCATGTTGCAAGCCTCATTGTTTGGTGAGAGCTGAACTGGTAGGGCTTTCATTTCAATGATGCAACTTACCCCATACCTCAAGCTGTTGTGGGCAATGATTGATTCATACTCATTGTATTTGTAAATGTAGGAGGCTGCGAACCCTGAAGTACAAATAACTACCTCTGATGTGTGGATTAAAGATCATTCACAGGAGGGTGGGGTAATTTTACCTAGTCAGATTAATTTCAGTTATATATGAGTCAACCATACTATGTGAGTTAGATTAATTTCAGTTATATGTAGTCTTCTTTAACTGTATGTACACTAGTTAGTGATCAATATTATAAGCAAGTGATTATTATATATGCTCAACATTACAGGAACAACTTATGAAGGTACTAAAAGGCGTCAAGGAAAAATTCGATGCAGGTACTCCGGTAGAAGAAAATTGTGCAGTGACTGAGTTTTTTGGGAAGGATTCACGAGGACGTGTTCGTGTTGTAGGTCATGTTTCTCGTATACAAGTTGAAGTCTCTGATCTTGCTCGTGCTAAATTAGCTGAACTGGAGTCTAGAGATGAAATTCTTACCAACAAGGTGGAAGACTTAGGTGGCAAGATGGGAGTTCTTATTGAAGGCTTTGGAACATTATGCCACATAGTGAAGGATATTCAAGCTGCAATGCCGTCAGTTGTTGGCTCGAACATGTGTAGCACTTCACGTGGTCAGAATTGTGAAAAAGGTCATGCTGGTTCACCTCAATCAGGTCCAGTTTCTCACATAATTTCACCTGATCATGTCATACCACCAAATTTTCACGCAAGTTCACCTAGTCATGCCATATCACCAGCTCGATCAGCAGTAGGTGATATGCAGCGGTGTTCATTGCTGAACATAAGGGTGATATAGTTGCAACTGGTGAAGTTTGTACTGGTACTTCAATACTTATGGCTCACGTCTCACCTGAACCTGCTACTCATTCGAAGGTGTTGCTCGACGACATTCTCCTTCCTGATGACAAAACCGTAAAATCTAACACGTTCGCACCGATCTTTAGAGATGTTGGAATTGGAGGATTTTTGGTTCATCCAAAGAGGTCCATCGCATATGATTAAGATGACTTTACTACTTTTTTGGAGATAAGTTATGAAGTTCTTCATGAATATCTCAGCCATCTTGCATCACTTATATAAATGTCTAGCTAACATATGGTTTTAGTCTTTTTTTTGCTTATATGCACACTTTTGTATGTATGCTGAATACACTAATATGCACACTCTTATGCATTTGTGCATAAGGAAGACTTATATGCAGTTGCGCATAAGAAGTATTTAAGTACACCTAGAAACATCTGATCTTTTTGATATATGCATGTGAACAGAAACGGTTTATGAATCTATATTTACTTTTTATTGCCTTGTTTATATTTGTTGTATATATGTATATGTGGATGGTATTTTTGTTGTATGTGATTCCATAGGTGGCTTCATTTAAAGTCAATTGAAGTACTAGTAGCCACCCGGGTAAATATCAATCCCTGGTAAGTACTCCACTTGCTTGCACTTATATTATTAAGTTTAATTATGTTTATGGAATCTGACCTTCTATCTACTTGCGTGGTATTATGCTTAATGTTTATTTTTGTTGAGTGAGAAGTGAACTGCTGTGGGATCAACATCAACTTGTGTAGGTATAATTCTTCTTTACGCTTCTGAATTCCTTTTAGGAGTCATTAAACATAACTATGTATCTCTACTAAAGAACTTATGTCTTTCATTTTGATGTTTAAACAGTGGCCCAAGGTCCGAGAATGAACAAGAAAAATCTCACTTCTCACTGGTGTATTTTATGTTTTTTTTTTTTTTTTGATTTCATCTTATTCCACTTGATACAATAGTTAGGGTTTTATTCTTTTGCGTATCTGAGTTTCCTATTTGCCTTGAATACTCTTTTCTGTAATGGAGATGGGAACTGTAGTTAATGTTTCGTATCTGTTAAACATGTTCTTGGTTTAACCATTCATGTATAGGTCGAGCTTTGATTATATGTTGGATGTGCCTTTTCGAAGAAAGAAAAAAGGGTAGATGTCTAGGCTTCCAACCCAAAACCAGTCGACACGGAGTGTCTCCTTTGTACTATCCTGAGCATGACTACTATAATTATGGTCAACGTAAGATAATTAATTCCAACAAGTTTACTACGTACTACGATCATGATGAATAATTTGGTTACTGCTGATTGTTTCAAATCATGCAACTTACTGTTGTATATCAGTTTTTACCTTGTAACATTACTTGTTTCTTTCTATTTGGTTATTATGAAATTATAACTTTTCGGGAGTGACTCAATTCAGTTAGTTAAATTACCATTCTTTTCTCTAATCATTTTGACATCTTATCTATGGCATTCTCATCCAAAACCACAAATCTATATCTCTACTGAAGAACTTATATCTTACTTTTTGATGTTTAAACAGTGGCCCGAGGTCCGAGAATGAACCAGGAAAAACAAACTGCTCACTGGTATGTCTTATTTTATTTTGTTTTATTTCATCTTATTCCACTTGATACAATAGTTAGGGTTGGCTTAATTTCTTAGCATATCATAGTTTCCTATTTGCCTTGATCAATAGTCTTTCTGTAAATGGAGATGTGAACTGCAGTTTGTTAGAGCACCGCTCGGTCGAGCTCGCAAGCGTTGCTATCTCAAGCTTATTTGTCAAGTTTAGTTGATCAAAACTATATATTTTATTTCTATTCTACTTATAGCTATGTCTCGTATTAGAATATAAGTGTATAGTTGAGCTTTAGACTTCACGGTGTTCACCAATTGAAGAAGAAGATCTACTGAAGAGCTTGGAGGAACTTCATCAACAAAAGGTATCTGGAGACTAAAACTTATCTATCACTTAGAAGTCTATTATATTCTATCTTCTAAACATACTAAGTCGTATATCTATACAGACTTTTACATTATACACAATTGAAATTTCGAGTTGAGTTTATCTCGCTTATATATTTCTCGAAATACGTGTTGGAAGCTTTTAGCTTTAGCTTAAACTTCATTATCTACTTGACGAGTTTAGTTGGAGACAATTTATTTATTGGAAACTAAATACTAAGTCAAGATGATCATGTGAAAATTACATTGAACATCTTACATGATTTGTGTGAGACAATCATTTGATGTTAACTTGGGAAGTTTCGTATTGATCGATTAATCACTTGAAAATCACATGAAGCTAGTGGTATGTGTAAGATTACCATTGTTGTCTTCCAAGGATGTTTTAATGTTCAAATGAGAGTTTTAGAACGACTACCAATGTCTGGATATAACACAGTATGTATACTTTGTATGCGAACTGTGAAGTTCTAGTTTAGGTCCCGAACTCTTGTTTGGAACTATATTTGCGAACGAGTTTACCTGTGAAAGGTACGGAACTGTGGTTCGCGTACTCTGTTTTCGAACGACAAGACTAATCCCAAGTCCGGAACTGTGATTCGCGTACTCTGTTTGCGAGCACAATGGTTAGGTTCTAAAATCGGTAAGTATGAAATTCATACTCATGAACTCAGGTTCGTTTGTGAACTAAAGTCCCTGGAACTTTAATGAAATAAGTTATGCGAACTTTTTTTGCAAACCGCGGCATTATATTCATGAATTGGTTCTTGTATAGTACTTTGTACAATTACAAACCAAACTGAATATGTTTCAAATGGTTCATATATATTTCTATGAGATAGTGAACATTTGAACAACTCTCTTGAAAAACATTTAGATTTATTTGATTATCTATCATGATTGATTGATCATCATATTTGATATATAAGTGTTAGATGAATATGGCTAAATTGTAGGTGTTCATGTAGCTAACTTCGGTTAATTGTTATTGAGCCAACAAGTTATACACGTTTAGGTACGGGTCATCCATATCCAAATATAGGTATATTTCATTTGTATGTATCAAGCTAGTACCATCAACGGTGGAGATTGATTGCTTAGTTTCTAAGCAGACTTAGCTTGAATCTTAAATTAGGAGTTCATCTAACGGTGAATATCAATTGCTTTGTTACTAAGTTATCTTAGCTTTGATTGTAAGCAACCCTGATTTGAAAGAATATATAAGGGAGAACTCTAGCATCTGGGAAACCTAATCCCGACACTCTCGTGTGTCCTAGTTGCAAACTAGAGTCGATTCTCCATTAACCTAGGGTGTTCCAAAACCATTATTAGGTTAACGACTTGAAGACTTCATTTGGGATTCGTGAAGCCAGATCCAACTATTTTATCTGTAGTTGTGTATTATGATCTTACTTTTTCTATAATATTGAGTTTAATATTCTCTAAGATTTTCTCGAGATTATTTCCGATTGGTAAGATATAAAAAGTAATCATAACAGTTCTTCGTCTCAGACTCTTGTGATTCCGCATTAACTTCTTATGTTAATCAGTTAGGCTATTGTGAGGTGACTAATATCTCTAGTTTACTCTTAGGGAGTATAAGACCGGATTATTAATTGAGTTTCCAGTTCACCTTGATTTATCTAAAGACGGAAACAACAACCAGATAGACTTATCTATGGGAGATAGATTTTTTTATAAGTCTTCGACTTTGGCTCGTAGCAATTCTTAGTTGTGGGTGAGATCAGCTAAGGCAATCACGTGTGCAGAGTCCTTGCTGGGATTCAAGAAGCGTATGGAACGCGACTGTACCTTAATCGGTGTGAGACTTGGTTAGGGCTCAACCACATTCCAGTCTGAAGTTAACTTGTAGTAGGCTAGAGTCTGTAGTGCTTAATACATTGTGGTGTTCAAATTTGGACTAGGTCCCGAGGTTTTTCTGCATTTGCGGTTTCCTCGTTAACACAATTTCTGATGTCTGTGTTATTTCTTTTTCGCATTATATTTGTTTATATAATCACATGTTGTGCGTAGTTCAATCATAGTTGTTAAATCTAACTTTGTTTGTTGAATAATACTTGATTGACACTCGAACATTGGTCTTTGATACCATCCGAGTTATTCTCATATTAATCAGTCTCACGGATTTCATCTAGTTGATTTACTGATTTTACTGAGAAAGAGATAAATCTCTTTGTTATCTTTCTTGATTGAGTCTCACTTTTAAGTTGGTGCTCTCAGAATTATATTGGAGTTTAGTCCATACAAATTGCCGAACAAAATATTGGGCGTGGTTGTTATACCCCCTGTGTTTTCAATTGGTATCAGAGCAGGAAAACACACTAAGACCTCACAAGTTTGTGTTTGTAGCAATCTGACTCTATGGTCAGAAGTTTTATCTCCATAAACATACCACCAGATCCAAGGGATTCAAAATTCTCTTCCATGACTGATTTGATAAAATTTGTAGAATAGATTCTTTCTAAACCTCCTCTAGGTTTAAAATCTCTTGAAGTGCTTGAAAAAGCGGGGGTCTAACAACCACACCCAATATTTCGTTAGGCAATTTGTATGGAATAACTCCAATATAACTCCAAGAGAATCAACTAGACAGTCAGACTCAATCAAGGAAAATATATCCAAGAGTTATATCTTTGTTTCTCAAAGTAATAAGCAAATCAAACAGATAGAAATCCGTGAGACGGATTATTATGAGAAAAAACTTGAATGGTACCAAAGACCAATGTTCAAATGTTAATCAATTTCAATCAACAACCAAAGGTTAGATTTACCAATTGATTGAACTACGCACAACCTGTGATATTTCAATTATATAAACAAATATAATGCAGAAAAGAAATAGCACAGACGCCAGAATTTTTGTTAACAAGGAAACCGTAAATGCAGAAAAACCCCGGGACCTAGTCCAGTTTTGAACACCACACTGTATTAAGCCGCTGGAGACTCTAGCCTACTACACGTTAACTTCGAACTGGAGTGTAGTTGAGCCCTAACCAATCTCACACTGATTAAGGTACTGTCGCGTTCCTTACGCCTCTGAATCCCAGCAGGACTCTACGCACTTGATTCCCTTAGCTGATCTCACCCACAACTAAGAGTTGCTACGACCCAAAGTCGAATACTTGATAAACAAATCTTTCTCCCACAGAAAATTCTATTCTGATCGATAAATATGTCTCCCACAGAAATACCTACGAAGTTTTGTTCCGTATTTTGATAAATCAAGGTGAACACGAACCAATTGATAATTCGGTCTTATATTCCTGATAAACAACCTAGAAATATCAATCACCTCACACTAACTTAACTATATGGTAGTAAAACAAGTTATTATGGAATCACAAAGAATGATACGAAGAGCTTTGTGATTACTTTTTATATCTTACCTATCGGAGATAAATCTCGAGCAAATCTTAGAGAAGATAGTACTCAATACGATAGAACAAGTAAGACAGAACACACAACTACATAGAAAATAGTTGGGTCTGGCTTCAGAATCCCAATGAAGTCTTTAAGTCGTTAACCTATAATGGTTTTAGGAAAAACCTAGGTTAAAGGAAAATCGACTCTAGTCCCAACTAGTATCACACAAAAGGTGCGGGGATTAGGTTTCCCAGTTGCTAGAGTTCTCCCTTATATAGTCTTCAAATCAGGATTTGAAGCTTTGAAACAAAGCAATCAATGTTCACTGTTAGATGAGATCCTGATTTAAGGTTCAAGCTAAGTTTGCTTAAAAGCAAAGCAATATCTCTTTACTGTTAGATGGTCTTAGCTTGTTACACACAAATGAAATATACTTTCATTTAGATATGGGTAACCGTACCTAAACGTGTATATTGAGTTGGCTCACTAACAGTTAATCGAAATTAGCCATATGAACACTCTTGTATTAACCACATTCATCTTAACACTTATAGATCAAATGATAATCAAATGAATCTAATTGTGTTACTCATAGAGTTGTTCAATTATTTATATTCTCATAAAAGTAGACAAGACACAATTGAAGCAAAATCGGATTGATTCAAAAGAATCAGTTCATGAACATTTTAGCCACGGTTTGTAAAGATTGCATTCCTTAATATATAAATATATTTATTCATGAGTATGAAATCATACTTAACCTATTTTAGAACTTAACCACATAAGTTTGCAAACGAGGACGCAAACTTAAGTTTCGGACTTTGAACTTTTCCGACAGTTCGCAAACGGATACGCATACTGTCGTTCCGGACCGAACTCAGGGGAAACAGTTTGCAAACGGGTACACAAACTTGGTTCATAGACTTTAACTGTTAAAACCGTTCGCATACGGGTATGCATACTTGGTTCTATTAGAGCATAAATCGGTTGAACCCACCAAGCGTTGGTATGTCAAGTTTGGTTGTCATATTTTAGTGAATCAAAACTCATTTTAAGAGTCGCTTGATTATGTACTAGAGTCAACTTCGTATAGGTTAGCTTGAAAGCATTAATATATGAGACATTACAAGTATTGCAAAGACTTGAAGAAGTAAGAAGCTACAACGACAACTTCATCCTTCCACTTGAGGTTAGTGATATTTGACTTAAACTGTTTCATTCCCTAACATATCTTTCAAGTCGTGCATATTGAAAATAGAACTGTGAAGCATGAACATTATAAATAGACATAATATTAAGGAATACAATACCAGGTTTATTGCTTAAACATTAAACTTTGTAGATAAAACATCGATATAATCGTTTAAATGCTATTGTGATTATGTATGGGTATGAGGTGAGGATTTCATCATAGTAAACAATGTTTTACATGTGTTTTAAGGAAGTAAGTTCATAAACTTTTTTATGAATCGAAAAGGAAATCGCCAGGCGTTATTGGTATTATTATTCATTGCATATCTTGTGAACAACCAATATGTGTGATTTAATATAACCGCTCATGACTTGTTTGTGTTCTTGGTAAAACTATTCACAAAGGCCTGACTTATGTATTGGTGTGACTTTTATTAGTGAAACCGATCTTAGTAATCACCTGAAATGGTATGATCGAGTTTTTGATTTGTGTATGACCAAATCTGGGTAAAGGGGAACCGATCCTAGTAATAGGTGCAACACTTCACAAAGGGGGATCGATCCTTGTATGAGGTGCAGCAAGTTTGTAGCATAAAGGGGAACCGATCCTATGGACATGTGCAACACATATAAGTTAGATACCATATATATGTGGGAACCGATCCTAGTACCTAGTCAACCGAATTTTGGAAAGCTAGTGTGACTATGCACAATATTCACATGGAGGTAGAACCGAAACTTGTTTTGGTAGAACCGTTAAACCCATGATTTGTGATTGAGTGTTCTTGATCAATCACAAAGTTCTTGAAAGTCAGATGAACCAATTCTAAACTTGTTTAGAAGTGTGGCAAATCGGTTTCAAGGTTGTAAGTATGAAAGAGGACTTACAAAGTAAGGATGTCGACACACTTTGAAAAAGGGCAGTAATGTTTATCTTTAATTGTTCAAAGTTATTCCTTAATAGCTAAAGGAAGAAAATCCCAGGATCGAAACATAAATAAGTTAAGAATCTTTTAATTAAGGTCTTAATTTTATTTTAGGAAAATGAGAATTAGTAATGTGCATTTACTAGTAAAAGATTTTCCAAAGAGATTTTCGGTCAATATTTTGGACAGTGCATTTCCAGGAATTATGGAAACCGAATTTGTGCTTTAATGAATATCTTGAGAATATTTTCGGTTTTGGAAATTCCTTGGTGTCCAAACTTCCTTATCTATAAATACTTGAAGTTTGCATTTCTAGCAAACTAATCCTTCGTGACAGCAAACTTCCTCGCTTGTGTTGTTACTGGTGAAGCCGCCTATTCGGAGAGGAGAGTAACCTAATTAGGCGAAATCTCTTACGACCGCTCAGTTTAAAGTCTTCTTTGGGATTGAGAATCTCTATTAGTACCGTTGGTGGGAAACAAGATAATTGCGGTTTATCTTGTGTTTTCGATTGATTTAATTGACTAACGGTGGTTGAATTTTGATTGCACCTAGTTTGTTTATGCTTGAGAATATTCTCTTCTGATATAAGATTCACTCAAACTAGATCGAAGTTTCGACAGGGATCTTTAGACTATTGTTAGTACTAAAGACGATCTTGTGATAATCCATTGTTAACAGACTCCGTTCTGTGCGTGATTGATTACAAGAGATTCAAGTTGTTGTGTGCAGGTGTTTATTGAAGATCTAAGAAGATTTGAAGACAAAGAAGATATTGAAGATTTCTGATTTGGGGCTCATAATATTTGGTGTGCACAATACTTGTTTCGGAATAGAGGATCCAACTATAATCGGTTTATCCTTGTGGTAGATTGGATTGATTAGTTGTGTAGATCAGCATCAATACAATTCTTTGTGATTAAAAGTATTGATTGCAAAATCTTAACAATTACTTCGGTAGTTGAACATAAGATAAATCTAGGAACCTGACGAAGGAGTTTATGTTAAGATAAACAGAAGGGCCTTTGTCCGACTCATATCACTTGGTTGACGAGAGTTGATACCAAACATATTTGTTGTTGCTTTACTGTTTGGAATACGAACCAAAGGAATTGTTCCAAGTACGTGACCTATTCATAGGTCGGAGGCGTGGAAATACAGACGGAACTAGGTGAACTATAGGTTCAGTTGCTTGGTCTCAACTATACGAAGTTGGTTTAATTTTGGGTAGCGGCTTAATCCTGAGAGTATTCAATTCTGGACAAGGTCCCGGGGTTTTTCTACATTTGTGGTTTCTCGTTAACAAAATCTTGTTGTGTCATTTACTTTATATTTCCGCATTATAATTGTTTTATTATAATTAAAGTAAATTACACAAACGTTAATTCCTATTTACTTGATAAGCAATCCTATTGTTTTTGGTTATGTCCGAACCTTTTTATCAAGTAAACATACTTCGTTGTTGTATTGTCTCGATCTCGTATCCATAGACGATCACACGAAGTGTGAACCTATTAGTTGCATTTTCTCGACTCAGCCCATATATACAATCACTTTCGGAGAAAGGACTTATAGGTAGGAAATTTTTTAGCTTGAGGTATATTTGGGTACCCTCGCCTTTTCAGGTTCCCGAACCTGAATCATTCTTACAACAGTTTGCATACAGGTATGCATATTGTGCTATATCCAGACAATAGTTAATTGTTCTAAACTCTCATTTTAGTCATTGAAACATCCTTAAAAGACGACAATAGTTGTTTCACACAAACTATTAGCTTTCAATTAATTTTCAAGTGATCGAATGATCAATACGAAACATTCCGAGTCTACATCAAATGACTGTCTCACACAAATCATGTAACATGTTACAAGGCGATTTTCACATGATCATATTTTGACTCATAATTTAGTTTCCATCAAATAAATTATTTCAAACTAAACTCGTCAAGAATAATGATGAACGTAGTAAAAGCAAAAAGCTGTCCAACACATATTTCGAGAAAGATATAAGCGAGTTAAACTCAGCTCGAAATATGAAATGTGTATAATGTAAAAGTCTATGTAGTTGTACGACTTAGTCTCTATAGGAGATAGAATAGAATAGACTTCTGAGTGATAGATGAGTTCAAGTCTCCACATACCTTTTGTTGATGAAGATCCTCCAAGATCCCCTTAGTAGATCTTCGTCTTCAATCGATGAACACCGTGAATTCTAAATCTCAATTACACATTTTATCCTAATCTGAGACATAGCTATAAGTAGACTAGAAATCAAGACTTATAGTTTTGACACCGAAACTTGACAAACAAGCTTGAGATAGCAACGCTTGCGAGTTCGACCGAGCAGTGCTCTAACAATCTCCCTCTTTGTCAATTTTAGTGAGAAAATTATCAATACATATGGATTACAAACAAATATACTTTGTAGCTTCTCATCCAAATGCTTGATTTCCTTGGTTCTTCAACATTCCTTGAATTCTTCGTCACTCCAAGTACTTCAGTGATTCTGAACGTGTTCAACTCAGCATCATTGTTGTCGAAGATCCGTATCATTGTTGTTGAAGATCCGTAGCCATAACAATAAGAAAATACATGTTCTCAATTATTGTTATACAGTGTCATAGTATTATTACACATCATCAAAGTTCAATTGTATCACAACTTTGACAATAATACTACGGTGATATGTATCACTCCCCCTTAGTCAATACTTCGTCTCACTGTAGGATCATAATCTCGCAGCAGTAATGTCTCAGCGAAATTATCAACAACACAACACAACAGCATCGCAGAACAATTTCAGAAACGATATAATAAACAACGTCAGCCAAAATCATGAGAAAGATGTGATGGTCCTGCGAACATTAGAGAGTTTGCGAGATTAACATTTGTAAGGTTGCCAGAATGTCGCAAGCCATATCCGAAAATAAAGGACAGATTAGAAGTCATCCACTATGTATTTCCTTATAAATGGTCGTTCAGTTGTAAAGGAGAGGGAGAGATCTTTTTTGAGTAAGAAACAAGTAAATAGGAGAGAGAAAATCTAGAGCAGTGGTTATTCTTGATTCCTTTATCTTTTCTTGTAAGATTGTTCAAGGATTCATCAATAAAATTAAGATTGTTAATCTAAAATGAGTTGAGTGTTAATGAAATCATATGTGGGTGTTGTTGTATTTCGATTGCGGTAAATAAGGGTTCGTTTCTCGGACTTGTAAAGATTTAAAAATAAAAATATATACATAATATTTGTCACAGGATCAAGAGACACTAGGACACAGGATTCCACCATTAATCATTCACACAATTCATATATTTATTCGAAACAATTATAGCTCAAATCATAAGGACTCTCATTCTTGCCAAGGTAGATTTTTAGAATATTTATTGTATATCACTAGCATGACGCATCAAAAGCACTATGACCAAGCATACATCATCATACGATATCACAACCAATTAAGAAAAATCATAAATCGATTAATAAAAGTGCAAGTAGTCAAAAAAAAGAATTAATATAATTATCATATGCGTAAAGAACGGCTTCCTCCATCATCCCAGTGTTGGGGTTTAGCTAATCATAATAATCATGTTCTCAAAATATATATTTGATGCTCAAAGTATGATTAAAAGAGTCAAAAGTTATAAAACAGTGGTTTTGAGACTCACAAAACACGTCCAGAAAGAAACGATACCAGAAAACTGCAGCTAAACTGCGACACTTCTCCACTGCTGCTGGAACTGTTGAAGAACGACGGTCTTTGGCCGTCCGTTCTTCGTGTTCTTGAGCTCCTCCTTCTTCTTCAGCAGCAACAGGTGAACAATCCTGCAAGTCCCGATTTCTCGCTCCTCTCGGCTCTGGCTCGACCCCAAACTCTTGATCCCCTTATATGAGACTCGAACAACTCCTTTTATACCATCTAGCTCCACCAAATCCTCACCAAGAATCTATTTTATCTCCCAATATTTTTTTTTATTCTTCAAGTAAAGTCTAGTATTTCTTTCCCTGTTAAACTCTCTTTACGCGTCAATGCTTCATCCAAAAATCTCTCTCTGTTTACTGCGTACTATTATAAAGATAGAAAAGAATCATGAGAAGATATTCTCCTCCAATATCACGCATGTAATCTTCCAACAGGACCCGATATTCTCGCAAAGATATTCTTCCTCTCTGTTTAGCTAAGTCCGGCTATTCTAGCCCAAATTCATCGATCAAAACAGACGTACAAGGCCTGTTAACTCCATTCAAGACCAGCCCAATGGTTTCCAGCGATTGAATCTCGCTCAAAGTTGCTCAAATTCGAAGTCCAAAATCTGTAACCGTCTGCATGCATTTTCCCGCCAATTTTTGAGTTTGAAAATTTGAATAAGAAAAGGAGTTCCCTTAATCCAAAAGTTGGACGCCTTTAGCAGCTGGGGTGTCCAGGGGTGCCCTTATCCAAATGATGGGTGCCTGATTAAAGATTTTTGATGGGGTTGTAGTAAATAGGATTCGTTTCAGACTTGTGAAGGAAATGAAATTTTTAGATTTAATAAAAATATATATACAAAAATATTAACAATGGGCGAGAGTATTGGGACTAAAGATTCGGCCGTTTTTTTTCATTTTCAAATGGTTCAGAAATTAATTCTAGGAATTATAGTTCAAAAACAAAACAATTATTAACTCTAGTTTATTGCCAAGATAGATTTTATAAAATATTACTTGTATTTCTTAAGCATGGCATATCAAAAATCCCTAGGACTAAGCATACTCCATCAAATGAAATCACAAGTAATTAATTTAAAATCTTAATTCAATTAAAATTAATGCAAAAAGTAAATAAAATAATTAATGAAATTACCACATGGATGAAATTCGACCTCCTCCGCCGTCCCAGTGTTGGGGTTTAACTCATCATGTAGAAAACACACTCAAAATATTTATTTATTGCTCAAATGGTGTTTACAATGAAGAGAAGAAGAGAAAATGGTGTAAAACTGTAATCTGCGACGCACAAAAAGCGCCACAGAATGAACGATAAAAGACAAGTGATGCTGCTGTTTAGACTGCACTGCGACCCACGGCTGTGCGTCTTAGATACTGTTGATAAACGACTATCCTTGCGAGTCCGTTCTTCGTGTTCTTGGTGTTCTTCATCATCATCATCATCAGCAGCAGCAACAGCAGCAACAGAGTTTCATCAACTCTTGATTTCTGCTTCTCTGGACCTCCTCTCGACCCCAAACTCTCGACACCCTTTTTTCTGAGTCCCCAACACCTTATATATACTCAGAGGATCAACATAACTCGAGTTTAATTCCCGTATCTTCTCCATTATTGTTTTTATTCTCCACGGGATAATTTCCTTCTTTGGGAAGATTTTATTCCTTCTTTTCTTCTCTTCTTGCCCGTGTCTACAACTGTCAAGATATCTTTAGGATAACAATGAATCAAAACCGAATATCTCCTCTGCTTTCCTTCCCACGTAACTCCCAAAAATAGCAGAGAGACATCCAAATTATTCTCTCTTCCCTGTCTCGTGATATCTTCATGTCTGATCGCATTTAATGTTGTTAACAATCCTGTTGTGATACGACGCAATATTTCCAGCTCATTACTGTGCCAGAAATCTCCAAAAATCTCGTAAGAATCATTACCAAATATACACAGTTGAGAACCAAAAGTTTCCCGCCAAAAGAAATTTTTAAATGAGGAAGAAAATGACGCCCCTTAATCAACGGATGTGGTGAAAATATCAACGAAGGTGCCCCTTCGTAATTGAGTGCCCCTTAACCAATGATGAGAGTCCGAATAACAAATGTCCTCCAAGAGTGCCCCAGGCAGTTTTTCGAGCCGATTTTTCCAAAAATGTTTATTTCCAAAAAATACCTAAAAACACACAAAACACCATAATAAGGACAAAAACAAGTACTAACAATACGAAACATTGAGGACAAATTAGACACAAAAATGCGTCTATCAGTGCCTTTAGCGATTTTTCTGGGGTGTCTTCCGCACTTTTTCGGGGTCCCTCCGGGGTATTTCTGGGGTGCTTCCGGTGCATTTCTGCGATGCCTTTAGTACTTTGTCCTGGGGTGTAAAACACTACTTTTCGAGCCCATTTCGCCGCAAGGACTTATTTCTCTAAAATTTCCTACAAAGACATAAAATAACACAATAAATACAAAATCAAGCACTAACAATACATACAAATGAGACATATTAGACACATAAATGCGTCTATCAGTGGGGTGTAGTGTAGGATTTCCTGCAACTACATAATGGCGCTAGAAACAGAGAGTGAAGATCGAAAGTTGAAGATTGTTGTTGAGATTGTTCAAATCAAGAAAGTGATTAAATAAATCAGTGAATCAGTTAAAAGAAAAATGATTAGAGTCAATGAAGATGACAAAAGATTGGAGTGTAATATGATAACAAAAACAATGATTAATGAATTCCATGAAAACATCAAAGGAAGAATACATAAACGAAATTTTGAAGGAAGGAAGGTTATGGCAGTAGAAAAGACATCATCCTTGAAAGATTGGGAAAACCAAAAAATCACATTCATGGCGACAGAAATACCAAAAGAAAAATTGAACCACACATCTCCATTGGTTATTACAGTGCCTATTACACAAAAAGAGAAGGGGACAACAACAAAATCTTCGGAAGAATGGATACTGAACAGAACTTTAGTCGATACAGGAAGTTCAGTGGATATAATATTTTATCATGCATTCAGGGGAATGTGATTTAAAGATGAAGAAATGTCCAGTTCAACATATCTTGTTCATGGTTTTGGAAAATCCACAACAAAATCTAAAGGAGAAATAGTGGTACGAATTCCACTAGGAGAGATCGAAACACACGTGACACTATGCGTGGTGGATATGGAATCGCCATATAATATGTTGCTAGGAAGACCATGGATACATGGGATAAAAGTTGTAGTATCAACGTTACATCAATATATTAAATTCCCCACACCAAATGGAATAGGTAAAATTAAAGGAGATGTTGACAATGCGAAATTATGTCATCAAATTGAAGTAAACATTATGAAGGACAAGAAAAAAGGAAAAAATGTTGTAGAAAATTGTCAAAGGAGGCAAAAAAAGAAGAATAATTTAGAGTATGATAAGGGCAAAAGAAGGCATGGGAATACCCAGTGAAATTTCGGAAGAAGGAGAAGGACCTGTGAAAACAATAAAAGAACCAACACCAATGAGAGAATCCGAGTCCAGTTACACTGCCGCAGAACCGACAAAAGAAGTAAACGTTGGGACTATGGAAGAAACTCTAATATTGAGAATTGGAACCAAGATGGATGAAGAAGAAGAAGAAGAAAGAACTGTTAACCTTTTGCGAGAATATAAAGACGTTTTCGCAGGGAGCATGGATGAGATACCGGGAATAGATCCATCAATTGCATGCCACAAGTTGGAGATTAACAAAATGTGAGACCATTTAAACAAAGAATAAGAAAAATCAACAACTTACCATTCCCAAATAGAAGAAGAACTACAGAAAATGCTTGATGCGGAATCATAAGAGAAGCTAAATACCCAGAATGGATAGCGAATATGGTCATTGTCCCAAAGAAAAACAAAGGAATAGGATTTGCATAGATTTCACTGATTTAAACAAAGCTTGCCTAAAGATAGTTTTCCGTTACCAGATATTCCTCAAATGGTGGAATCCGCAGCGGGAAATGATAGGTATCGTCTTTAGATGGGTACAAAGGGTATAACCAAATCCCTCTCGCTGAAGAAGATCAAGAACATACTGCTTTCTTCCCCTAGAGGTTTATATTGTTACACGAAAATGCCATTTGGTTTGCGAAATGCGGGAGCGACATACCAAAGAATGGTAGAGAAGGTGTTCGCAAAATGGATACACAAAACATTAGAAGTATACGTGGATGACATGTTAGTAAAGAGTAAAGAATCCAAAGACCATGTACAGGACCTGAGGGAGATTTTTGAACAAATGCGGCAGTATAACATTAAATTGAATCCTGAGAAGTGTACTATTGGAGTTGCATCGGGAAAATTTTAGGCTACATTGTATCAAAAAAATACAGGTTGATCCAGAAAAAGTGCAAGCAGTTCGTGACATGCCAACACCAGCAAATAAAAGATGTACAGAAGTTGAATGGACTTCTAGCTTCGCTGGGGAGATTCATTTCGCGATCATCAGACAAATGCAAATATTTTTTCGATATACTCAAGAAGGGTGCGAAATTCAAATGGACTGATGAATGCGAAAAAGCTTTTCAAGGGATCAAAGAACATCTTATGAATACAACTATTTTACAAAAACAGAATCAGGAGAAGAATTATTGATCTATCTTGCGACGACGTCGCATGCATTAAGTGTTGTGTTATTGCGAATAGACGCAGGAGTGGAGAAACCCATTTATTACATTAGCAAAACTTTTAATACTGCCGAGAAGAATTACTCAAAGATTGAGAAGTTATCTTAGCATTAGTTTATGCATCATTTAAGCTCCGCATATATTTTCAAGCGCACAAGATAAAGGTATTAACAAAAGTACCAATTGAATCAGTGATGAAGAATTCTAAAAGATCAGGAAGAGTGGAGAGATGGAATGCACAAGTAGGCCACTTTGATATTAAATATGAAATTTTTCTTCACCAAAATCACAAGTTGTTGCAGATTTTTGGCAGAATTTCCTTTAGAAGAAGATGAGCGAGTAGAAGAAATGATGGATATAGAAGAAGACACGGAGATCCAAAAGATTTATTAACAGAACCAAATAGATGGGAGATATTGGTAGATGGATCATCAAATGGAGAAGGAATGGAGTTGGAATTGTTTTAATTTCGCCAGAAGGAATAAAGATGGCTTTTTCATTCAGATTGGAATTCGCATCCACTAATAACGAAACGGAATATGAAGCTGTGATACATGCCTTAAAATTCGCAATAGAAATGAAACTAGAAAATGCCAGGATCACTAGTGATTCGCAGCTAGTTATTCGCCAAATAAAGGGAGAATACTACAAATGAACCATCCTTGAAGAAATACAAGAAGCTCGTTGAAGAATTGTCAGCGAAAAAAAAATAAAATGGAGGCACATTTCAAGAAAGGATAACAGACTCGCAGACGCTTTTGCTTTCATCTCAAGCATGATGACAGATCCAACTGCGAGATGCATAAAAATACAAACACTTCTGTCACCATCAATCAATAAAGAAGAAAAGAAGTGGACGTGATGATATAATAGACTGAAGAAGAAGAACAAACGAACAATATCGCAGATGGAGAATGGAACTTCATGCATATTTGGCGAAAGGAGAAACACCAAGAAATAGATTGGAAACACACAAGTTAAAAAGCCGCGCCGAATTATGAATTAAGAGATGGGCTGCTATACCGAAAATCCTTTAATGGACCATCACTCAGATGTTTGACACGAGAGGAAGGAGAAAAAGTGCTAAAAATGTTACATAGTGGGGATGCTGGCAATCATAGCGGGGAAGATCTTTGGCACATAGAGCAAAAATGCAAGGCTATTACTGGCCATACATGCACGAAGATGCAAAACAAATATCAAGACGTTGCGAAGATTGTCAGCGGCATGGAAAGAAAATACATGCACCTGGAGCACCATTGTCATCTTCAACCAGTGTGTGGCCTTTTGGAAAGTGGGGCTTAGATATTGTGGGGCCATTTTTACCAGGTTCTGGACAAAGAAGATACTTAATAGTCGCAACAGATTATTTCACAAAATGGACAGAAGTGAAGGCAGTACAATATTCGCGACAAAGATATCTTTACATTCATATTCGAAAATATCATTTGCAGATTCGGAATTCCTGCGCAGTTGGTATCTGATAATGGGAAACAGTTTGAAGGACAGAACATAGAAATGTTACTTAATGCATTTAAGATAAAATGTGGAAAGTCTACTCCTTTGTATCCACAAGCTAATGGGCAGGTAGAAGCAACAAACAAAACAATTGCAGATATATTAAAGAAGAAATTGGAAGGACATCACAGAGCATGGTGCGAACAAGTACATAATGCAGTATGGGCTTATAATACAACTAGAAGAGAAGCTACTGGAATGTCACCTTTTTGTTTAACATACGGAGTTGAAGCGGTGTTACCAACAGAAGTTGTTATTCCGACAACAAAAGAGAAGCTTGGGAGAAAAATTAGTGCGGGTTTGATCTTAAACAAACTTGATGAATTAGAAGAAAAGAGAAAAATTTACAACATATGGAGAATTATCAGCGAAGATTAGCCCGAGAATATAATAAACGTGTCAAATACGCGAATTCAACCAGGAGATTTAGTTCTGCGAGAGACACCAATATATCAGCGAGAAAATGGTGGAAAATTAGCGAAAAAATGGGATGGACCTTACATCATTAAGGAGATAGTTGGAACAGGAGCTTATAGATTAATGGATCCAGAAGGTAGAGATGTTGGTCATAGACTTGACAGACCATGGAACAGGTTGTACTTAAAAAGATATTATCCGTAAGAAGCTTTGAGAAGTTATGGATTCTGAAAGAATAATTGCAAGATTATTCATATCAAACAAGATCATGATGTGCGAAATTTCGCAGAGATCACAGAACAATGACATAAAAGAAAGGGGCGAACCTTTATGGCGTACACCCTAGTTCGCGAATAAAATTTCGCAAGAGGCAAATGTAAGACCTAAAGTACGTCATATAGGGGGTACCTGTTGCATGGCTCAGGGAAAGGCTACACCGCCACCGGAACCTGAGTCATGGAGATTTGGGGTCAATAAAGCCCATCCGGGAGAGGCACCTTGGATTCTCAGCTTAAGCATATGACTTAGGTTGGGCGACTAAGGTAATAAGGACTCTCCCAAGGAGTGCAGATCTGATCAAGGCGCCGAGGTACACGGTTGAGTCAAGAGTGCCAGGGGTTTGAAGCGTACCTTGCCATTCTTGACAAGTCTTGGCTTATACTGCACTCGGCCTGAAGAAAACCCCCTTAGGGTGCAGTCTCGTAACCATAAGCCCTATAGGTAAAAGGGATAAGAGGCTGCGAAAACAACTGGTTGTTGTTAAGACTGGATGGGAGGAGCTAACCTTGTATGGTAGAAGTACGCCTCCTTGAAGGGGCAACCAGGGGGAGATAAGGGCGGCACCCTCCATTAGGGAGCTGATAAGTGTCTTAAGACGCAAATGTCATGAGGCTTTTTATTCGCAAGGGTATTAAGGCTTGTCATATTTGTGCAACAATCCTGAAGAGGCAATAATACAAAAAAAAGATAAGACGAGATCAATGGGTTTTCGCATGAAAGTGCGAAGACGTCCTGCGATTTCGTCGCAAGACGGCAATGTCATGGGGCTTTATTTTCGCAAGAATATTTAGGCCTGTCATATTGTCGCAACATTCCTGAAGAGGCCATAATACAAAAGAAAAAGTTAAGGCAAGATCAATGGGTTTTTGCATGAAAATGCAAGGACGTCCTGCGATTTTGTCGCAATGACAAGAGGTGGCATAATAAGACCTTTAATTAGGAAGGCAAAATAAGACCACATGACAAAACAAAATATTTATAAGCATTCATAACAAATTATTTTTCGCAAGAAAGATAATGAGAGGCAAGTATGGGAATCAATAAACAAGAAGCATTATCTTTTCACCAGCAAAATACTAAAAGGGAAAGTTGATTCCAAAGTTGGTTGAAGAATATTATTCGCAAAAAGTAATAACGATAACACAATTCAAGAAGATAGAACTAGATAAGAAGCTCATGCTTCAATATTAATTCCAATAGAAGAAGATAATAGACGTTCTTCTCCAATGTTCTCATTATCACAAGCTTCTCCTTCATTTCGATTCTGATCTTCGCCTTGAATAGCACCTTGATTATCGCTAGCAATTACTTCTTCAGAAGAGATTTCTTTTCATTCTCATTTTGATTAACACTAGAAGATGCTTCCTTAGAAGGAATTTCTTCTTCATCTTCCAAGAGAGTATCCTCTTCACCACTTTCGTAATCATAATCACTATCAGCAGGACGAGGAACTTCATCATCATCTACTTCCAAAGGTTTGATTAATGTAGGAGGAAGAGATTTAGACAATAAGATATCATTTACAAGAACTTCAGCCCGGAGAAGAACTTGACGAAGAAGTGCTCTATGATGATTCTTATCTTGAATATCCTTAAAATAAGTAAGATAATCAAGTCTTCTTTATGCTTGTTCATGAGAACCAGTAAGGACAGAAACAAGTAATGCATTTTCTTTGCGAATTTTGGCATACTTAGCCTCCAAAGCAGAAATGGAGGAATGAAGGTTCTTCTCAGACTCTGCGAAAGGTAAAATACAAAATTTCAATAAGATGAAAAACTCAAAAAGATATGACAAAGAAAAGATACTTAAGGCAGCCAAACTATTATGACTACCTTCCTTTTGCGAAATAAGATGTTGAATCAAATTCAGACAACTATTCTCCCAACGGCCCATCGCATCATCAAATTTATCTCCAACTAAACCTTTAAGTCGAGACTGAAGATTTTTCTCTTTAGAAATAAGAAAGGCATTTTTCTTCGCAAGAGAAGAATAAGATTCTTCTAATTTGGAATATTGTTCTTTAAGTTGATTCACCTTTACACTTAAAGTTATTCTACCTTGAATGAGTGTATCTCTTTCAGCAATAGATGACTCTGTTACTTCTTTAAGTTCATTTCTCAAAGAGCGAAGAGATTGTTCTTGGTCATCACATACTTTTTGAAGAATGCTAAGTTGTTGCGAAGATATTGCCATCTTGTTTAAACAAGATCGCTTCTCTTGTGATAAGGTTTTATTTTCATCTGATAAAGTTTTCATCCCTAAATTAGCTTTAGTTAAAGAATAAGAAAGGCGAGATATTTCATTACTTAATAAATCTTGCCTCTGAACTAATTGGGTATTTTCATTGGTAAGATTATTTATATGATCAAGAGAATATGAATAAAGGTTTTCTAATTGGTTATATTGATCCATCATAATCTCTTTATCAACACGGGCTTCTTCAACAACAGATTCAAATTGATATCTCTCCATTATTCGTTTATGGTTTAAGGCTTAACATGTGAAAGAGGGATTTCAAGGATAATTAAATATGGGAAGGAAAGAACCATTAGAAAGGAAAATTGAAGACACAGATAAGAAAATCATACCTTTAAATTCATCATTCTTCTTGCGAAGGTTGTCACGTTCTAGCAAAACATTCCGAAGCTTTTGATTTTCGAGGCGAAGAGCATCACACTGTTTTTCCAAAGATGTTTGCGAAGGAGCTCTGTCAGAACCGAAATACTTACTCATAATTTCGCAAATACTAGACTTGACAGGATCAATGGAAAACTTCTTGCCATCATCCAGGACTTCGGACAAAACTTTGAAAGCAATATCTATTCCTTCCATGGTTTCTTTCGAAAAGGGAAGAGGCTCAGGTAGAGAATTGGCAATGATAGAAGGTTGAGAAACATTATTAATGGGAAGAGAAGAAGTTTCATTCACATAAGGATCAATAATGAGGGTTTCAATCATTGAAAAGTCAGTTGAAGAAATGAAGTATGAGGCAACTTTTTCGCGAATTGGAGATGATGGTTTATCTTGCGAAGATGTCGCAGGAGATTTAGAAGAGATAAGTAAGTGGAATGGAACAGAGGTTTCAACAGTTTTAAGGTGGCGAGATTTCTTGAGAGGTTTATTGACATCCTTATCACCCTGCGAATTACAATCCAGATAAGAAACAGAGGCAACAATATTGTTGTTAGAAAAGAATAGTGTTTCTTACTACCTTCTGATTCACAGACTTTCTTTTATGCACAACAATCTTATGCTGCGGTTTGGGAATATTAGGGTTCTGAACCATAAATTTAGTGTTGGAGGTGCTTTTGCTGAAATAACAAGAGTATGGGAATCACATAAACAACATCAAATAAGGCAGTAAGCAAGATCAATTTCAGCAAAACCCATAAGGAAGAAAAAAGAAAACTAACCTTGATGAATCCATGAAAAACACTAGCAGGAAGATTATTTCGAAGAAAATTACGAATGATGAAGATCTACAGAGGAAATAGTATGAAGATGAAGAAGAACTTAAAAAGATTGAAAGAAGAAAGAAGAAAAGTTGCAATAACAGAATTTGCAGAAGAACGATAAAGTTGCAGAGAAAATAAAAAGAAAAAAAATAGAGTGAGAAAGAATATATATATAGAGGGAATTTTTCCTCGAGAAGATAAACACGATTAATACGGAAAGATATAAGCGGTTAAAAAGCAACGGTTACAAAAGACGTGTCAAAGAAACGGATGGGAAAAAGGATACGTGTGATAAATGCAGTATATGAAATGATGGATAACTGCGGCATTTCTCACATCATTCTCTACTTCGCAGAGAAGATATGAGAAGAGGCAAGATGTAGGATCATAATCTCGCAGCTGTAATGTCTCAGCGAAATTATCAACAACACAACACAACAGCGTCGCAGAACAATTTCAGAAACGATATAATAAACGACGTCAGCCAAAATCATGAGAAAGATGTGATGATCCTGCGAACATTAGAGAGTTTGCGAGATTAACATTTGTAAGGTTGCGAGAATGTCGCAAGCCATATCCGAAAATAAAGGACAGATTAGCTGTCATCCACTATGTATTTCCTTATAAATAGTCGTTCAGTTGTAAAAGAGAGGGAGAGATCTTTTTTGAGTAAGAAACAAGTAAATAGGAGAGAGAAAATCTAGAGCAGTGGTTATTCTTGATTCCTTTATGTTTTCTTGTAAGATTGTTCAAGGATTCGTCAATAAAATTAAGATTGTTAATCTAAAATCAGTTGAGTGTTAATGAAATCATATGTGGGGTGTAGTGTAGGATTTCCTGCAACTACACTCACAATGAAAACCACTCACCCTTACATAATGAACCGTAAACCATATGTATGTATTTTGAACTACAAAATAATTCTCCCCTTTTCTGTCAATATAAATTGGCAAAGGTACGAAAACTAACGGGATCATAATGAAAATCTCAAAGAGATTATTCATGACTAAAAGAGAACATATCAACTTGGTTTCGATGATTTCACATAGTCCAAACTTAGTGTATTCATCAAGGAGTTTATAAAGATACCAGATAACTCCTGCAATATTCCACAGCCGCACTCCCCACAAAGATTTGGCAATTAAGCACAAGTTCAATTAAGAACTCTCCCCCATAAAATGTCATTCCCGAAAGAACAACAATACCAACCTTACTTTTACAAGAAAAGAAGGATTTCTTTGGACATTAACAAATTACATGAAACATGAATTTGTATCCATAAAACTCAATTAAATTAACCACAAGGAAACCTTAATGATTAATTTAATCGGAAATGCTCAACATAAGAAAACTTACGGATCCATATAGTACTTTCACATAGAAGTGGATCAGGGAAAGATCAATACTGCGGAATATAACAAAAGTTCTTTCTATCTTTTATCAATATTTGCATAAAAACATAATAGACTTAACTTTTGTCATATATGGTACAATCACAGTCCAAGGACGTAAACACAAATATCCCATAACATTTTTGCAATATATAAAACCAATAAAGATTAATACTGCAAAATCATCTTCCAAATAACTTAGAATTTAAATAAATAAATCTAAAACATTGCAAGATGAAAATTGTTGGAAATAGCTATGTGTAATCACAATATTTGTTATTCCAAACCCTAGTTATCCTTCTTAAAAACACAAGAATAAATTCTCATAAGAAGTTTCCTACAAAAACAAAACAACTCCTAAAAACCAAAAAACAAACTCAAACAAGAGTTAAATAACACTTCTGGAACCATCACGGGTCTTGAGACCTTTGAGCTTGTGACTGACAGCATCCACTGCTTGTTCGGAGAATATATCCTCATTGAGAAGATCTTTAAAACGCGTCTTCATGAGAACAAGGTCATAGTTAACCTTTTTAACTCAGTTCGTAACACATCGAGATCCTTCATAGTATCAACGAGTTGCAGTTTCGCTTCCTCAAAGAATTTAATAAAATCGTGAACCACTTCGGCCGAAACCATCTCATCATTCTCTACATCTTGATGAGTATAAGCATAGTAGCATGAGACATCAGAATAATCATCAGAATTTTGATATTTGATATCATCAAATTCTACTAGGGTTCTTTTCTTCTTCCCTTTGGACCCGAAACCAATACCATTATCAAGAAAACCTCTTGCAAAATCACAAGTGCCAGAAGGTGATGATATTATTGACAAAAACAAAAATAACCTAGATTATGCGTACGTAATTCAACTGGTTGGTATTTAAATGGTTTCTTAGGGAATAACTTTAGGGTTTCTAAAATTTGGTTCATGAAAAGTCAATGTGGATACACGTACTAAAACCAACATGGTCCCCAAAACATAACTTAAAAACTGTAAAGTACCTCTTTACAAGGTAAACAAAACACAACAAAAATATTTTACGTGAAAATTTTTCTTTCACAATTTTTGGCTCGATAAATTTTATATTCTCACAGGAGGAAAAATTTAGAGCACAAAAGTAGCTCCCAAGTCGAATGTAAAAATACTTTTCCAAGATTAAAAAATAAACAGTCGAAATGATTCTCGAAACAAAAAAATACTTAGGCAAAGCTATCTGTAGACAATAGTTTAGCTATGAACGATAAGAAAATAGCTCAGCAAATCAGAAAGCATTTTACCAATAAGTATACCCGATTATTAGCAAATCTTACTCAATAGGATTTTTCATGAGTAAGAATTCAACCCTTGTGATTAATTGACACAAGTATGAGCTTCAAGCTCATCAAATGAATATTGTTCATGGTTAATCCTCTTTCTCCTTCTAATTTTTGGAGGAAACCCTTTTTGATGTGAAAAAGTATCATAAAACTTACTATCATCAAAGTATGAGACTAAGTTTGAATCCTTACTAGAAGAAGTTAGTATGGAGGATTTCGACAGCCTGTTGATAAGATCCTTGTATCCTTTAATTATCATATTAAGGTTGTCATTCGTATCTCCACTATTGTTTTCATCTACTGGTACTTTTCTCACATCTTGAACATCATCCTTCACCTTAGGTTGAAAAGGACCTTTCTGAAATCTCCTTGACCGATTTATATTAATGCTACAATTAGTTCGAACGTTCAATGAGAAGATTGAACTGACTTTCCTGGAAGAATTTACAAGGTGAGTACTAAAATCAATAAGTTTAGACATCCGAATGTCAGTTACACCTTTGAGTATTAAATATAAAGTGTGTTGAAGTCGACCAAAATAGCTATCATTCAACCTCAATTTCCTCTTTTGTTGAACATCTCCTTTTGAATCACAAAAGAGACATACTTTCTGATCACCATAGTGATTAGAATGTGTAGGATTAGAAATATCGTTAGAAGATTTCTTCCTTTCGTGAGATGTGGTGTTTCCTTGATCAGAAGATGAACCAAGCACCTCTTTAGCAATAAGAAGGGTTTGCAGTTTAGTTTCTGAAGCTGATTTCGTTAGAGAAACATGATTACAAGTAGCCATGTTTTCTAACATCACAGTTATGTCAGAAGTAATTGGTATGACGGACTCCACAGAACAACCTTTATCTTGTGATGTGGTTTTTATGTTGTTGTAGAAAGTGGTAAAAAGAGATTCGTCCAGTCGGACTCGTTGAGGTTGATTTTAAGACTCAATAAACAAAAATATGTACAAAAGATGTCACAAGATCAAGAGATAGTGAGACCCAAGACTCCACCAATTCTCATCCATGTGTTCAACTAATAATTCTAGACATTTATAGCTCAAATAATAATAATTTATTGACTCTAATTCATTGTCGAAAGTAGATTTTGAAAGTAATAATTGTATATCTAAAGCATGAGGCATCAAAACACTTAAGAAAGCATGACTTATCAATTGAAATCACAATCATTCAATAAAGTCAATTAATAATCACTGCAATAAGTCATAAAAGAATTAATAGAATTACCACACGTGTGAAGAATGGCTTCCTCCGTCGTCCCAGTGTTGGGGTTTAGCTCCTCATGGTAAAAACACGTTCAAAATAATAAATCATGGCCCAAAAGGTGTTTTTATTGAAGAAATAATACACAGGAATTTGTAACGCTGTAACGGCGTCATAGAAGTCACTGTTGCTTAAATTGTTGCAAACCTGAAGATAATTGTTGCTAACGGACTGTTACAGAAAAGTTTGAATATAAGACACTGACTGCGATTGTTCTCTGCAGCTTTATGTTCTTCAGCTTAGGGTTCTTGAGAACGACACTTGCGATATGTCGTCTGCAATTCTTCTTCTTCCTCTTCTCTGCTGCTATTGCAGAATCGCTCTACAGCGATTTCTGTTGCTCTAAAATTACCTCCAACTCTCGACAACCTTCTCTGAACCTCAGACACCCTATTTATACCAAACAGGGCTAAAAATATCCCAATAATCTCTGAAATACCTCTCCGTTATTTTCTTTTCAGCTCCCGCAGGTCACGTGATTTCTTTCTCCCTTTTCTTCACTTCTCTACGCGTCCCTGACTCGACTAAAACTCTTTTAAAGATAGAAAGAAATCTCTACGAGCAGATATCCTTCCTGAGTCACCACGTTCCTTCCAAAAATGCATCCTATAGCCCGTGATATTCTCCTCTCTTTGTTTTCTCGAAACTTCCTTATTCTCTGATTCCAAAACCCTTAGCAACACTATTTGATAAACACATGCCCAACTAACTTGGTCCGAAGAAAATCCATGAGAAAATCTCGTCTAAATCCGACTCAGGGAGTTCGCAGGTGAATATGATTATTCCCGCCACTGTGTAGCTTGATCTCGACGATACAACCAAGTTCAGTCGATCCAATCACTCTTACCAACCCTGTTACACTCTAACAGGTCCATCCCATCAATATTTAGTGATTAAATCTCTTCAAAACTCACCCACAAATCAAACCCTAATTCTGCCTGTGACTGCACGTGTTTTCCTGCCTAAATTATATTTGAAATGAAGAAGGAGGTGGGCGTCCCTATCCTCTGATGGGGTGTCAATAGCAGGTGTTTGGGGGGGGTGTCATGGGGTGGCCCTTATCCAAACTGTGGGTGCCTTTATAACTTTCTCCGGGACCACTTTCCGAGCCAATTTCCCCACAAAAGTTTATTTCTCCAAAAACACCTACAAAAACATAAAAGCCATAATAAATACAAAATCGAGCACTAACAATACATATAATTGAGATCATATTAGACACAAAAATGTGTTTATCAGATACCCCCAAAACTTATTATTTGCTAGTCCTCGAGCAAATCAAATCTAGAAAATAAAATCCTAACTCACTGTCGTAGGCATCGCGATTGCACTTAGCGTGTGCAACAAGCCTTTAAACCCCTAGGTGGCCCTAGTGGCTGAGTTATAGTCTCGGGAGGGTTTACTAGAGATATACCCACAAAACCGTTACTCCAGACTCTAGCTATCTACGCAGTACCTTAGAATATCACTAAAGAACCTCCTTGGTTGGCATACTCTCATTGACTACAGGAGGAAGTACCCTGATGCGAAATTCCAATTGTTGTACACAAGTTTACACTCACTTACTAAAATTCATATATAAGTGACAGAACTCTACTCAGATAGTCGCAATATGGACATTAATATCCAGAGTCAACAAATCACATGGATAAATTAAGAAGATGGATATAGAGAAAAACATATATGGTTTTTGATGTTAACTAAGGTGAACGGTGTTTCCCATATCTGTCTGAAGGCCATTGCCAGATGAACCTATCCTAATGGACTGAGATACTTACTGGTCTGACTAATATTAACTCAACTGGCATATACAATGGAACCAGTGGTCGATAATCCTAACTCTAGATCAACTCAGCTGGCATATACAAGGGAACCAGTGGTCGATTTATTGAACATTTATTTATTTTGTAATTAATTTTTTAAGAACTAACAACATGATTAGATCTTGCAGATCCAAGCGCATGCTTCTTGTCAACAGATTACATGGTAATTCCCTTGGATCCTGCGTTCCACGCTCGTTTAGGCGACGGAGACAGGGAGAACACACATATATTGTTATCCAAGTGTTAATATTTATTCTGGTTAGTTTGATTGGTCCGGTCTTTTTTTATTTTTTTTGGTATCTCAATCACTCTATTTCACCCTAGCAGTGGTAACAACTTGAATCATGTGCCCCACCAAATCACTTAGACAAACATATTTAAATAGAAAATAAAATAAAAACAGAAGGTGAAAAGGACCCAACGAGATATGGCGAAACTATCATGTTATTTCTAACACCTGAGCTATGTGATTTTATGAATAGACTCTATTTAGATGTTTCCATCCACTCATATTGGTTCCTCAACTCCTACAACCAAGATGCTTCCATCCACTTAGATTGGTTAGTGTCATCCTTAATAGGCATAAATTTCTAGACTCTGGAGTTTAATAATACAACTAAAAGGTTTCTCCCATACCCCCAAACTTAAATATAACATTGTCCTCAATGTTCTAAAGATAAAATTAGAAACATGAACAAGGAGAAACTGTTACCATTTTAAGCAAAAGAGTTAAGGAAGGATATTACCGCATTGCATGAGCATGGGTTACCTCCTAAGAAGTTCTAAGTTTAAAGTCTTCATCCAGACTAAGAAAGGATTAGTCACCTCATATAATAATAAAGTAATAGCCGAAATATCTGTGTGTCATCAAAACCAAATAAAGCTACCACGAATAAAAGGAATCTGCAACATGCCAAGAAAATGAACAAATAAAGCATATCCTTGTCTAGTTTCCTGTTTAAGACAACTACATCTAGCTGTGGTGCAGGTTCAGGTTCTATAACTGGGTCGAGATAAAATATTTTCATGTGCTGGAATTCCTTAAAGCTAAGATCCAGTTTAGGTATTAGAGTTTGGAAAAACTCAAGTAAAAACTTAGAAGCACATAATAGTAACCTGAATAATTGCGGATCCTTAAAGTCAAATAACGGCGGATCCTTAAAGTCAATCAAATTTGACTTACATAGATGACCATAATTGAAGTGGTGGTCATTCTTAAACAAATATGTTGATTCTAATATCCTAAAGTACTTAGGTTTAGTCTCAAAACTTAATAGCAGACACATTTGAAACTCATACGTTCCCACATTTGGAAGAAAAATATTTGGTGGGAAAACAAAGTCAATCTGGGTATCATAGCATGGATAAACCACATCAACCAGAGGATGGGTTTCTAACAACTGAACTTCCTTATGGACATCACTAGGTTCAGGAAAACGTTTATGAAGATAATCTTGTAAAATGGTTGAGGCACATGTATCAAGTCCCAAGTGAGGGATCTTTCTAAGAGTCAACGGTAAAGCACAAGAATAATGATAATCACCCCCAAACTTAGAGTTTTCAGTGTCTCTAGATAGACTAGTCACAATCTCCCTAATTTCTAAGTCATCAGATTCTTGAAAATGGTCAATTTATTCTTCTAAGTTATAATGGGGAGGTGCATCCTCACTCATATTTTAACTCTCTACGAGTATATCTTCTTTGTCTAAGACTAATGTTTCTAAATCGCTAGACTCTAAAACAATATTCTCAGAATAAACTCGTTCCTCAAAACTATCATCGGCTTCGTAAAAACGAAGTACTACATCGTCTAAAACATGGGTATCTCTAGTCAAATCCTCGTCCTTTTGAATAGGTGAATAATTATTAAAATTATTTGGATTTGAACTAGAAATAATATTATCATTGTAAATCTCAATTGGAGTAACAAATTCCTGATCGCTAGCTATCAAATTCTTCATCAACACTATCCTCATCATAATCATCATTATAATAACATGAAAATGGTTAAACCTCATCTAAACAAGTAGTGTTAGCAATTGTATCCTCGTCATCTTGATCATGCAAATAACTATCCTCATTTTCAAGGGTACTATTGGAAACGTTGTATTGGAAATTAAGATTATTTCGAGCAATTCTTTCATTTATATCAGCTATCTGCTTGAGGGATTCCTCTATAGAAGGTTTATTCATTGGTGTAGTTTTTTTATTCATTTCCGACACAAACCTAATCGTATGCTCAGTTAACTGCTTCAAACACTCTTCTAGTGATATGGAAGGATCATAAATAGCACCAGGGTACATCTGTTTGATTAAATCATTCAATGGGGTTTAGTACTATAATATTCCTTATTTTCTTGCTCGTGTGACCAGTGCGTATGCGGATAGTAATTGCGCTCACCATGGTATGATCCATAACCTTGAAAAGGTTGATGTTCCCAACCACTATTGACACTATGGTCATAAAAAGAATAATGTTTGTTTTGATCAGTCGGATAATCATTGTATTGGCTATTGCAGGGTCGACTAAAATCGGGTAAGCTCAGGTTACCTTTAACAAAATATACATATAGTCAAAGATTGGTTTAAGGTACAAGGCTAAGGCTTGTGGTGTTCCGGATGATAACGCCCAGAGGGTTCACCGTACTAAACCACGTGTTTTCCTAATAATCGGTAATCTGACGATGCAATTGATGTGTGCACGTGCTTTTATCACAAAAGAAAACCCACTGACAGGGGATTCGTGCATGGGTGGATAGATTCTTACCTCCCGCACCATACGGGAGATGAACCGTTGAAGTCGACTCAGGCCACCGACTCCTATGTCAGTGTACGAACCTGAGGGGCCGAGACAACATCGTAACTGTCGTCCTTCCCTGCAGGAGTTTTATAAAATTAACCCTTCCTTAGGGTTTTAAAAATAATAAATAATGTCCAAGTCCAAAAATAAAAAGAAAATTTACAACAAACCCTAATACAATTTTCTAAAAACAAAAAGCTAAAAAAATAAAAATAAAATCTTTTTCATTCCTTTTGGACTCCTCTTTTCTTTCCTTCTTTAGCGATGCTTTTCTTTTATAGCGCTTTTTCTTTCCTTGTAGCTTCGCTCCAAATCTGAAAAAGAATCGAAAAATACCAAAGGCGTAAAAGAGAACAAAAAATCTAAAAAAAATAAAATAAAAATAAAAAGTACAAAAGACTATACAGAGTACAGAAGACTATACAGTTGATGGCGGCACAAGCTTGAAGATCCACAAAGTTAATTGCTTCTTCTTCGAAATTACACAGGTGTTTCTAAACTCTATTTTACTATGCGCACTACTAAGTATGTGAACGAAGCACATGTTTTATTTGATAATCAAGTATTAGTGACTGGTGATGGACCAGGTTTTGGCCTTTTACAACAGAGATTAGTATCTCTGCCCATCAGGGATGGAGGTCTTGGAATTTTTTCTATGTTCGATACCATGCAGTACTGCTTTTTGGCTTCTTACTCTCAAACCCTTCACCTTCAAAAGAATATTTTACGTAATATATCTACAAATTCAACAACATGTGTTAGCATTCCAGTTAAAGGTCCAGCATATCAACAAGCTTTTGACCATTTTGTTCGGGTGTGTGGTATTGATTCGTCTCAACTTAACAATCTCCTTACTTCCCCCAATCCTATGCATTTATTGGCAGTTCAGTATTTTGCAAATGTGACGAAAGACATGACCTAACTTTTCAATATGTCAAGGCGTGACTCGTTTCTTTGCCAATGCAATAAAACCAAGGATGCTCAAGATTGTTTACCTATTATTCCTGCTGATGGGTTGGGACAGAAGCCGGGGCCACGTCAATTTTATGTTGTTCTTAGTTATAGACTAGGCATTCCCCTCTTTGCAGAAAATAGTGTGTGTTTGTGTTGTAACAGGAATATGGATGTATATGGTGATCATGCCTTACATTGTGCTAACGAAGTTGGAATCAAGTTTCGATATGATATTGTTCGTGACACCTTTGCGGATATTTGTTATAGGGCAGGTGTGCACACTAAATTTGGAATCAAGTTTCGACATGATATTGTTCGTGACACCTTTGCGGATATTTGTTATAGGGCAGGTGTGCACACTAAAGTTGAAGCGTCTTTGGGTTTCTTATCTCGTGATGGTGGTGATTCCAGACCAGCGGATATTCTTGTCTACAATTGGGAGGAGGGCTGTGATACTTGGTTGGATGTGACGGGAGTTTCTCCTTTTGCCGGAGGTGGTGTAGAAGCTTTTACACCGGGTCTTTCTTTGTTCAAAGTCGTTGAGCGTAAAAGGGGTAAATATCTTGATGTATGTAGAGCCAATGGATATAGTTTTGGTACTTTGGTGTTTACTACCTTGGGTGAGCTTGGTATTGAAACTATAGAATTTTTGTTACGATTGAAAAATTACATAGCTAGACACGACGCTAATATTAAAGTTCGTAATTTTCTTTTCATTAGATTAGGTTTGGCTATCTAAAAAGGGGTTGGAGCACAACTGGTTGCTCGGCTACCTATTGTTTTCTTATAAAAATTCATTATATTTTTTTATTTTATTTTCAAAAAATAATTTATTCTTTTTCGATTAAAGATGAACTGGATCAATATGGAAATAAATCAGTCGATAGGATCATACAAAACTTTAGCTGGAAGCCTAGAAACAAGCTGAGCACCAACTTCCTTCTGAATAACAACACCTAGTCTATAAAAAAGAAATTTCCCTACACCACTACTAACATCATTACAAATTAAAACTATTCTTCAGTCTTTTAAAAAAACACAAAGTATCATCCTCAAGTTCCCTCAGTGTGGTAAAGGCTAGAACACCCAAGCCATAACCATGTGAAACACATTGATCTAGATATTTGTTACGTTTCCGTAAAACAACATTGGAAATAGCTTGTCCTGGGACAAAAGCTCTGATACCTTCTCTCGGGAAAGGTGAGACTCCTGTAACATCCATACAAACATCTTGGCCATTCTCCCAATTAAGAACAAGGATGTCCGCAGGGCGCAAGTCCCTATTATCATCAGATAAAAAACCAAGGGTTGCTTCTTTACGCACAGGTACACCAGCTTTGTAACAGATCAAAAAAAATAAAAATAAATAAATAAATCTAAAACCCAAAAACAAGTCCGCGTCGGCGACGCCAAAAATTGATGTGGTTTTTATGTTATTGTAGAAAGTGGTAAAAATATATTCGTTCACTCGGACTCGTTGAGGTTAATTTTAAGACTCAATAAACAAAAATATATACAAAAGATGTCACAAGATCATGAGATACTGAGACTCAGGACTCCACTGATTCTCATCCATGTGGTTCAGCTAATAATTCTAGACATTTATAGCTCAAATAATAATAATTTATTGACTCTAATTCATTGCCGAAAGTAGATTTTGAAAGTAATGACTGTATATCTAAAGCATGAGACATCAAAACACTAAGAAAGCATGACCCATCAATTAAAATCTCAATCATTCAATAAAAATCATAAGTCAATTAATAATCAGTGCAATAAGTCATAAAAGAATTAATAGAATTACCACATTTGTGAAGAATGGCTTCCTCCGTCGTCCCAGTGTTGGGGTTTAGCTCCTCATGGTAAAAACACGTTCAAACTAATAAATCATGGCTCAAAAGATGTTTTTATTGAAGAAATAATACAGACAAGAATTTGTAACGCTGTAATTCTTCTTCTTCAGCTTAGGGTTCTTGAGAACGACACTTGTGATGTGTCGTCTGCAATTATTCTTCTTCCTCTTCTCTGCTGCTACTGCAGAATCGCTCTGCAGCGATTTCTGTTGCTCTAAAATTAACCCCAACTCTCTACAACCTTCTCCAAACCTCAGACACCCTATTTATACCAAACAGGGTTAAAAATACCTCAAGAATCTCTAAAATATCTCTCGGTTATTTTTTTTCCTCTCCCGCAGGTCACGGGATTTCTTTCTCCCTTTTCTTCACTTCTCTACGCATCCCTGACTCGATTAAAACTCTTTTAAAGATAGAAAAAAATCTCTACGAGAAGATATCCTCCCTAAGTCACCACGTTCCTTCCAAAAATGCATCATATAACCCGTGATATTCTCCTCTCTTTGTTTACTCGAAACTTCCTTGTTCTCTGATTCCAAAACCCTTAGCAACACTATTTGATAAAACAGGCCCAAACTAACTTGGTCCAAAGAAAATCTCGTGTAAATCCGACTCAGGGAGTTCGCAGGTGACTATGATTCTTCCCGCCTCTGTGTAGCTTGATCTTGATGATATAACCCAGTTCAGTCGATCCAATCACTCTTACCAACCCTGTTACGCTCTAACAGGTCCATCCCATCAATATTTAGTGATTAAATCTCTTCAAAACTCACCCACAAATCAAACCCTAATTCTGCCTGTGACTGCACGTGTTTTCCCGCCTAAATTGTATTTGAAATGAAGAAGGAGGTGGGCGTCCCTATCCTCTGATGGGGTGTCAATAGCAGGTGTCAGGGGGGGTGCCATGGGGTGGCCCTTATCCAAACTGTGGGTACCTTTATAACTTTCCCCGAGACCACTTTCCGAGCCAATTTCTCCAAAAACACCTACAAAAACATAAAATCCATAATAAATACAAAATCGAGCACTAACAATACATATAATTGAGATCATATTAGACACAAAAATGTGGCTATCATCTTGAATAGAGAGATTACTCAATAGTTGTTCTATTTCCAGGGTATCTTCCTTGAGTTTAGCCTCGAGTAAGGTTCGGGATGAACAACCTACAACATTTTCCTCACGAAGAACCCTTAATTGGGAATCACGATCTTTTATCATACCAATCATCATATTGACTTTGTGTTTCAGCCTATTGATTTCAACTTCCTGGATTCTAACAAGTTTTAGAATCGCTGCACTTTCTTGGGATGCTTCCCTTTCGACTTCAGAGTCAGACTCATCAGTAAGATAACCATGGTAACACATATCAATACTTGTATGTTTCCTGGGAACAACATGTTCATCTATATGCGAGATCGACAAGTCTTTCTCTTTAATAGATTTCATAGAAACGAAACTTTTATCTCTAGAGATGCGTTTGTCAGAGATAGCACTATCATCCATAGTCAGATTGCTACAAACACAGAGTTATGAGGTTTTAAACGTGTGTAGATGGTGGATTTTCGACAAAGGATAAAATCGTAAAACCATAATTGTACATGCTCCAGATCCAGCAAATCAGATGAGTATTGAGGCTCATGTCTCTTATTGAAGCATGAAAGCTCATGCCACAAGAATCTCTGACCGAGTATATTGTCTCTCAGAGCATACGTGAATATGCAGTCTCTCAACTGAGGCAACCGCATATCTCATAAATACTGAGCAATTTCAGTAATTACTTTTATATAGAATCGAACAATTGAACGGCTCCTAGACAGCTTGCCTGCTAGTATAGAGCAATAACGTCTTCAGGATGTAACAATGTTTTCCATGACTATATAAAAGACATGTGTATAGATCATTACGATTGGACGGCTCCTAGACAACTTGCCTACTAGTATAGAGCGATAACGTCTTCAGGATGCAACAACGTGTTTCCCCTGACTATACTATACATAATAAATATGACGCTTGAACTAGCTCATATCACCCAATACTCTAATAATTAATGCTCCTAGATGATCGTACTAGTATAGAGCCATCAATTAATTATTCCTAAATCATTAGATTCATTAACTGAATCCCTGGAAAATATTCTACATTTTTCATAATATTTCATTACTTCAATCCATGGTTCTTCCCAGCAGAATTCCATGGGTTAGTAATAAATATTCAACACACGGGCATCTGAGCAACTATCGAGTAAGCCCCGACTAAAATGGTGCAGGTGTACTCAGCAATAATGCACTAACGAGCACTTGAATGCACGAACGAGCATTCCAAAACACGAAGGAACGAAGAACCTATGCAAAATAGGAAGAAAATAATAAATAATAAAATATTAATCAAGGCGCTGGAGACTGGGCCCACTGGTCGGACGGTCGTGCCATGGCCAGTCCCACGCCCAATTTTATATTTTATCATATTTTTATTATTTTCCTTTATCTCATGAAAATCCCTTCATTTGAACACATATCCTTCGTTTTAAGGAAACTCCTCAGTTTCATGGTGTTTCCTTCGCAATAAGGAAATAATATAAAATTGGGAAAGGTGTTGTGGGACCGTGTCTACTAGCCGGCCGGCTATGCCCTAGTCATGGACGGTCCCACACCTCTCATTATTTTATTATTATCTCCCTCATCTCATGAAAACTCCTTAATTTCATGATATTTCCTTCAAGTCATGAAAAATAATATAAAATTAGGGAAACTCGTGGGACCGGGCCCTAGCCGGCCGGTCATGCCTTAGCCGGTCCCACACGCCCTTTTTTTTATTATTTTTTATGTTTCCTTCATCCCATGAAATTCCTTGGTTTCATGATGTTTCCTTCAAATCATGAAAATAATACATAAAATTAGGGAAAGCTCACGGGACCGGGCCCTAGCCGGCCAACCATGCCCAAGCCGGTCCCACACGCCTTTATTTTATTATTATTAATATTATTTGTTTCCTCATCTCATGGAAACTCCTTCACTTCAAGGAAACTCCTTGATTTCAACAAAACTCATTGGTTTCAACAAACTCCTTGATTTCATGATATTTCCATAAAATCATGAAAATAATATAAAATTAAGAAAAGTGCCATGGGACCGGGCTCCTTGGCTGGCCGACCATGCCTTGGACATAGCCGGTCCCACACTTCATGATTCCTTATTTATTATTATTATTTCCTTCATCTCATGAAGTTTCCTCAGTTTCAGTAAAATCCTTGATTTCTTCATATTTTCTCAAAATGTTGCTCAAAACGCACATCAGAAAATATCAAAATTCTCATGACTGAGACACGGACACTTTGGCGACACGAGCATATTACCTTGACCGACCAAGGTTGGCTCTTTGGCTTGCAAGAGGCCGGTCCCACATACTTTCATCATTTGACCTAATTTGTTCACATTAGGTTCAAATGCTTCCAAACAATTTTTGAATTTCATAAAACGATCGTCAGTCGATCCCGTGACCAACCAGGGCCGGTTTCATGACCCCTTGGTCGGTCCTTCATCTCTTCATAATTTATTAGGTTTTATCACCTAAGGTTCAGACGAACATTGTTTGAATAAATGATTAAACCATCATTTAATCATCTTTTTACCAACTAGTCTTCAAGAGACTTTGGTATTTTGTTCACTCGAACATCTGGGCGCTACATGGTCAACCTATCATCCCATGTAGTCGGTCCCTCCTTCACTCCGTGGTTAATTTTCAATAAACCATCAATTGATCGAATTAGGGTTTCGAGTCCAAGGTCAATAATTCCAGATTCAAACGCTAATAATTTTACGACGATCTCATGATCAACATTTCATTAATTATACTCGGTTCAGTTGCCAGTATCTTAAAATAATATTTTATTTGGTCATGCTACCAATAATTCATCAAACGAGCAACATTTTCTCAAATGAGAAATATTTGCTCAGACTAAGGAATATTGGTTCAGTTATCAATATTCAACAATCCATCGAAATGAGAAATATTTGCTCACCTTAGCTATCAACATTTACTTAAGAATCATACCTCTGTCTCAACAGACACGTTCAATTCATGAGTCTCAGAACATTTGCAAATCACGTTCGACTCAGCAATACAAGGACTCATTGTCCCATGAAGTCAACAACTGACTAACTAAATACACGTAATCACAAGACATCAATCGTGTTACATGGGGGATATTAACTAGGGTTTTGGTCTGGCGGTCTACGGCACGTGTGTTCATACATACGATGAGAATGTGAGCAAGTCGTGCAATCAGTTGAAGGAGTTAACAAAGTAGTGGGTCGAAAATCAACCAAGTCTCCGCACGATGAGCAACTAGTTTTAACACGATTTCCACTTCCCCACTCTTTGACTCCAGCAACTGTCACACTTCATGGGATCAAGGTGTTTACAATTCTAGCAATATAAATAAGTCTCTGAATCATGATTGAAAACAAGACAATCTTTTCGTCAAACAGACAACACGAGATTAACATCTCAACGTCTGAGCAATTACTCTCAACAGAGCAAATTCAATCAATCGGAGCTTATGTTATTTGTTTACGCAGAATACACAAACACACCTACAATCTTCGATCATCATTGATCTCACACGCTTCTCAGCTTCTCTCCTACAGATCGACCCATCCTCTCTTGTGACCGAATTTACTCTGGAATGTCCATTGTCTTGGTTAGGTCGGAGTACTACAGATTGATCTCTCGAATTCAAAGCACTCCCATCTTGCAGTGCATCTGTGTGAGGTTTGACAGTTCGCTCGGTTCAAGGAGTTTCCTCTGCACGGTCGTCTCCTCAATTCCGTAAAAACTAGCAACTCTTTTTGCCCCATCTACAACGTGTTTTCCTGCTCTGATACCAATTGAAAAAGCGGGGATTTAACAACCACGCCCAATATTTCGTTATGGACTAACTCCAATATAATTCCAAGAGAATCAACTAGACAATCAGACTCAATGAAGGAAAATATATCCAAGAGTTATATCTCTGTTTCTCAAAGTAATCAGCAAATCAAACAGATAGAAAGATGTGAGCCTGGTTATTATGAGAAACAACTTGAACAGTACCAAAGACCAATGTTCAAGTGTTAATCAATTTTAATTAACAACCAAAGGTTGGATTTACCAATTGATTGAACTACGCACAACCTGTGATATTTCAATTATATAAAAAAATATAATGCAGAAAAGAAATAACACAAACAACAGAAGTTTTGTTAACGAGGAAACCGCAAATGCAGAAAATCCTCGGGACCTAGTCCAGATTTGAACACCACACTGTATTAAGCCGCTACAGACTCTAACGCACTACAAGTTAACTACAGACTGGAATGTAGTTGAGCCCTAACCAATCTCACACTGATTAAGGTACAATGGCGTTTCTTACGCATCTGAATCCTAACAGAACTCTACGCACTTAATTCCCTTAGCTGATCTTGTTAGATCATTGCTCGGTCGAACTCGCATGTTTGTCAATGTTAGTGATCAAAACTATAAGTCTTGATTTCTAGCCTATTTATAGATGTCTCGGACTAGGACATAGATAGTGTAGTTGAGCTTAGATATCTCGATGTTCATCTCTTGAAGACGAAGAACTACTAAGGGGAGCTTGTGGAACTTCTTCGACAAAAGGCATGTGGAGACTTGAACTCATCTATCACTTGGAAAGTCTATTTCTAATATCTCTTATATTGAGACATAAGTCATGCTAAGATATAGTTTTCTCTATACACATTTGAGATTTCGAGCTGAGTATATCTCGCTTACATATGTCTCGAAATATGTGTTGGTAAGCTTTCGCTTCGAACAAGTTCATCTTATATCATGAGAAAATTGCCGAGTAACATCTTACATGGTTTGTGTGATACAATCATTTGATGTAGGCTTGGAATGTTTCGATAATAATTATTTCAATATCTTGAAAATTGCTTTGATGCTAATAGTGTGTGAAAACGGCTATTGTCATTATAGAAGAATGTTTCAATGATTGAAATAAAGAGTTGATGATGTAACCATCTCTGGATATAAGCATATATAGTGTGTTCGCACATTAATGTATAAATCCATAAACCGGAAGCCAAGAGTATGCATATGTGTATATACGAAATTGGTGAAGGTGAGTGGTTAAGTATGCGTACCGTACACATATTGGCGGAAGTTTTCGAACCGAAAATATCTGCTGAGTTTGGGAATTACAAACTCCTAAACTAGTCACCTTAAGTATGCGTACCCGTACGCATACTGGCGGAAGTTTTCGGACCGAAATTTTTTGTTGAGTTTGGAAACTCAACAAACTCAAAATCCAGTTGCTTAAGTACGCATACTTAAGCTGGTTACTTTGTTAAATCGGTCAGTTCATAGACTTAAATATTTAAATCATAAGGAATGCAATCTTTGCAAACCGTGTCTATAATGTCCATGATTGATTCAAGTGAATCAAACCCATTTGGTTTCAATTGTGTCTTCTAAACAATTGAACAACTCTTTAACTAGTTTCATTTGAGTCATTTAAACTAGTTATGGTTAAGATGAATAAGGTTGATATGAGAGTAATCATATGGCTAACCTCGGTTAACTATTTGTGAACCAGCCTAGTGTACACGTTTAGGTGCGGTTACATAAACCTAAATGAGGGTACATTTCATTTGTGTGTAACAAGATAAGTTTGATCTAACGGTTGAAAGATATTAGCTTGGTTGAATCAGATTTTTCATCTAACGGTGATTATTGAATGCTTTATTACCAAGGAAACATGGATTGCAAACCCTGATTTGAAAACTATATAAAGGAGAACTATAGCAGCTGGGAAAACTAATCCCCACACCTCATGTGTGTTACTAGTTTCATAACTAGAGTCGATTCCCCTTTAACCTTAGGTTTCTTCTCGAGACCCTGTAGGTTAACGACTTGAAGACTTCATTGAGATTGTGAAGCCATACCCAACTATTATCTTTGTAGTTGTGTGATCTGGTCTTGCTGTTTCCATCGTGTTGAGTGCAATTGAAATAATTGGCTCGAGATTTTATATCTCCGATAGGCAAGATAGAAAAGTAATCACAAACAAACTTCGTCTCATCGTTTGTGATTCCACAATAACTTGTTTCGCTAGTCGATTAAGTTTATTGTGAGGTGATTGATAATTTTAGGTTGTTCTTCGGGAATATAAGTCCGGGTTATCAATTGGTTCCTATTCACCTTGGTTTATCAAAATACAGAACAAAAACTCTTGGGTATTTCTGTGGGAGACAGATTTATTTAATCCTATAGACTTTTCTGTGTGAGACAGATTTGTCTATCAAGTCTTCGACTTTGGGTCGTAGAAACTCTTAGTTGTGGGTGAGATCAGCTAAGGGAATCAAGTGCGTAGTATCTTGTTGGGATCAGATACGTAAGGAGCGCAACTGTACCTTGAATCAGTGTGAGATTGATTAGGGTTCAACTACAGTCCAGTCCGAAGTTAATTGGTAGTAGGCTAGTGTCTGTAGCGGCTTAATACAGTGTGGTGTTCAATCTGGACTAGGTCCCGGGGTTTTTATGCATTTGCGGTTTCCTCGTTAACAAAATTATGGTGTTTGTGTTATTTCTTTTCCTCATTATATTTTGTTATATAATTAAAATATCACAGGTTGTGCGTTAAGATCAATCAATTAGAATATCCAACCTTGGGTTGTTGATTTACATTGATTGACACTTGAACATTGGTCTTTGGCACCTTTCAAGTTACTTCTCTTATCCAATCGGGCTCGCAGATTTCTACTTGCTGATTGCGGATTGAATTAAGAGTAAGAGATATTAAACTCTTTGATATACTTTATTCTTGATTGAGTCTAACTGTCTAGTTGATTCTCTAGAAAGTGTATTGGAGTAAGTCCTCTCAGATTGCCAAACGAATTGTTGGGTGTGGTTGTTAGACCCCCGCATTTTCAATTGGTATCAGAGCAGGCAAACACATTAAAGACCTCATAAGTCTGTGTTTGTAGCGATCTAATATGGAAAAAGGTGTTATCTCTATAAACGTACCACCAGTCTTCCATGGCTCTAATTACTTGTGGTGGAAAATTGTTATGCGTGTGTAGATGGGGAAAAACGATTTGCTGGTTTTTACGGGATTGAGGAGACGACCGTACGGAGGAGACTCCTTGAACCGAGAAAAATGTTCAACCTCACACAGATGCACTGCAAGAAGGGAGTGCTTTGAATTCGAGATATCAATCTGTAGTACTCCGGCCTAAACCAAGACAATGGTCGTTCCATAGTAAATTCGGTCACAAGAGAGGATGGGTTGATCTGTAGGAGGGAAGCTAAGATATGTATGGAATCAATGGTAATCAAAGATTGTGGGTGTGTTGTGAATTCTGAATAAGATAAGTTCTGAATGATTGAAGTTGCTCAGTTGAGAGTAATTGCTCAATTGATAAGGTGTTGATCTCGTGTTGTCTGTGAGACATGAGATCGTTGTATATTCAATCATGATTTCAGAGACTTATTTATATTGCTGGAATTGTGGACACCATGATCCCATGAAGTGTGACAGTTGATGGAATCAAAGAGTGGGGAAATGAAAATCGTGTTTGAAACCAGTTGCTCATCGTGCGGAGACTTGGTCGATTTTCCATCCACTACTTTGTTAACTCCTTCAACTGATTGCACGACTTGCTCACATTCCATCGTGTGTATGAACACACGTGCCGTAGACCGTCAGACCAAAACCCTAGTTGATATCCCCCCAAGTGACACGATTGATGTCTCGTGGTTAATTAGTCAGTTGTTGGCTTCATGACTTTATGGGACGATGAGTCCATGTATTTGCTGAGTTGAACATGATTTTGCAAAATTTTCTGAGACTCATGAATTGAACGTGTTTGTTGAGACAGAGGTATAATTCTCACATTGAGGTGAGCAAGTATTGCTCATTTGATGAATTGTTGAATAATTATAGTTGAACCAATATTCTTTGGTTTGAGCAAATATTGCTCATATGAGCAAGTGTTGCTCGTCTGATGAATTATTGGCAGCGTGACCGAAATAAAACATTAATTAGAATACTGGTAGCTGAACCGAGCATAATAAAATGGTGATCATGAGATCGTCGTAAAATTATTAGCGTTCGAATCTGGAATTATGATCCTTGGACTCAGCAACCCTAATTTGATCAATTGATGACCAAGTGATAGTTTATTGAAAATTTAACCATGGAATGAAGGAGGACCGGATACATGAGACCGTGGGTCGACCATGTAGCGTCCATATGCTCGCTTGAGAAAATACCAAGACCCCTTGAAGAGTTGGTGAAAAGATGATCAAATGCTGGTTCAATCATTTTTCATATAATGCTCGTCTGAACCTTAGGTGATAAAACCTAATTAATTATGGAGAGGTGAGAGACCGACCAAGGGGTCATGAAACCAACCCTGGATGGTCTTGGGATCGAATGACGATCACTTCATGAAATTCCAAAATTATTTGGAAGAGTCTTGGACCTAATACGTGCAATTGCGCAGATTAGGTCAAACCATGAAAATACGTTGGACCAGCTCATTGCGAACCAAAGATCCAACCTTGGTCGGTCAAGGTAACATGCTCACATCGTCAACACGTTCGCGTCTCAGTCCTGAGAATTTTGATATTTTCTGGCGTGCGTTTGAGCAACCAATTGAGAAAATACAATAAAATCAGGGTTTTGCTGAAACTGAGGAAACTTCATGAGATGAAGGAAAATAATTATAAAATGAAGGAATGATGAAGCGTGGGACCGCTGAAGCCAAGGCATGGCCGGCTGTCCAGTGACCACGGTCCCATGGTGCCTTTTCCAAATTTTATATTATTTTTCATGATTTTATGAAAATATCATGAAATAAAAGAATTTGTTGAAATTAAGGAGTTTCCTTGAAGTGAAGGAGTTCCATGGGATCAAGGAAGAAAATAATATTAAAATAATAAAAATAAGGGCGTGTGGGACCGGTTAGGGCATGGCCGGCCGGCTTGGGCCTGGTCCCACGAGTTTCCCTAATTTTTATGTATTTTCCGTGTATTTTTCCATGATTTGAAGGAATTTTCCTAATTTGAGAGAAATACCATGAAATCAAGGAGTTTCATGGGATGAAGGAAACCTTAAAATAATAATAATAAAATAAAGGGGCGTATGGGACCGGCTAGGGCATGGCCGGCCGGCTGGGGTCCGGTCCCATTGGTTTCCCTAATTTTATATTATTTTTCATGTATTTATGAAAATACCATGAGATGAAGGACTTTTCATGAGACTAGGGAAATAATAATAAAATAATGAGGAACCATGAGGTGTGGGGACGGCCGAGATTAAGGCATGGACGATTTGCCAACAATCACGGCCCCACAATAGTTTCCCAATTTTATATTATTTCTTTCGTGCGAAGGAAGCACCATGAAACTGAGGAGTTTCCTCAAACGAAGGATGTTTGTTCAAATGAAAGAATTTTCATAAGATCAAGGAAAATAACAAAAAATATGATAAAATATAAAACTGGTGTGGGATTTTCCACGGCACGGCCGACCGGTCGGTGAACCCAATCCCCTGGCGCCTTGGTCAATATTTTAATTATTTATTATTTTCCTTCCTATTTTGCATAGGTTCATCGTTACGTCGTATTTTGAAATACTCGTTCGTGCGGTGATTGTTAGTGCATTATCGTTGAGTACACTTGCACCTTTTGAGCCGGGGCTTACTCGGAGGTAGCTCTGACGCCCGTGCGTTGAATATTTATTACTAACCCATGGAATTCTGCTGGGAAGAAGCATAGATTGAAGTAACGAAATATTGCGAAAATATTTGAATATTTTCGGAAATTCAGTGGATGAATCCAAGAATTTAGGAATAATGAACTTATGGCTCTATACTGGCAGAGCAAGCTGTCTAGGAGCATTAATTATTCTGACATGAGCTTGTTGGAGCTTCATATCCTTTATATAGTCAGGGAAACTTGTTGTTTGTATCCTGAAGACGTTATCGCTCTATACTAGCAGAGCAAGCTGTCTAGGAGTCGTCAATCTCGTGATTCTATATAGAAATAATTACTGAAGTGTTTAGTATTCATGAGATATGCCGTTGTCCAGCCGAGAGACTACATATCTGCATGTACTCTGAGAGACAGTATTCTCAGTCAGAGGATTCAATGAGAGACTCGTGTCTCAATACTCACATCTGATTGCTGATAGACGCATTTATGTGTCTAATATATCTCAATTGTATATATTTTTAGTGCTCGATTTTGTACTTATTTTGGTTATTTTATGTCTTTATAGGTATTTTGGATAAACAAGCTTTTGCGGCGAAATTGGCTCGAAAAGCGGTTTTTCTGCTCGTGGGAGAAAATTACTATACGGACTCTCACTTTGGATAAGGGGTAACCCATTTCAAGGCATATGCTAAAGGGACTCCCAGTCTGGTTAAGGGGACACCCTTCTTCACGTTCAAATAATCGATTTTGGCGGGAAACTGGTTCACGTCTGCATGAATTTCTCTGAATGATTTTGGACGTGATTTCCTCTTGGATTTTCATCGGACCAAGTTGGTTTGGGCTTGGTTTGATCGTGTAGGAGAAGTGGTGGGCTTGGTTGAGTTAAGAGAAAGAGATTTTATCTCAAGTTCACGAAACAGAGACGCAAAATACTGATATCTGGTAAAGTCTATTAACGGATAGGATGATATGCTCATATCTCTGGAAAGAGTTTTCAAACACTGGAACTCTATGTTAACGCGTAACAAAACAGAAAAAAAGGAAAAGAAAAAGCCGTGACTTTGAGAGAGAATAAAGGGAAGATTGGGGAAGATTTGATGACCCTGGATGGTATAAAAAGAGTTGTTCGAGTCTTATAGAAGTTTATCAAGAGTTTGGGGAAGGTTTGGGACGCAGAGGAGCGAAGAAGAAGGATTAACAGCAATTCCCACCTGCTGCTGCATCTGCCATTAGAGAACCTTGAAGAACACGAAGAACGGACTGCACAGAGCAGTCTTATTTTCTGCAGCGTCAACAGCAGTAGCGGTGTGTCGTTCTTTTACTGCAGTTCCCTGGTATCGTTCTTCTCTGGACACTTATAGAGGGTCGTAGTTTCACTGTTTTATATTTTTCACTCTTTTAATCATATTTTGAGCATCAAGTATGTATTTTGAGAACATGATTATCATGAGTAGATAAACCCCAATACTGGGATGATGGAGGAAGCTGTTTTTCAGCCATGTGGTTATTTAAATAATTCTTAATTCACTTTTTGCACCGATTTTAATTGATTTATGATTTCAATTAATTACTTGTGATTTTGTTTGATGGAACATGCTTAGTCCTAGGGATTCTTGATGTGCCATGCTTATAATATACAAGTAATATTTTCTGGAATGTAATTTGGCAAAGATAGAGTTAATATTTGTTTTATTTTGAGCTATAATCGCCTAGGATTATTTTCTGAGCCACTTGAATATGAAACACATTGGAATCCTGAGTCCTGGTTCCTCTTGATCTTGTGACATATTTTTTGTATATATCTTTATTTTTAAATCTTTACAAGTCCGAGCAACGAACTCTTATTTACCGCAATCGAAATACTTCAACAATTGATGTATCATGAGTTCGTCTAATTATGGGTTTATGATTTTAGCCTTTGTCGAAAATCCACCATCTACACTAAGTCCCCTGCTTAGTGAGGAAAGCCGTGTTCCTCAGTCAGCATTGAATGGTGATTTTCCGGTCATAAACAATATAAGTAATTGCACTCAGTCGTGAGTTAAGATGTTACCGGATTTTGATAGTACGAGCAAACCATGACTTGAATGAAGATCCTAGTGGCATGATAGAGCATCGTTTAACGAGCATAAATTGGTGTTGAACCGCTGGTTTGGACGACGGGACCTTGGTCGTTTAGGATTCGTGGACCGGACCCAATAAGGAAATCCTTGTAAAATTAGGTTTTTGGAAATAAAATTTGATATAAAAGGGAATTAATCCCTTATTTTTTATTATTTTTCCCACGAACAGCACCTTCATCACCTCTCCACCACCTTTACGCCAGCAGCAGGAGGAGAAAATTTTCAAGCCGGAGCACCGACCGTCGCCGCCACCGTCCGGCCAACTTTCGGCCGGCGCCGACCAGGTGTGGTTTTTTTTTTTTGCTGATGTTTATATGAGTTTCATGAAGTGATCATGTTGAAATCATATATGTGCATATATTAGTGCGAGTTTTATTGAAAAACCCTCGTTTTTGAAAACGTATGTTCGTTTGATCGTTAGTTTTGAAAACTAATAATAATCCCTGATTTAGGAGGGATTTTTTTTTAATATATGTAGACCTAGGTCCAGTGATAAAACTTAGTTTATGAGCTTTAATGTGAACCAAGGTTTTATCATAAAAGAGTGAATTTTCATGAAACCGAAACAAACCTTCGTTTTAGAGAATGACGATAGTACGAAGGAAAAAAAAATTTATACATGAACTTGTGTCCAGTGATAAAATTTTGTTTATGAGCTTTTATGTAAATCAAAACTTTATCTTATAAGGTGTGAGCTCTCACAAAATTGAAATAAACCTTCGTTTTAAAGACGAACGACGATACGAAGGAAAAGAGTTTTTTTTTTTTTTTTATAAAATCATGGTCTGTCCACGAAAAATATTTTTGTATGCAAAACCGTGACATGCTCACGGAAAAGAGTGTGTCTTTTTTTTTAGCGTGAGTTATCACTCGCAAAAGATAAAACGTGAATTATCGTTTATATTTTTGTAAACATATATTTTCAAAAACAAGTTTGATTTTGAGCGATGTTCAAAGTAAACAATTATTTATGATGAAATAATGTTTTAGTTTTCATTATTCCATGGTGAATGTTCACACAGTAGAAATGTTCATGATTTTGTGAAAATTTGAGTTTCGTTCGTTTTTGTAGGTTTCTAAGAGACGAACGATTTTTGAGGTGTTAACTCTAGCATTACTATCAATATCGTTAGTGGAAGCGTAAAAGGTAAGAGTTAAGAGTTATCATTAGATGCTTGTACTCCCTTGATTTATATCTGGGTGACATACTGAAGTAGAATGTAGTGTGAACTTTACAGCTACTCCGCAAAGATGTCCAACTCCCAAGCTAACGACACTCCAAGGGACGAAATGTATATTGATGATGATACCTCCAGAGACGAGACATGTATGGATGAGACTTCCGTAGGCGAAGAAGAGGATGAAGCCTCTGGAATTAAGAATGTCCCGAATATAGATGATGCGTTTTTTGCGGAGGTTGAGCAGGAAACTGAGAATCATCTCAAATCTCCAGTGTATCGTCTTCTGATAAATCCCAGAAATGTTACTCAGAAGAAATTGGTGACTCCTAAGACAGTGATTCAGTTTTTTCTTGAACGAGGTACCTTCCTTGTATCAATCATAGAGTTTAAGCTTTCTCGACGACCTTTGGAAAAATTCTCTGGATGGGAGAGACATATGCTGGGTTTCCCTCATGTCAGGGCTATGCTCGATCAGGCGCAAGTGACTAGAGCTATTCAGGCTTCTGGAGACTTATTAATTTTCCATGATGCGAGAGGTATTGTGTCTCTACTTGCTCGTTGGTGTATTCCGACTCACACCTTTATATGCAGATGGGGAGAGTTTACCGTTACCTTAGAGGATGTGGCTGCTTTGACATCTCCCAATCACGGGCAATCTCCCTGGAGATCTTTCAGATGAGGAGACTGCAGTTTCTAACATCTTGAAATCCTCAATGGAGGAAGTGAATAAGGCGTCTGGCAGTAAAGGATGCTATGCTCACTGGTTAACACGTTGGTGGCCAAAAGACGAGGTTTCTGATAGTCCCATCGACGGTATGTTTCCCATTGCTGCTTTCTTATGTATATGGATGTCCGGAGACATATTTGAAGACAGTGGAAACTTTTTGAAACCCTTCGTGATCCCCTTTGCTATCAAGATGGCTCAAGGTGAGCAACTTCCGATAGGTAGATTATTCCTGGGTTCTTTGTATTCTAACTTGGACTCCTTGATAATAGACTCCAGTGTGTCGAATGGCTTTATAAAGATTGAGTGTTATTCCAACACGATGTTTCTTCAAGCTTTGATGTGGGAACACTTCAAAAACTATGCACCTATTCCACGTAATATTTTGCAAGGACCGAATGCTGATGCTCGTCATATCTTCTCTGAAAAAGATAATGCCAGGATCATGTGTTGGTCTAAAAAGCAGCCTCGGTCTAAAGCACGCATTGATGCATTGGATGATGAATCTGAGTTCAACTTCCGCTCGTGGGTGTCTGTTCCTGGTTATGTTTCCCAGCCAACGACTTTTAATACTAGAGAGAGTGTGATGCTGATGTCCAGTGCAAATCTGAGTGATGGTGAAAGATCTTTCATGTTGAGTTGCACCCTTGGTCATTTGATATCGGCTATATACGGAGGACTTTCAGTGGAGGAAGATAATATTGACAGAGCAGCTCGACAAATGGGTATGGATTAGTGTGTTCCAACTTTTCGAAGGAGAAAGCCATCAGTTGAACAACTTATAACCCATTTATACCATACTCATGTGGAAGGAAGTAATTACTGGTTCCCTTGCTCCGAGAGATTTTCATATGTAACTCCAGGTTATGTATACTTTTGGGATCAACAACTTCAGCGATTGTGTGATTACGTGATGGCTGGTCAGCCTCCAGTGAAGGATCCTCCTTCTACTGAGATGATTTCTGGTCGACCAAGATTGAAGTATCTCTCTGGTGATAAACGAAAATCGTCTCCAGGATCTTCTCAGGTATGTTTCTTCGTATAATCTTCATGAAATTATGAGAACTGTATTCTAATTATGTTACTGAATTTTACCACAGGACGGTCGTAATGTAAGACCTCGAATCCATGTAGATTTCTCAGAAACTGAAGCGATTGTTCACGGTGAAGAAGGAAGGAACAAGAGTTATAAGTTGTTACCTAATACCATAAAGTCCCCAGTTGGTTCTTTGGTGAGTTCTCGGTATTCCCCTTGTCGTGACTTTTTCTCGCCCACATTATTAGGATCATGAAACCAATGTTGTTATTACGTTGCAGAATTTTACTCCATCAAGTATCGACGGTCTTCGGTTTTCTTCTACTGAGCAAACAATTCCTGATTTGAGCGATGAAGAAGAAGCCGTAAGTATTTCTTCGCATATTCAATTATGATGCTTTATAGATAAAATGTTGATTGTTGAGGATGTATCCAGGAGGATGTCGTCATGGAGACGGAGAGTGATGATACCCATCCATCCTCTGAGAATAGAGACGAAAGCACTTCCAAAGATTCGGAGCCGAATAGAAGTAATGAGCCTTTTATCATTAACACGGACAATCCCAATTCCTTGGATACTTCGAAGACCCCCCAAGTAAGTACATGTCCTGTATCCTCTTCATAGAAGTATGAAAGTGCTTATTTGTGAATGAATGAATGAATGAGAATCCATGTGTATACATGAAAAACTTAGTCGAAATTCGTCGTCAGAAAATTCATAACTCAGTTTTTTAGCAAAAACGCCGTAAAACCTTCATCTGGAGTCGGATTTTCATGATCTGCATATGCATATTCAAGCCCGGAAAATTTCCAAGCTTTAGTTGAGAACCTTTTTAAGTTTTGAGCACGTTCAGGGCCTGAAAAAGGCGAAACAGTAAACTTCCTGGAGACTTTCTGAACTTTTTCAGATGGTATATTGTTCAATGTTTTGACCACATCTCCTTTCTTTTTCATCGGATTGTCATAAAATTTTTACACTCTATAGAGGACATACATACGAAGAGAATGGTATATAACCCATCCTCAGATTCCTTGTAGATTGCTTCCAGTTCGTCTTCTAGTACAGGGCAGAGTACAGTTTCTTCAGACGAGGTTACCGTAAAACGTATTTTCATGACTTTCATGCCATTTTCTCGTGCCTTGAGTATATGATGATGAACTTTGATGATGTCGTATTGCTTGTATACTGTATTTCGTAATCTTCTCCGTTTTCATGTTTATGTGACTCTAACCTCATGTAATCTTCGTATTAGGTGTCAAATACCGAAGTTGAGGATATTGAAACCAATGAGGATAACTAGAACTTCCCTGGAGTTATTGATGAAGAGACAACCATCCCTGCACTTCAAGGCCATGAGAAGGTTTTCACTGAAGTTGTGGAAACCCATATTGTTGTTGATTCGGTGATAAAAGAAACTGAAACACCGGAGAATGTTGTTGCTCTGATTGTAGAAGTTGCCCCAGTAATTGGGAACCGTATAGTGGTGCATGAATATCCAAGTGCAGGAGTTGCTTTTGATCCTCCATTTGATGCTTCACTCCCGTATCATGAACTAGTTGGTGGATTCAGCGTTCCCATTGGATATGCAGGCTTGTACGAGAAAATATGGAAGAAGTTTGGTCACATAATTGTCGACAGGAATCCTGGGCGTGCTTATGCCTCAACAATGCAAGTAGGTATTATCTTGCGTGTTGTAAGTGATATATGCACTAAGGCCAGAAGTACTGTGATGCCATATATATTCTTTGATTGGGAGTTTAACTTGGAGAATTTAGAAAGACTTGGCTTCAATGTAAGTGGCTTCGTAAGCAAATGAACGCCATCAAGGACTCGTGTGAGAACGACATACCCTTTCCCAATGATGCTGTGATGGAGAAAGAAGACAAGATTGCCAGGCTGACTGAAGAGTTGAACAAGGAGAAGGCGGCTTTGCAGGCCTTGAAGGATGCAGAGGAGCGAAAATCCTTTTTTGCTGATTTTCTTTGGTTTCCTTTTTCATGATCTCTTTAGCTTCTGAACTTCTGAGAGATGTGAGGTTTTTATTTGGGTTTTGATATTAGCTGGTTTTGGATTGGTAGATGGTTAAGGATTTTCTTTTGGATTTGATAGAGAATTTCCTTTAAGAAATATGAATTGAATTCTGATAAATTGTTGAATTCAAATACTGATTGCAAGTATTGCAAACGTTTTGGAGGAATTGAAATACAATGAAAGAAAATCCTAAATGCCAAATCCAGACGTCATGAATGCTTCAAACGCCCAGTACCTCGAATGTTTGATAATTTCAGACAAACGCCTTAAGCCAATTCTCGTGAATTACTGGTAGGGTTCTGCCATCTGTGTTGATCAGTTTGTAGTATCCTCCGGTTATGGACTTAGCAACCATAAATGGTCCTTCCCAATTGGATTTCCTTGTAGAATTAAGACCACGCTGAGCTGCTTTGACAACTAGGTCCCCTTCATGAAATTTGTTAGGTTTGGTCGACCGCGCTTTGAATATCTTCTGTTGATTCGGAATTCCTCGTGTGACGAAATTCCGTGGCTGTGGCACATATGGACATCCGTGCAGAAAGGAGTATCCTTCATAATGTTTGTCATGCTTAGCCACATCCTCCGCAATGAATCTCTTGATTGGATGATCAACCTGAAGAAGTTCTGAATCCAACCATTGGGTGTAATATTGCTGAGACGAAATTATCCACTCATAGCATTTTGCAATTGCTAAATTGTTTGCGGAGTGAACCCCTTGAACCAAATAAGCATATTTGAAAACTGACGATATGGGAACATGAGAAGGAATAAGACTTGCATGAGTGCGAAATCTCTTGACGAAAGCGTTTGGATGTTCCTCAGGATTTTGTGTAAGTTCTGTCAAGGCTTTGACCTCCTCCAGATACTCGAATGGTGAGATATCTTCTTTTTCTTCCTCTGAGTCAGAGGTTTCTTCAGCGGAGAGATGTGTAATTGAAGGTGTCAGTGTCACCTTCCCATCATGAATCCATGTGCGTCCAAGAATCATGTCATATCCTGGATCTTCTCGGATTATGTAAAACTTGGTCTCAATACAAACCAAATTTTCTTTGACTTTGAGTATGACGTAGCCGTACGCGTTTCTGGAAACTCCTTCATGATCTCTAATTTCCATGGGGGCATGAGTAGCTTCTTGTCGAGTAATGCCAGTGGATCTGAGATTTTTCATAGGGATGATGTTGACGGCAGTGCCGACATCAACAAATGCTCTCTTGAACTCGTGTCCTTTGATGTGCACTGTGGTGAGCAGTCCCCAGTCATACATTTCTTTGTCTGTCGCTGGAGGCTCAGTGAATGTCTCTTGAATCAGTAGACGCTTGCCTGACACGATGTGGTTTAATACCGCAAACATGTCTTTCCTTTGAGCCTTTGATAAGTATAGCAATTCGCAGACATGCTCGATCAAGGACTGAACTGCTTCTTTGACGGGAGGTTCAGAGATGGTAAAGGCCCTGACTGGAAGGGGATTTCTGTGTACTCCTTCAGTCCCCAAGTTGAGCTCTCCCCATTCGACCTTTTCTTTAAATATGCGCTTCAAAGTTTTACAATCACTTGTGGGATGACTGAAGAACCTATGAAAGCGACAATACCGAGGATTTTCCATGACCTCTTCAGTTGGTTCCCTCTTGACATATGGCAACTTGATTGCACCATCCTGAATCCAGGCATCCAGCAATTCGATGACTTCTTCAATGGAGCAGGGGAAATCAGGTGCTTCTGGATCTTCCGTGTGTTAGGGAGGAGTTTGCCAATTATCTTTCTTTTGTGCCTTTGGAGGGGCTGAGGAAGTATGCTTATGTTGTGGATCAGCTTTCCGTTTGCTTCCTTATGCAACAGCATTTGTGGAAGTCTGAAGGTTGTATTGTTTGTTGATCAAACGTCTGCTACTGCCTCTGGCCTCTCGTGTTTCTTCACCTTTTGCAGTCTTAGTCCTTTCTAGTAGAGCAAGTGCAGTAGTTTCCGACCTCTTGGCTGCTTCATGGAGTTCTGAGAAAGTCTGGAACCTGAGATTCTCCAATAAGGCTCTGTAGACTGGAATCATCCCATTGATGCATAGGTCCACAAGTTGTTGTTCTGTGACATTCAGATCATGGCAATCCAACGCTTGAACTCTGAACTTCTTCACATAGTCGTTAGGATGTTTGGTGTTCTTTTGAAATATCCTTCCGAGATCAGAGAGGGTGACTTGCTCTGAAACAAAGAAATACTTTCTATAGAAAGCATTAACCATTTCTCCCCAACTGTTGATAGTTCCTGGTGCGATGTTGTTATACCAGGTGTATGCCCTGCCTTTCAAGGATTTTGAAAATTCTTTGAGACGAACAACATGGTTATGCTCATGTTCACCCAAAGCTTCCAGGAACCGAGAAACATGTTCTCGAGCGTTGTCGGTTCCGTCGTACAAAGTGAAGGTTGGAGAGACGTAACCTTTTGGGAGAGGGATCCTTTGTGTATCAGCAGGGTATGGAGGTTGGTGACGATGGACATGTGGGGTCTTGCCTCTTCCGCGGTTCACCAGAAGGCGTTCCAAATCTTCCCGAGTGATGAAGTTTGATGATTCCTTCGCGTCTGCGGCTTTGCGGACTTCATCATCATCTATTATATGAATTTGAATTACCTCAGGATCAACGTCTGAGGATTTCTCCTTCTCTTTCCCTTTTTCTTGGATCTTCCCTGACATTGTATCAGTGAGAGCCTTTAGTTAATTAAATAGCTCCTTCTTTATTGTAGCCATATCGGTTTGATTCTTTGCAAGAGTCTCTTGCACTTTGATGAGATCAGCAATGGTAGGTGGTGGATTTCCTCTGACTTCCTCAGGGTGTCGGCCGAACAAAGGATGACTCGCCGAGTTGACGTGAGGAGGAGTAACATTACCACCGTCAGTGTTAGAGGCCGGAAACGTTCCCGGGATATCTTCGTTGTCGTTGTTGTTGTTGCTAGTGCTAGCGCCGTTTGCGTTGAGACCTGTGACTAACCCAGACCTAAGACCAGCCATCTTGTGGAGTTGTGAGGTTGCAACCGAGAGAATGATCTCCCACTGTTGTCTCCAATCTGTAGATGAGGAAAAATGATTTGTTGATTTTTACGGGATTGAGGAGACGACCGTACGGAGGAGACTCCTTGAACCGAGCAAAATTTTCAACCTCACACAGATGCACTGCAAGAATGGAGTGCTTTGAATTCGAGAGATAAATCTGTAGTACTCCGGCATAAACCAAGACAATGGTCGTTCCAGAGTAAATTCGGTCACAAGAGAGGATGGGTTGATCTGTAGGAGGGAATCTGAGAAATTTGTGGAATCAATGGTAATCAAAGATTGTGGGTGTGTTGTGAATTCTGAATAAGATAAGTTCTGAATGATTGAAGTTGCTCAGTTGAGAGTAATTGCTCAATTGATGAGGTATTGATCTCGTGTTTTCTGTGAGACGTGAGATCGTTGTATATTCAATCATGATTTCAAAGACTTATTTATATTGCTGGAATTGTATACACCATGATCCCATGAAGTGTGACAGTTGATGGAATCAAAGAGTGGGGAAATGGAAATCGTATTTGAAACCAGTTGCTCATTGTGCTGAGACTTGGTCGATTTTCCATCCACTACTTTGTTAACTCCTTCAACTGATTGCACGACTTGCTCACATTCCATCGTGTGTATGAACACACGTGCCGTAGACCGTCAGACCAAAACCCTAGTTGATATCCCCCCAAGTGAAACGATTGATGTCTCGTGGTTAATTAGTCAGTTGTTGACTTCATGACTTTATGGGACGATGAGTCCATGTATTTGCTGAGTTGAACATGATTTTGCAAAATTTTCTGAGACTCATGAATTGAACGTGTCTGTTGAGACAGAGGTATAATTCTCACATTGAGGTGAGAAAGTAGTGCTCATTTGATGAATTGTTGAATATTGATAGTTGAACCAATATTCCTTGGTTTGAGCAAATATTGCTCATATGAGTAAGTGTTGCTCGTCTGATGAATTATTGGCAGCGTGACTGAAATAAAACATTAATTAAAATATTGGTAGTTGAACCGAGCATAATAAAATGGTGATCATGAGATCGTCGTAAAATTATTAGCGTTCGAATCTGGAATTATGATCCTTGGACTCAGAAACCCTAAATTGATCAATTGATGACCAAGTGATAGTTTATTGAAAATTTAACCATGGAATGAAGGAGGACCGGCTACATGAGACCGTGGGTCGACCATGTAGCGTCCATATGCTCGCGTGAGCAAATACCAAGACCCCTTGAAGAGTTGGTGAAAAGATGATCAAATGCTGGTTCAATCATTTTTTATATAATGCTCGTCTAAGCCTTAGGTGATCAAACCTAATTAATTATGGAGAGGTAAGAGACTGACCAAGGAGTCATGAAACCAACCCTGGGTGGTCGTGGGATCGAATGACGATCACTTCGTGAAATTCCAAAATTATTTGGAAGAGTTTTGGACCTAATACGTGAAATTGCGCAGATTAGGTCAAACCATGAAAATATGTGGGACTGGATCATTGTGAACCAAAGAGCTAACCTTGGTCGGTCAAGGTAACATGCTCACATCGTCAACACGTCCGCGTCTCATTCCTGAGAATTTTGATATTTTCTGGCGTGCGTTTGAGTAACCATTTGAGAAAATACAATAAAATCAGGGTTTTGCTGAAACTGAGGAAACTTCATGAGATGAAGGAAAACAATTATAAAATGAAGGAATGATGAAGCGTGGGACCGCTGAAGCCAAGGCATGGTCGGCCATCCAGTGACCACGGTCCCATGGTGCCTTTTCTTAATTTTATATTATTTTTCATGATTTTATGAAAATATCATGATATAAAAGAATTTGTTGAAATTAAGGAGTTTCCTTGAAGTGAAGGAGTTCCATGGGATCAAGGAAGAAAATAATATTAAAATAATAAAAATAAGGGCGTGTGGGACCGGTTAGGGCATGGCCAGCCGGCTTAGGCCCGGTCCCATGAGTTCCCCTAATTTTTATGTATTTTCTGTGTATTTTTCCATGATTTGAAGGAATTTTCCTAATTTGAGAGAAATACCATGAAATCAAGGAGTTTCATGGGATGAAGGAAACCTTAAAATAATAATAATAAAATAAAGGGGCGTGTGGGACCGGCTAGGACATGGCCGGCCGGCTGGGGCCCGGTCCCACGGGTTTTCCTAATTTTATATTATTTTTCATGTATTTATGAAAATACCATGAGATGAAGGAGTTTTCATGAGATTAGGGAAATAATAAAAAAATAACGAGGAACCATGAGGTGTGGGGCCGGCCGGGATTAAGGCATGGCCGATTGGCCAACAATCACGGCCCCACAATATTTTTCCCAATTTTATATTATTTCCTTCGTGCGAAGGAAGCACCATGAAACTGAGGAGTTTCCTCAAACGAAGGATGTTTGTTCAAATGAAAGAATTTTCATAAGATCAAGGAAAATAATAAAAAATATGATAAAATATAAAACTGGTGGGGACTGGTCACGGCACGGTCGGCCGTCCGGTGAGTCCAATCCCCTGGCGCCTTGGTCAATATTTTAATTATTTATTATTTTCCCTCCTATTTTGCATAGGTTCATCGTTACGTCGTATTTTGAAATACTCGTTCGTGCGGTGATTGTTAGTGCATCACCGTTGAGTACACTTGCACCTTTTGAGCCGGGGCTTACTCGGAGGTAGCTCAGACGCCCGTGCGTTGAATATTTATTACTAACCCATGGAATTCTTCTGGGAAGAACCATAGATTGAAGTAACGAAATATTGCAAAAATATTTGAATATTTTCGGAAATTCATTGGATGAATCCAAGAATTTAGGAATAATTAACTTATGGCTCTATACTAGCAGAGCAAGCTGTCTAGGAGCATTAATTATTCTGACATGAGCTTGCTGGAGCTTCATATCCTTTCTATAGTCAGGGAAACTTGTTGTTTGTATCCTGAAGACGTTATCCCTATATACTAGCAGAGCAAGCTGTCTAGGAGCCGTCAATCTCGTGATTCTATATAGAAATAATTACTGAAGTGTTCAGTATTCATGAGATATGCCGTTGTCCAGCCGAGAGACTACATATCTGCATGTACTCTGAGAGACAGTATTCTCAGTCAGAGGATTCGATGAGAGACTCGTGTCTCAATACTCACATCTGATTGCTGGATCAAGAGTTCGTATAATTATGGGTTTAATATTTTAGCCTTTGTCGAAAATCCACCAACTACAGCGTGCCTTTCTTCAAGCGCGTGATTTCCAATCATGGGTTTATGTAGTTAATGGCTATGATGCTCCCGTTGTGGCAATAGGGAAAGAAACCGTTCCAAAGAACATTGGTGAATACAATGTTGCCGAGATACTTGCTGCAAAGCAAAACTTCGACGGTTTGAAAGCCATCATACATGTCATTACCCCATATCTTCAGCACCATGTGACTACGTGCACTAGGTCTAAAGATGCATGGGATATCTTAGAAACCGTATTCTAAGGAAATACCAGTGAGAAGGAAGCTAGGCTTCAAAACCTTAATTCCGATTGGGAAAACCATCGTATGGCAAATGAAGATTCATTTGATGAGTTTAATCACAAAGTGTCTGAAATTGTTAATGCATCCTTTGCATTAGGTAAGACTATTTCTGAAAAGGACATTGATGAAAATTCTCAGATCGTTGCCATCTAGATACGATTCTAAGAAGCATGTCATCGTTGAGCGAAATAACCTTTATACTCTTTCCAGAAACACGTTGGTTGGAAAGCTAAAGATCTTTGATCATGAGCATACATCCAAAATCGGAAAGGATGTTGCCTTCAAAGCACAAAAGAACACTAAATTACTTGACAAAAGTAAAAATGTTTATGTCTCAGAGGATGATCTTTCTGAGACTGATTTATCAGATGAAGATCTTGATAAATCAGTCTCTATGATCACAAGACAGTTTAGGGATCTTTTATTGAAGAGAAGTAAACGGTTTTCAAGAGACAAACCTAGATCGTCAGTTAAACCTCACAATCACAATCCTCCTAAAAACAAGGATGCTGACGAGGCTGATGACGAGGATATGCCACAGTGCTTTAAGTGTAAAGGTTTTGTTCATTTTGCAAATGAGTGTCCAAATCGTAGAAAATACACTGGAAACAAAGGTCTTGCTACAACTCTTGATAAAATGTCTGATCACTATGATTCCAATGAAGATGAAAAATCAAGTGTTGCACTTCTTTGTGAACATATCGATTTTGATAATTGTAGCAATACATACATCAATCTTGATATTCTTCCAGAAAATTCTTCCAGAAATAAACTCAACCAATATGGAAGAAGAAATTAACCTTTCTGTTGGAAACCCTCTGTCTGATTTTTCAGGTTCCACTCTGTGCCTAGCAGCTTGCACATCTCGGGCGTCTGAATCAGCTTATCCATTGACATGCTCTTATTTTGCACTCAAAGTTCATGAACTTTCAAAGTGTTTTAAGTATAAACACAAGACGAGACATGTCAAGAGACTTCAACGAAGAGCAAATCGCCTAGCAAACAAGCTCAAACTTGTTCAAAAAACTGTTGAGGTATGTAAGATTTTATCCTCTTCAAAGAAGTTGGTTTCCAAAGATAGGTCAAGACCACTAGAGAAAAGAGTATGGTCTAAACATGTTGATAGACAAGGATCTATGAATTCCTTTCAAAAGAGTCATGGTGGACAAATTGTTGTTCACCACAACACAACTTGATTGTGTTGTTTTGGTGCATCTTGTCGCATGTGCCTGATTAAAAGAGACAAGATTGTGCATAACTCAGGCTTAAAAAGAAAAAAGAAAAACACTTTTTGTTTTGCTTTTCTTAGATTTGTTGTATGATTTGGAATTCTTTCATATCTGATCGATATTGGAAGGAACCTACCTGTTTATCCAAAGAGGGTTATTCTTGGCAATTCTACTCTCTTTAGAGTTGTGAATTGTGTGTGCGTGAACCTGTACTGTTTAAGGTTCCGTGACCCTACATTCCTTTTTCCTTCTCTGAAACTATTTTCATATTAAGACTACCTGTTGAGTTTATATTTTGATTTCCTCTCACAAACCCATACACGTATGGAAACTCCAAGCATCATGTGTTCTGATGGAAAAGATGTTAATATGATTGTTAAGCCATCAATCATGAAGGAAAAAGAAAAATCTCCATTGCCTCCAACTTTGAAAATAAAAAGAAAGAATGTGGGGAAGCCAAGGGATATTTCTTCAAATTCTCAGAAGTTTTCAGATGTTCTTGAAGAGTTGAATGAGGCAAGGAAGGAGATTAAACAAATAAAGGCTTTTGTTATGAGAACTCTCGAAATTCAGAAGGCCCTGGTTCGACATCATCAGCCTAGAAGGTTTGTTGGAATTGAATCCTTTCTCCATGAACCCTATGTACCAATGGTTGTTTACAACAAGGAGTTCGGGAACGATAAAGAACTCTTCAGAGGTCTCAATGTCTATTAAATCTTCCTTGTTATGTTCTTAGAAGAATAACTAGGGCTTGGAATAGCCATTATTGTGAGTACACATAGCTATGTCCAACGATTTTCATCTTCATGTTTTTAGATTTATTTATTTAAATTCTAAGTTTTTGGAAGATGATCTTTTGCAATTCTTAAATCTTTATGATTTTATATATTGCAAATTGTTATGGGATATGTTGTTTACGTCCGTGAACCTGTGACTGTCCCATACTTGTTCAAAAGTTATCTCTATTATGTCGATATGAATGTATTGATGGAAGATATAATGAACTTTTGGCATTACAAAAATTAAATCCTTTTATGTCATATTTTGATGGAAGAAAGGATAAAGCTTTTGTTTACAAGGATGAAGCCTATTGTATGTCATTGTGCAAATAGTGATGGAAAATAGGATGAATCCTTGTCTATTCCGCAGTATTTGGTCGATCTCCGATCCACATTTTTGTGCATATACTGTGATTGTTCCATAAGGTTTCTTATGTTGAGCACAACCGACTGAGTTGAGCATTCTCGTATGATTAACTTAGTTGTTGCTCTGTAAGGTTCCTTATGTCGAGCACAACCAACTACATTAATCATTCTCTTTTGGTTATTTTAGTTGTTGCTCCGTAAGTTCTCTTATGTCGAGCATGGCCAATTGAATTGATCACTTTGTGATTAATTTGGTTGTGTATTTCAATTAAATTAATCATGGGATTTCTTGTGATTAATTTGGTTGTATTTTTCGATTGAACTAACCATGGGTTCTCTTGTGGTTACTTCAATCGAATATTTTTGGATTCTTATGTTGAACTTATTAAAACTGTTATCTTTTTAATGGTTGTAGTAAATTTAATAGTATTTTGGCCTTGAATGATTTTATCTTTCAATTAAATTTCTAAATTTGTTAATCCATAAGAAGTTTAGTTGATTATGCTCAAAATTTAAGTCTATTATGTCTTTATGCAAATATTGATAAAAGATAGAATGAACTTTTTGAGAAAATTCCGCAGTATTGATCTTTCCTTGATCCACTATTATGTGAAAGTATTGTATTAACTCTGTATGTTTTCTTCTGTTGAGTGTTTCCAGTTATATTGATCATAAAGTTTTTTTTTTGGTTAGTTTACTCCCCCTTACATAATGATCCGTAAACCATATGTATTTGTAGTGTGAACTACACATTAATTCTTCCCCTTTTTGTCAATATAAGTTGGCAAAGGTACAAAAACTAGTGGGATCCTCATGAATTTTTCATAGAGATACTTCATGACCAAAAGAGAACAACATACCAACTTGTTTCGATGATTTCACATAGCCAGAACTTAGTGTATTCATCAAGAAGTTTATAAATATACAAGATAACTCCTACAATATTCCACAGCCGCACTCCCCACAAAGATTTGGCAATTAAACACAAGTTCAATTAAGAACTCTCCCCCATAAATGGCATTTCCGGCGACCTTACTTTCACAAGAAAAAAAATGATTTCTTTGGACATTAACAAACCACATGAAACATGAATTTGTATCCAAAAATCACAATTGAATTGACCACAAGAAAAATGATCAATTCAATTATCCATGCTCAAAATAAGAGAACTTACGGAGCAACACAGTACATACACAACGATGTGGATCAGGTAAAGACCAATACTGCTGAATAATCAAAGATTCATTCTATTTTTCATCACTATTTGCACAATGACATATAATAGACTTAATCTTTGTAAACAAAAGTTCATCCTTTCCTTCATCAATTTTTGCATAATGACATAAAAGGCTTAACTTTTGTAGTCAAAAGTTCATTCTATCTTTTATCAATACTTTCATACCGACATATAATAGAGTTAACTTTGAACAAATATGGGACAGTCAAGGTTCATGGACGTAAACAACATATCCTATAACAATTAGCAATATATAAAACCATAAAGATTAATACTGCAAAAATCATCTTCCAAATAAACTTTAGAATTTAATCAAATAAATTAAAAACATTGCAAGATGAAAACGTTGGCAATAGCTATGTGTACTCACCATATTGGCTATTCCAAACCCTAGTTATCCTTCTTAAAAACACAAGAATAAATTCTCATAAGAAGTTTCCTAGACATTGAGACCTCTGAAAAATTTGTTATCGTCCCCGAACTCCTTGTCGTCAACAGCCATGGGAACATAAGGTTCATGAAGAAAGGAGTCAATTCCAGCACACCTTTTGAACTGATGCCAAACCAGGGCCTTCTGAATTTCAAGAGTTCTCAACACAATAGCCTTTATTTGTTGAATTTCCTTTCTTGTTTCCTTCAACTCTTCAAGAATATCAGAAAACTTCTGAGAATTTGAAGGAACAACTCTTGGCTTCCTCACATTCCTTCTTTTTCTTTTCAAAGTTGGAGGTAACGAAGATTTATCTTTTTCCTTCATGATTGATGGCTTAACAATCATATTAACATCTTTTCCATCAGAAGACATAATGCTTGGAGTATCCATACCAACGGAATTGTGAGAGGAAATCACAAAATAATCTCAACAAGCAGTCTTATGATAAAAAGAGTTTCAAGAGGAGGAAAAAGGAATGTAGGGTTACGGAAACTTTAAACACAAGTTCACGCACGCACAACTCTCAACCCTAAAGAGGGTAGAATTGTCGAGAATAACCCTCTTTTATTGAATAAACAGGGAAGTCCCTTCCAATATCAATAAATATGAAAAGAGGAACGAATTCCAAACTTGCAAAGCACAGTAAAACTAAAAAGAGAAAATTAAAACAATTTAAAACAATTCTCTTTTCCTAAAGCCTAAGGTGTGCACAATCTTGTCTCTTTTTATCAGGCACATGAGACAAGACGCACCAACCAACACAATCAAGTTTTTCTCAGAGGATGAGACAAGACGCACCAACCAACAATCTAAAACAATTCTCTTTTCCTAAAGCCTAAGGTGAACAATAATCTGTCCACCATAACCTTTTCGAAAGGAATTCATAGAACCATGTTTCACAGAATGTTTATACCATAGTTTTTCTTCTAGTGATTTAGAATTTTCTTTGAAAACTAACTTCTTCGAAGAAGATATGAGTTTACATACCTCTAATGATTTTTGAACAAGTTTGATCTGGTTTGATAATCGATTCGCTCTTCGTTGAAGTTTGTTGACGTATCTTATTTTGTGTTTGTATTTGAAACACTTTGAAAGTTCATGAACTTTAAGAGAACAATAAGAGCATGTCAACATGGAAGATGATTCAGACGCCCGAGATGTGTAAGCAGCTAGACACATAATGGAACCTGAAAAATCAGAAAAAGAGTTTCCAGTAGAAACAAATAGATCCATTTTTTCTTCCAGACCAATTGAGATTTCTTATGAAAGAATATCAAGATTGATGTATGTATTGCTACAATTATCAAAATCAATATTTTCACAAAGAAGTGCAACACTTGACTTTTCGTCTTCATTAGAATCATAGTCGTCAGACATTTCATCAAGAGTTGCAGCTAGACCTTTGTTCCCAGTGTATTTTTCCGATTTGGACACTCATTTGCAAAATGACCAAAACTTTTACATTTAAAGCATTGTGGCATATCCTCGTCATCATTTTCATCAATATCCCAGTTTTTAGGAGGAACAAGAATATGAAGTTTAACTGATGACCTAGGTTTATCTCTGGATAACCGTTTACTTCTCTTCAAAAGAAGATCCCTAAACTGTCTTGTGATCAAGGAGACTGAATTGTCAAGATCTTCACCTGATGAATCAGCCTCTGAAAGATCATCTTCAAAGATGCAAATACTTTTACTTTTGTCAAGTAATTTAATGTTCTTTTGTGCTTTGAAAGCAACATCCTTTCCGGATTTGGATGTATGCTCATGATCAAAGATCTTTAACTTCCCAACCAGAGTATTTATGGAAAGAGTTGCAAGGTTATTTCCCTCAATGATGGCGTGCTTCTTAGAATCATATCTAGATGGAAATGATCTGAGAATTTTCATCACAATGTCCTTTTCAGGAATAGTCTTACCCAATGCAAAAGATGCATTAACAATTTCAGACACTTTGTGATTAAACTCATAAAATGAATCTTCATCTGCCATGCGAAGGTTTTCCCAATCAGAATTTAGGTTTTGAGGCTTAGCTTCCTTTTCACAGGTATTCCCTTCAAATACGGTTTCTAAGATATCTCAAGCATCTTTAGACGTTGTGAAAGTAGTCACATGATGTTGGAGCTCTGGGTTAATGGCATGGATGATAACATTGAATCCGTCAGAATTTTGCTTTGCAGCAAGAATCTCGGCAACATCATATTTACCAATATCCTTTGGAACTGTTACATCGCCTTCTGTAACTTCCGGAGGATCATAGCCATTAACCACATAAACCCATGACTGAAAAATCACGCGCTTGAAGAAAGGCACGTATAGCAATTTTCCACCATAAGTAATTTGAGCCATCGAAGACTGGTGGTACGTTTATAGAGATAGCACTTTTGTCCATATTCAGATCGCTACAAACACAGACTTATTAGGTCTTAAATGTGTTTGCCTGCTCCGATACCAATTGAAAAAGCGGGGGTCTAACATCCACACCTAATATTTCGTTCGGCAATCTGAATAGAAAAACTCCAATATACTTTCAATAGAATCAACTAGACAGTCAGACTCAATCTAAAGAAAAGTATATCAAAGAGTTTTATATCTTTGTTTCACAATGTAATCAGCAAATCAAACAGATAGAAATCTGCGAGCCTAATTATTATGTGAAATAACTTGAACGGTACTAAAGACCAATGTTCAAGGATCAATCAATTTCAATCAACAACCGAAGGTTGGGTTTACCAATTGATCGATTCAACGCACAACCTGTGATATTTCAATTATATAATAAAATATAATGCGGAAAAGAAACAACACAGACAACAGAAGTTTTGTTAACGAGGAAACCGCAAATACAGGAAAACCCCGGGTCCTAGTCCAGCTTTGAACACCACAGTATATTAAGTTGCTACAGACACTAGCCTACTACCAATGAACTTCAGACTGGAATGCAGCTGAGCCCTAATCAATCTCACACTGATCAAGGTACAGTTGCGCTCCTTACGTCTCTGAACCCCAACAGGATTCTACACACTTGATTCCCTTAGCTGATCTCACCCATAACCAAGAGTTGCTACGACCCAAAGTCGAAGACTTGATAAACAAATATGCCTCACACATAAAAGTCTATTGGAATAGTCAAATCTGTCTTCCACATAAATACCTACGAGTTTTGTTCCATCTTTTGATAAATCAAGGTGCACGGGAACCAATTGATAAACTAGACTTATATTCCCGAAGAACAACCTAGTATTATCAATCACCTCACAATAATCTTAATCGTATGGTAGTGAAACAAGATATTGTGGAATCACAAACGATAAGACGAAGATGTTTGTGACTACGTTTAATCTTACCTATCGGAGATAAATCTCAAGAAAATCTTATCAAAGATAATACTCAATCACGATAGTAAAAGTAAGATCAGAACACGCAACTACAGAGAAAGTAGTTGGGTCTGGCTTCACAATCCCAATGAAGTCTTTAATTCGTTAACCTACAGGGTTTCGTGAAAAACCTAAGGTTAAAGGCGAATCGACAGTAGTCGCAACTAGTATCATACAGAAGGTGTGGGATTATGTTTCCCAGTTGCTAGAGTTCTACTTTATATAGTTTTCAAATCAGGGTTTGCAATCTAAGTTACCTTGGTAACAAAGCATTCAATATTCACCGTTAGATGAAAACCTGATTAGATTCAAGCTAATATCTTTCAATTGTTAGATCGAACTTATCTTGTTATACACAAATAAATGTACCCTCATTTAGGTTTATATAACCGTACCTAAACGTGTACACCATGTTGGCTCAACAGTAGTTAACCGAGGTTAGCTATATGAACACTCTCATATCAAATGACTCAAATGAAACTAGTTAAAGAGTTGTTCAATTGCTATATTCTCATAGAAGTATACAAGAACACAATTGAAGCAAAATCGGTTTGATTCACTCGAATCAATTCATTAACATTATAGCCACGGTTTGCAAAGAATGCATTCCTTATTATATAAATGTATTTGTTTATGTCACAACCGATTTTAGAACTTTAACCACTCAAGTATGCAAACGGGTACGCATACTTGAATAGCCGGACCAAGTTTGGTTTTCGCCAGTATGCGAATGGGTACAGATACCTCCAAACCCAACAGAATTTTCCGGACATGAACCTTACGCCAGTATGCGTACGGGTACGCGTACTTAGCTTCCCGGACTTCTCAAACCAACAGGTACGCATACGGGTATGCATACTATGGTTCCCGGACATGGATCACATATATGCAAGAGTGCATAACATGTTTATAATCCAATTTTGGTTAAGTGTTCTAAACTCTATTTCAATCATTGAAACTTTCTTAGAGGATGACAATAGCCGTTTTCACACATTATTAGCATCAAAGCAATTTTCAAGTTATTGAAACAATCATAAAAAAACATTCCAAGTCTACACCAAACGATTGTATCACACAAACCATGTAAGATGTTACTCGGCGATTTTCACATGATCATCTTTTGACTTTCTTCAAGAATATAAGATGAACTTGGTTGAAGTGAAAGCTTACCAACACATATTTCGAGAAATATGTAAGCGAGTTAAACTCAGCTCGAAATCTCAAATGTGCATAATCGAAAACCATATAGTAATACGACTTACGTCTCAATATAGGAGATAGAGTAGAGATAGACTTTCTGAGTGATAGATGAGTTTTAGTCTCCACATACCTTTTGTTGATGAATTTTCACAAGATCTCCTTAGTAGTTCTTCGTCTTCAATTGATGAACGTCGAGAAGTGTAATGCTCAACTACACAATCTAATCCTAGTCCGAGACATCACTATAAGTAGACTAGAAATCAAGACTTATAGTTTTGATCACTAACATTGACAAACAAGCTTGAGATAGCAACGCTTGCGAGTTCGACCGAGCAGTGCTCTAACATTTCTAACACCTGAGTTTGATCTTTTATGAATAGACCATTTAGATGGGCATGTCAACTCCTACAACCAAAAGGTTTGTTTCCATCCCACTTTGATTGGTTATTGTTATCCTAAATTGATACAAGTTTCTAGATTTTGGAGTTTATCATGCAAAAAGTTTTATAATAAATTTTTACCTAAAAAGTGAAACTTCTAACTAAAGACTAAAACTCTACGTGCTAAATATGTAAATACTACCTCACACTTAAACTTTACATTGTCCTAAATGTAATTGATTCGTCCAAAGTAGAAGTCAAGGTGAGAAATCCTAATAATAATATGCAAAGCTAAGAAAAAATAAAGAAGATAAAGATGGAAATACAAAACCATTGGGTTGCCTCTCATTCAACGCTTAGTTTCACGTCCCCAGCCTGACCTTCTTGGTATCTTCCGTAAACCAACAATCTGAAAATCTGGGATCTGTCCAGACAATAGTCTGCAATTGTAATAACAGCTTCCCAAAAACATTAACATAAGATATGAATATTGAAGATGTCAGTTTTTGGAAGTTTCTCCTACAGTTAGTATTTTCTACACCCGGAAGTGGATAGAGAACATAAAAGAATAGAACTTCAATGTGTTCCTCTCAGTGAACCTGCACAATGTTGGAATCAAAAACATCTACTGGTGGATAAGTAGAAGTCAAATAATCCTTGAGACTCTTAGAAACATAAATACTCAACCCTAAATGAGATAGTTCCTTAATTGAATTAACAACTCTTTGGGGAACTATTTCGATTAGGGGAGGAGAATCAAAAGATATAGAAATATGCAAAGGATTAGATAAACCTTCCACGATATCTTATATTACGGTATCCTCATCATTATTAAAGAATGACAATGAATTATTTACCTCATTTGTATCGTGGTCCTCTATCAAGCTCTTTAGCCCCATCAGTTTCTGCTTCAACCGAAATCTCAACATCATTATAATCATCGGCTAGCCCAATTGGGCCTTCCACCATATCAATCATGTTAGTTTCCTTCTCAATCACCATTTCGAGACTCTCGCAGTCGGAATCAGAATCTTCTTCAAGAAAATTTTCTTCGGTGCAAATCCTAAGATCTTTGTTCGAGCACGTTATACCATTTATAATAACGGTTATGTCGTATTCATTCTCCTCCTCTGGAATAGGCAAGTGATCGTTATTAAAAATCCAGAATTGAAATAACTTTACCATATATTATTGCAAGGACTTTCCAAAGGTTTCTCATCTTCATCAGGACCTTCGTCAACCTCATAATCTTTAATATCCCAACGACGTTGAAGTTCTGTTTATATGACTCTGTTAATTTTTTCAAGATTCTTTTTTGATGCTCATGCTTTTCCTAACTGATCATATTTCTTATAAAGTTGTATGATATTAAAACGTTTTCCGTCATTACTCACGATAGAATTTCCTGACCATATCTCTTCTTTTGACATAAATGGGAAAGAACATGATAAAGAGGAGCAAGTCTTGACTCCATATCATAAGTTTTGAATTCCAAACTCTCTGATATATGCACATACTAGAAAACAACTGATCATAAGTATAACTATCCTCCCATCCTTGTGATTGTTCACTTACATGCCTGTCATAAGGTTGTTAACATGTATGAGAATAACCAAAAGGTTCCCTATGATATTGATCATAGAGAAAAGATTGGTTTTGATTATACCCCTGGTATGGTTGGTAGTTGTCATAAGATTGAGTTTGAAATCCATACCGACTACCATTATTATATGTATGATCTTGTGCACTGTACATGTTATTTCCGTAAGCAAACATGACAACTAACAAAAGAAAATCTAAAAATAAAAGTAAAAATCTAAACAAAAATCTAAATATAAAATAAAAGTGATACTTATAACCTGTTTTCAGTATTTACCTCCCGTTTTTGATGAGAATTGAACACCTTCAACTGGTTATCAACACCATAATTACTAAAACAAAAAGGTAAAAATATCCCAAACTACTAAGAACACGCTAAAAAAAATAACAAATCAATTAGCAACCCCTCCCCGGCAACAACGCTAAAATTTAATGCTTTTCGTAAGTGCAACAAATTACTCAAGATATTTCTCACTAATTAACTAGTAATATAACGATAATAGGGATGTAATTTCCCACAGAGAGCTATGTAATTGATAGGTTATTTGAATTTGCAAAGCTAGAATAAAACGAAACAGAAAGAGGGTTTGGTTGAGTAATTAACAAAAATATTAAATAATAAACAATAAGATAAAAAAATGATTAGAAATCGTTCTCCGTTACCAAACGTTGACTCGCATAGTATACTCGTTTACCTTTCCTAAGAATCATTCATCACCAACCATAGAATAACATGTACAGTTAGCTATCCCCAGAAGTCCTTGTGTCACCGGATAATAGGTACACTTAGTCACCGGTATCTACCCAACTGAACCACCATGAGGTATGCTTACAAGATGTAACTCAATCGAACGCTTTAGGATTTGTAAATTTAGGTTGATCCCAACAGTTAAACTAAGTACGCCCGGTTCACTTACTGGTGTTGTCTTGACATACGATTTCTCCACAGAATCCCTTTGCAAGGTCTCATGTTCTCTACTTGTGTAGGAGATGCACGACAATTACGGATCACTCAACTCTCTACTAACATTAGAATGATCAATAGAATAATCCAATTGTACACTTGAATAATCTAGAGATCAATCATAAACCTTAGATATAGTGAAAACAATCAATATGATAAAAATTTCAAATAAACTTGTATAATAATTAAGCTTCGCGCCTAGAACATAGAATTCATCCTAATCAATAAAACCTAACTACTCATTATTACACGATTCCCTGCTTTTCCCCTAAAAAGATAAATTCTAAAATATTGATCCAATACTTAGTCACTAAGTATCCTTTATTCTAGGGATTTTTCCTTAATTTAGAAGTCTCAAATAAATACCAAAATCCGTATATAGATAGCTCTTCCCGCGTAGGCCCAAAATAGGCCCAACAGAAACCAAATCCAAATAGGTTTCACAATTTTTCTCATAACATCTTCACATGGACTCAGAATGAACTCATTCTTTTTGCTTTCTCTTCGTATTTTAATTCTCTACAAGATGGTAAGAAAAAGATTCTTGATTTAAAGATTCAACTCCTTACTTGCTGGTCTTCCATATGTTTTCGACGTTCTTTGCTCCTTTTTGTCGCACTTCTTCCACTTTTCTTGGCTCTAGACAATCAAATACTTGGAGTACTTCACTTCCTAGCTCTTTTGTATCCACTTACACTTTTTTTTGGATGATTCACATAATAAAAAACATAAACTAGAAAACAATCATAATACAAGGTAATATGCAATAAATATAGCTAAAACAAGTATGAAATTGACACTCAAAACATGTAAAATAAGAACTTATCATTTTGAGTGGAATTAAGATCACTAATTTGTTGCACCCACGACATGCATCACATAGATGTCTAAAAACTCCCCGGTTACGATGTGGTCGGGCCGCATACTCAAAGTATGCGGTCCTTTTCTTTTTCTAACATGTATATAAACTTAAACCCTGCCCCCTCCAAATTCCAGCAAAACATTCACTTTTTGAGGAAAAATAGGAAGTTAACTAAAAAAAGTTAGTTAAATACTTTTGTAATAAAAGTGTTTTTCACTTTATTTTTTACTTTATATACGTGTCAAAAAAAGAAAAGGGGCCACATACTTTGAGTATGCGGCCCGACCACATCGTATCCGCACCGAGAAACTCCTCTTTGTTGGTCGGTTTAAGAACTCTTCTTTTGATTTGTGAGATCGTCCAGGAACTCTTCTACACAATCATGTTCACGGACCTTGTTGTCTAGAATATTGATTATGAAAAGGATAAGAGAAAAACTTTATATACATATTGCTCAAGGATCTTTAATTAGATATACTTGCAACTATATTAGGTTTTGTCCATACAGGTGTTGATGGTGGGTTTTAGTTCAGGGCTAAAATTGTAAGACCCTGTATTTAATGTGTTGTCATTCTGCAAAGAAGCAGAGGCATTTAAAAGTAATGAGTGCCTAGGCCTATTTACTCACATATGTATTGAGAAATTCTAGTATATTTATATATAAAATTTATCCAGAATGGTGCGTGCAGCAACAATCCCAAATATTCTATAAATCTTATCTCCTGCCTGCATTACTCACTAATGCATGTCATGTCGAGTACTTATTCTACACCATGTTCCCCAGCCGAACTCCTAATGTTGACATGACATGACAATTAATGTTCGCTCGCAATTGAGTAGCATGAATTTCCCGAAGTGTCAGGATTAAGATGTGCACAGAAGTACTCAATCAGAAGCATGTAAAGTTATGCTGCCCTCTGAGACAAAATTAGTGATTTTTGTATCAATGTGCAAAATTTACCAAAGTTGATTGATTTTGTGTCAGCTCACAAAATTTAATCTTTCTAACCTAATTTTATTAATTTACAAAAATTATGTCTTTTGAGGCCTGCGCAATATCTAGAACCCCATTGGTCGAAACTAAACCTAGACAAGCTAGGAAATTGATCCGCCATGGACTAGTAGGAGCAAAATCCTACCAAAAGTAGAAAACAAGAAACAAAGAGAAACTGCGGCGAACAAAGGCAGCAACAAATTAAAGGAGGCGCGGCCACATCACCTGGCCGACAAGTTTGCCTTAACTGGCGCTGCCCGTGGCCGACCTGCCACGCCCTATATTACTGCCAGCTGGCCCCTCTTTCTCATCAACCAATCAGATCGCTTTAAATGCGCAACATACACTTTTGATTAAAAGTGGAAGTTGGTCGGTCGACAGGCCTAATTCCTTAAGGAATTGAATATAGGCTGCCCATGTCAGTCTCAAAAAGATCACGACCATACGTTTTGGCCAGCCAATTCGATGATCCTGGCCTCCTCCCAGCGCGACCAGACAAGCTCCATGATACTCACTGGCGTGCCCACTGTTATTCAAACCAATCAGAATCCTTATAGCACACCGGCAATAACCCTAACCGCAAGTCAAAAGTAAGCCAACCGCGCGGATGAAAAGAAGGCTTCAAAGGAACTAAAACCGCATATGGCGGTCTTAAATCAATCGTGGTCGTCCAACTTCATCGGCCGCATTGACCGACCTAGATTCAATTCTAATCAACGGGCAAGGTACGAATGTGCTCACCAGCGGCCCGACTATAGCCCTAGCCGATCGAACTGCTCCCAGCCCGCAACTAACACTTCAAACCATTAGCTCAAAATTGGTTGGCCACACGGCCATAACAGCCTTATTACGGCCAGTGGCAGCGCATTATTGTCGCAAAATGATCTCGGCCGTCCAAATTCGCTAGCCGAACCGACCGGCCTAGATCTAATTTTAGGCAACCAATAAGATGCCGCCGTGATCACCGGCCATCCCTCTTCCATAAGGACTGATCGGCCAAGCCGCGGCATACCCGTACGGCTCTTGAACGATTGCCCAAATGTGGCTAGTCGCGCTGCCTACAAGGGTCTTAAATGAATTCAACGACAGCCAATAACTGCCGCAAATCATCTCAGCCACTCAATTTGGCTAGCTAATTTAACCGGTCTAGATCTAACTTAGGCCGACCAATAGAATGTCAAAAGGAAGATATACAAATATGCCCTCAATTTATGAACCGTTTTTCTATCATCACCGTTTTTCTCTCATATTTACAAAACTGCCCACCTGTTAAACGTCTGTTAAATTGCCCGTCAATAGGCCCACCTCAATGACTCATTACTTGGAAACAAGTAACAAAACTCTATTTTTGCCCTGGTTTCCTCCTCCATCCACCGAGTCAGCACTTGGATCTGTTCGTCCCCCACCATTAATTTACATCTTAAAAACCATCTGTCTTTCCATTTTCATCATCGGTAGTAGTCTCCATTCCTTTTTCTTTCTATTTTTATTTTCTCTTCTTTTTTAGTTAATGATTTGCTCGGATTTCCTTTTTTTTTTTTTAAAAGGCTGGGTATTTGAACCAATTTTTATAGTTCCTGTAGGATGGTTTTGTCGATGTTCAAAACATAATCTCTTGGAGACGATCAAATTTACCCGCAAAAATCAATGATGGTTTATTAGTTCTGTGGATGATATACTTAGGTTTAAAAGGGTACTGGTGGTGATGAGTTTATTTCTCATCAACAATCGGCAGAAAAAATCAAACCGATGGAGTTGGTGGAGATTGATGGTTACAGTTGGTAGTGGTAGTTTGTTTGGTTGAGGAAGGTTATAATGTAGGTGATTTTTTGGGTGCAGGCGGTTTCTCTTTCAATGATTTTAATGGTGTTTTAGGGTTCTAACTAAAATTTTAAAGATGGGTTTGATGGTTCCTCTGTTGGATGGGTTTCTAGCAAGCTCTCCATTAATGGCGGTTAAAGAAAGAAAATTCTAGGTTGCAGTACAAGACTCGTGTTGAAATTTTAGTATTAAGGTATTGGAAGATTGATGTTAGTTTTGGACCGATTGATTATAATTCAAGCAGTGATTTTATTTTATTTTTTTGAAAAAATGATCTCGGTCAAGGTGTTGGAAGCACTGATTGGTTCGGGTTTTCTTTCCTAATTTTGATATGCTCAGCAGAGATCAGGGTTGTCTTTGATATTGATTTTGTGTTAAACTTTTAGTGACTTGCAACAGATCTATCTGATATATTTCGCACGGGGAATTTAGAGTGCTCAAAATACAATTTCAGAAAGGGATTTTTCTTTTTTGCTCTTTCAAACAAAATTTGGGGAAGAACAGAAATCGGCAGAAGAGGAAGACTGGTGGAACAACTCGTGAATATTTTCCGAACTTTACTTTACACGTGACACTTTTTCTTTTTGATTACTATTGACTTTTGACTGTTAGCGACCTTTAAAAAAAACGGGATGGAAAACGTTTTTCTAGGACAGTTTTATAATTAAAACGAAAAAGCGGTCTCATCTGTTAAGTGCACCTTAAATTGGGGGCACATCTGCAAATCACCCATGTCAGAAATGGTTACCAGCCATCACTCTCCTATAAGGACCTACCGGCCCACCTTTAGCATGCACGAATAACTCTCGGCAGCTTCCTGAAGATGGTCGGTCATGCTCCTTTTAAGACAGTAAGCTTCGCGACTAATTTAAACAAGTTTATTACAACGATGCTTTATGAGCATCGATTATTTTGAGATGCTTGCTTAAAAGCGATGTTTTATATGCATCGATTACAAACGATGTTTTATAAATATCGATTTCATAAATAATTTAATTATTTAACCTAAGAAGCATTACGTGTTATTTTTTGCGGCAAGCCTCGTGGCTTGACTTGTAACATATGACCACCGTTGCCTAGCTTGCGCGTGATTGGTCAAAATAAATAGGTCTTGTAAACAAGACCCACTCGGCAACCTACTACATATTTTCCACGAAAATACTCGAGACATCAAGCATGTCACAAACTGGGGGATGTTCATCAGGGTATTGGTCTGGTGATTTACAGCGTGCGGCGTGCAACACGCCCATTATGAGAAAGTGTCAGGAAAGACGGACAATTAGTGGCAGCAGAGAAGTAGTGGGTGTAAACCGACCAGTCTTCCCCTCATAGTAGGGACGTGGTTTTCAACATCTTACACGACCTTCACTTCTCCATCACTCAATTAGTTCCACTTCCTATGAGATCAGCGTGCGTTCAACTATGCGGTTATCAACACAATTATCCAGAAAACACCAAGAACTTATAGCTTACATTCCACAAGAAAGTTCCACATTCTGATACAAGTCATAAAACAACCACACCTTCAGATTAACCATTCTGATCTCAACACCTTCTTCGCTTCCCTCCCTAAGATCAACCCTTCTCCTTCATTATGTGGCCGAAGCAAGACTGGAACGGCCATTTCTTGATTTAGGTCAGGATTGTACAGATTGATCTCTTGAATCGAAAGTACTCATGTGCAGATAGTACTCAGTGATGCTATCTGCAATGTATGCTTTCTAATTATTACTCTGCATATTAAACTCATTTATAATATTAACACTAGCACTCATGATAGTATAAGTTACCTCATTCTCATTTTCATGTATCCTAGGATATCATACTTCTGGCAATTCTTTACAATCATGACATGGAACTGCCAAGGCATAGAAAAACATAACACTAGTAGAAACTTGAATAACATCCTAAATAAGCAAAATCCCGACCTAGTCTTCCTTTCTGAAACTAAACGGCATTCCACAAACCTCAAACCTATTCTGAATAGTATAGGTGTCACCAACTACTGATTTGTAGAACCAAAATGGAAAATTGGTACAACTGGAGGCCTTGTCCTAGATTGGAAAACTAACATCAACCTCTCTATTTTAGATTTTTTCAATAGTCATATTAGTTCCATTATTAGTCCTTGCAATGGTAGTCCTTGGCTTTTTACAGGATATTATGGTAGTCCTTACACCACCAAAAATAAGCTACACTCCTGGAAAATGATAGAATAAACTGATAAGGATAATACTCTACCTTGTTCATTATGGGTGACTTTCACTTTGTGTTATATGATTATGAAAAGTACAGTCAACATCCTATAGATAACACTGAAGCTGATTTATTCTTACATAAGATACATAAAGCTAATCTTATTGATTTTGGGTTCACTCAGTGTCCTTTCACTTGGACCAATAGAAGAATGGGTTCTCTTCTAAATGAAGAAAGACTGGACAGAGGTTTAACTACTGACAATTGGCTTGATACATTTTCCAATTGGACCATCTCAAATCTCCTGGCCATTGATTCTGATCATAAACCCATACTTCTCAATACCAACCCAACTTGGAAGTCTGGCAATATCCCCTACAAGTTTTTTGTCCCATGGTTGGACCATCAAGATTGCAAGGACATTACAGCTGAATGCTGGAGAAAAAGACACTCAGGATCCTCTGCCTTCACTATAGCCAGAAAACTTAAAGATGTCAAAGTCAAGGTCAAGATTTGGAACAAAGTTGTTTATGGGAACATCAAAACCAACCTGGAAGAGAGCATTCAACACTTGGATTGGATCACCAAAAATCAACTTGATACCAACTTAGGAAATGTAAAGACCCTCAAGCTCGTCAACGCTATTGGACCGGTCAAGAGATGATCAAGAAACGATTTACCCGCTAAGGACTCGATTAGTTAATATAGATTTTAATTAGTAGAAACTAATCTAACAACGATTTAGATATGAAACTAGTACCATTGGATTTATCTCGAAAAATTATACGAGATGTACTGCTCGCACGCGTCATTCGGACATTAGGCGAAGAAGATTTATCAAGTTGTTTTCAGAGGATAAAATAATAATTTTAGATTTTAACCTTGTGGTTGCACGTGTCGAAGCGAGTGGGTGTCTCAGCAAATTGGGTCGGCCTTATCTCCATATCGCGAAGATAACTCTCTTATTTCTCTTCTTTTCTTCTTATCTTCTCTTCTGTTCTTCTTTTTTCTTTCTGTCGCTTCAATTCCGAAGAATTGAGTTTATTTTCGTGATTGTTTCATAGTACGCCTGTTAACTTGGTGAATCGAAAAGGAGGTGACAGTTTTGAGAGTTGAATTAATAGGTACTGAAAGAGAAAGAAAAGATGAACTGAGTTAGGGTTCTATTTGAGTTTAAGAGATGATGGAATTGATTAATTAAAAGGGGGATTTGAGTAATTGGTGATGCGAAACGAAATGGGTTGGTGTTTAATCGAAGTTCTGAAGTTGATTCGGTGATGAATCGATGAGCTAGGGTTTCTCAAGATGAAATGGAAGTTCGATTGGTAATGAATATGAAGAATTAGAGATGGGTTTAATCTGAATTAGGGTTTGAGGTTGAAGAGTAGCTTGAATTCGGTAGTAGGGTTTGATTTTGTTTTAATGGAGATTTGGGAATTTAATTAGGGTTTAATTGAGAACTGGTGGTGTTGATTCGAAGATTGATTCAAGTTCAGAGAAGCTTTGAGGTAATTGTTCTTATAAAATTACTTCCAGTAGATTATTGAATTTATAAGTTTGTTCATGAATTTAGAATCTGAAAGATGTTTGGGGTTTGTATGGAAGTTGTATAGATATTTAAAAGGAATTGTTATAAACTGAGATGAGTACAGGGTTTAAGTTTTAGAACATGCATTAAAGTGAACAGCCGAGAAGAGGTAATATGTTGTTATTGCGACTTTGAATGGAACTGTGATTGTAGATAATAATAATATATTGATTTTGAGATTGTGGTAACTGGTGTTTTGTTAATTGGAGTTAAGAAAGCATAGATGATGGTATTTCAGTAGTGAATGGTTGTTGTGGAATGCTGGTGAAAGGGTTAGCTGTGTTGCAGGTTCTATAAGAGTTGTAAATTGAATTGTTAGAAGTGTTGCAGGTGCACTGTTTGGTTACTGGTACAAGATGTGGTTGGTTAATTGGTGGGCTTATGTTGAGTTGCAGATATAGCTAATTGGTTGTGTTGTTGTTCAAGAAGAACTGAAGAGAGATTTCAGTTGAAGAAGTATTATGGTGATGGAAGGGGAATGGTGAACTGAGTATGAACTGCAAGTATAGCCAATGGCTCTGAGTTACAGTTGTAGTTAACTGAAATGTTAATAACAGGTGAGAGTGTAATTGAGGATAAGGAAGAGGATATAGTGGTGAATGCATTGAGATGAACTCAATTGAAGTAGTTGAGATTTGTGTGTCTTGGAGTTTGTGGTTGTATAAGATGAGTTGGTTTATATGTTTTGAGAGTGATTCGAAATTGAGAATGAGAGTTAGATGAAGGTGTTGATTGAATCTTTAAGGGAAAGCTTGTTACTTCTTTTGCAGGTAAGCTTAGATTTCAGTTGTATTGAAGTTATAGAATTCTATTTGAATGAAGTTTATTTAAGATAAATAATTAAATTGTTGTTGTTTAGACAAAAGCTGGAAGAATGCTTGTAATAGAGTTTTGGAGTTAGACTGATGCACCATTATGGTGCAACAGGAGCTTTGGCCTATGCAATGGCCTGTTAGTCAGCTCAGTCAGTTTAGCTGACTTAACCTGTGACTGATTCAGTCAATCTGACTGAGTCGAGTCGGTTTGACTCACTTGACCATTTGACCGGACTTGGACCTGACCTTGGACGTTGACTGTTAGTTAACCTTTGACTAGAGTTTGACCGTTAGTTGACTCAGTTAGACCAGACTTTTGTTAACGGGCCGGTTTAGTGGGTCGGGTCGGAGTAAGCCCGCGAGTCATGGGCTTGGGCTTAGGGCAGTTTTCTTAGTTTGATGTTTTGGACCCCTTAATTGGACTTTGGCTTGTTCTACAAAGTTGTAGATACTCATAAGACTTATTTATTGGACTATAGAACCAACCCATTTGAATTAGTAGGCCTTAGATACGCTAAAGATAGAAAAATGAAAGGTGTAGAACCATAAACGGGCTTAAAACCATTAGATAGAACTATATGATTTTTGTATGAGCCATTTTGGCTAGATTCTTAGAATGCTTGTATGATTAACAGTTAGTCTATATTAACAACGATCGATTCAAAGGATGAACCAGTGGATCGCGGATCTCGAGATAGGCGTGGCTTCTCATCAAAAGAGGTGGGAATACATTTAACTCTTTTGTAACCATTATTCTTTCTTACAAAAGTCTTTGTGAAAAAGCGAGTCTTTATCAAATACTTTGTTAGAGAATCACCCAATATTTCGCTTAGCAATCCGTATGGACTAACTCCGAAATACTTTGTTAGAGAATCAACTAGACAGACAGACTCAATCTAAATTAAAGTGTCTCAAGGAGTCAATATCTCTCTCTTAATTTGATTTTTACTCAAGCTAAAAACAATAGCGAGTCTTTATCAAATACAAGGAATAACTTGGACGGTACCAAACACCAATGTCCAAGTGTTAATCAATGAAATCAACAACCACAAGGTCGGATCTCTAATCGATTAAACTTTAACGCACAACCTGTATTATTTCAATTATAAAGATAAAAAATATAATGCGGAAAATGAAATAACACAGACACCAGAAATTTTGTTAACGAGGAAACCGCAAATGCAGAAAAAGCCCGGGACGTAGTCCAGATTGAATACACACTGCATTAAGCCTCTACAGACACTAGCCTACTCCAAGCTAACTTCAGACTGGACTATAGTTGAACCCCAATCAGCCTCCCACCGATCCAAGGTACAGTTGTACTCCTACGCCTCTGATCCAAGCAGGATACTACTCACTTGATTCCCTTAACTGATCTAACCCACAACCAAGAGTTGTTGCAACCCAAAATCACAGACTTAATAATAAATAGATCTGTCTCACACAAGAAGTCTATCAAAGGATAAATCGATCTCCCACAGATAAACCCTAAGTTTTGTTCCGTCTTAAGATATAAAATCAAGGTGAACAGGAACCAATTGATAATCCGGTTTTATATTCCCGAAGAACAGCCTAGATTAATCAATCACCTCTCTACAAACCTTCCTGACTACACAAGCGGATTGTCGAGGAATCACAAACAGTGAGACGAAGATGTTTGTGACTTCTTTATCTTGCCTATCGGAGAACTCTCACGATCTCAAGTCAATCAATCGATTGTACTCGTATGATAGAAGATGCAAGATCAGATCACACAACTACGATAAAGTAGTATCGGTCTGGCTTCACAATCCCAATGAAGTCTTTAAGTCGTTAACCTGATTATAGAGAAGACAATCAAAGCTTAATGGAGATCGACTCTAGCGGGTGCACTAGTAGCACACAGACATGTGGGGATTAGTTTTGCACAATGCTAGATGTCTCCTTTATATAGCCTTCAAATCAGGGTTTTTCCTTAGTTACAAAGCAATCCTTATTCACCATTAGATGAAAACCTGATTTAGATTCAAGCTAATATTTCTCAGCCGTTAGATCGAAAACTTAGCTTGTCACGCACACTTGGGTAGACGTTTATTGGGTTTGTGAAAACCATGCCCAAACGTGTACGTGTATGTTGGTTCAACATAGTAACCCAAAAGGTTAACCATGTGAGCATTTCATATTAACCTTGTTCTTCTTCACCATAACTAGTTCAATTGACTCAAATGAACTAGTTAAAGAGTTGTTCAATTTCTATGATATCTTATGTAACTACACAAGACACAATTGAAACAAAGATGATTCGATTCGATTGAATCGTCTCATGAACATTATAGCCACGGTTTGCATAAAGCATTCCTTAGTAATTTAATGTTTCATGTTCAGAGCACATCTTTAGATCATAACCTCTTAAGTTCACAAACAGGTTCGCGGACTTAAGTTAATCGGTTGAGTTTTCCAAACTCAGCAGAAATTCTCGGAAAGAGAACTTCCGCCAGTTCGCGGAATGGGTTCGCGGACTTAGCACACAAACGAGTTTTGGAAAATCCAGCAGAAATTCTCGGTCGAGAACTTCCGACAGTTCGCGGACTGAGTCTGCGGACTGGGTTCGCGGACTTGGCAAGCCAATTCCACAATCCTCCCGATTTCTCTTGATCAAAAAAGTTCGAAAACTTCGGTTCAAGGAATACATGGTTATGTAATCTAAACTCTCATTTCAATCATTGAGACATTCTCAGAGGACGCTATGTAGTTGTTATTCACAGACCGATTCACGTCAGAGCAATTCTCAAAGTGATTGAAACTTTTCATGACTTTCGTCACTAGGTGAAGATAAACTTGATCAAAGCGAAACGCTTTACCAACACACGATTTCGAGATAAAGATAAGCAATGAATGCTACTCGCTCGAAATGTCAAATGTGTATGATCTAGTCTATATAGCATACGACTTTTGTCTCATAAGAAGTAGGAGATAGAATAGATAGACTTTTGAGTGATAGATAAGTTCAAGTCTCCACATACCTTTTTGTTGATGAAGTTCCACGGTTCCTTGTATAGATCTTCGTCGTTGTATGATGAATCGCCATGAAGTCCTTGAGCTCAACTACACTTTTCTATCCTAGTCCGAGACTTAGCTATGTAGGCTAGAAATCAAGACTCATAGTTTTGATCACTAACATTGACAAACATGCTTGAGATAGCAACGCATGCGAGGTCGACCGAGCTATGCTCTAACAATCTCCCCCTTTGTCAATTTTAGTGACAAAACTATTAATACATATGGAATACAAAAAAGATAAACTTTAGTGGCTCCTATTCCATAGTCTAATCTTCAACGTTCCTGAAATCTTCGTCCTTCCAAGTACTCCAATGATCCCAAAGGTTGTAAGTTTAGCATCACCGTTGTTGAAGATCCGTAGCTATAACAATGAGAGAAATCGAGATTCTCGATCATTATTATACAGTGTCATAGTATTATTATGTAACATCAAAGTCCAATTGTATCACGACTTTAACAATAATACTACGGTGATATGTATCACTCCCCCTTAGTCAATACTCCATCTCGATCATGGAAACCACTCCCCCTTACACAATGATCCGAAAACCATATGTATTTGTAGTGTGAACTACATTATTTCTCCCCCTTTTTGTCAATAAAATTGGCAAAGGTACAAGAACGGGATCATAATGAAATTTCCACAAGAGACATTTCATAGACTAAAAGAAAAATACATACCAACTTAATTTAGATGCAATCATAAAGCCGAAGCTAAATGCATTCATCAAGGAGTTTTAAGATACAAGATAACCCCTATAAAATTCCACAGCCGCACACCCCGCAAGATATTACCATTAAGCACAAGTTCAAAAGAACTCTCCCCCATTTGATGTCATTCCCGAAAGAACAACAAGAGCGACCTTAATTTCGAAAGAAAAGAAGGATTTTTTAATTGGACACCAAAAACCATGGAAATGATTTTCTATATCCAAAACTCAATCAAATTAATCACAAGTAAACCCATGATTAATTTAATTGGAATACGCAACTAAATCAAACCACAAAAGTGATCAATTTAATTGATTGTGCTCAACATAAGAAAACTACGGAGCTACGACTAAGATAACCACACGGAGATGACTACTTAATCGTTCAAATACTCAACATAAGGAAAACCTTACGGAATATACGACTACATCAACCAATAGAACATGATTAGTATAGCCGTTCATATACTCAACACAAGAACTTGTGGAATATATGAAAAACTCAACTAGATTAATTACAAGAGAACCTATAATTAATCTAATTGGAATACACAACCAAACTAATCACCGAAGCAATCAATTTAATTGTCAAAGATTTTGCTCGACAAAAGAAGACTTTCGGAGCAAATAACTAAATAACCAATCAAGATGATTAATTTAGTTCAAGAATGCTCAACATATAGCATCTCATGGAACAACCAACAAGGCCAATATAATCGACATAGTTGTAAGGTGCTCAACATAAGATACACAATGGAGCCTTCACGGTAAAACATAACAAAATGGATCAATGAAGATCAATACCGTGGATAACATACAAGGATCTATTCTATTTTCCATCACTATTTGCATAATGACATAATAGACTTTATCCTTGTCAAACAAAAGATTTCATCCTATTTTCCATCAAATAAATGACTGCATAGGCATAACTTTTGTATTTGTCAAAAGTCCATTCGTCCTTTCATCAATACGAATACCAATTTATGAACGACTTTACTTTTGACAACATATGGGACCTTCAAGTTCACGGATGCAAACAATACATATCCCATAAACAATTGCAATATCACAAAATCATAAAGATTAATACTGCAATAACAATCTTTGCCCTTAGAAGGTAGAATCAATCTTTTTCGCACGGATTTATACCAAGAGTGGTTACCAAAAGCGTATAAAAAGATTTCCTTAACAAAGAAGAACATACAAAGTCATTGACGACTATGCACCATAGTTCACATGAGATGATTGTGAACACTCAAGAATATATAGCAATGTGAACTACTACCCATTCTCGAACTTCCTTCTTTGTGATTCACCAACATCACTCTTGTAACAGCCACAAAATAGCTTAGAATAGGATTTCTCCAAGAATCCCAGTGCCCAAGTCCAAGAGAATAGAACAAGTGCAACGAAACGGAGCAAACACTAAAAAACAAGAGACAGGACAAAGACCAATATTAACTCATCCAAATTCAACAATTCTCATCTCCATTTTGAAGGGAATTCAATAAGGAAGAGAATGCAAAAAGAATGAGGTAAATCCGAGTTCGGACGAAGAAGTTACGGCCAAAACAAGTTTACCGAATATCGACGTCAAGTATGCATACGGGTTTGCGAACTTAAACCCCTGGATTTTGATTTTGAATGCTGTTATGCATACTTGGTATGTGTACCATGTAGTCCAAACATCCCGAACTATTATTTTCAAACCTAAACATTTAAGAACCTTAAACACAGATCAAGTTAGGTAGAAATGAACGATAAGCAAGATTATTATAAGTATTCTAAGCAAATAAAAGTACAAATCTTGCTCAAGTTTATAGACATACCTTTTTAGATGAATCCAATCGAATTCTACCGCCTTACCGAACATAATCTGTGTGCCCCAATTCTTGTGCTTCCCTCACCGTATACAAAGCAGGGCATTCCTTGGTGAGGATGCACTTCCAACACAATCAAGTTGCGTTGGGGTGAACAAAGTCTTGCTCACCACAAGTGACCTTTGGATTATCATGAAAGAGATCACTTTTAGAACCTTTCACATCCAATTCCATTTTTCCAAAAAACTTGTTAAGTTCCAACATCATGGATACTGCCTTTTCCATAGTCATGGAGTTTTCTGGAAGATCATTCCTTTTCACACTCAAAACATCATTGTCTTTCTTCGGTATCCACTTCTGAGTGCGTTTAGGAAGACCGAAACCTTCTTCCCATTCTCTTCAAGATTTTCCGGAAGAGAATTGGATTGACTATTCTTTTGCAAGTTAGTCTTTCTCCAATTGGGAGCATCAGATCTTGTCTTCGTCTTTACGAAGTTATCCTTTTGATAACCATTACGATTGTGAAAAGGCTTCGTATGACGTTTATAGGCAAATCTAGGTTATCAGCACTGATTCCTTTGCCTAAAGGTTGGACGTTTACAACCTGTAACGTAAGAGGTTAGCCTTAACGTATGATCGGTTTAACAACTTCTTTGATCCAAACAAGAATATCATGAAGTTTTCATTCCTTATACGAAACGACATCTCCTTTCCAGGTGACCTTTTTCCACAATATGGCAAATATAAGGAACGTTCTTACCCGATTCATGTGTGCTGGTTTTGGAGGTTGATAACTTTGCTCTTTTGAACCTTAACTGAGAAGGTATTTCACTTTTGCCATCAGTGGAAACCTTTTGTTGAGAAGAATCACTAGCCTTGACAAATTTTACCTCTTTGCTATACTTGGAGCATCTATTCCCTTATAGCCCAATCCTCGTGTATCACGATGATTTTTACTTGCTCCTAGCATAGTGGTTAATTTGCTTGAACTAGTATTGAACTTTTTCAAGTCATCTTCCAACATCTTGATTTTATCAAGAGCAGCTAAATCAGCCTCAAGGCGTTTTTCTCGAGCGAGATAAGCGCTTTCTCTGTCGTCAAAACTTGTTTGCTGAGAGTTAAACCTTGCTTCAGATTCTGCAAGTTTCTCTTCCAACAAAAAGTACTTTTGATAAAGATTATCACATTCAAGTGACTTCATACGTAGGTTTTCCTCAGAATCCTTGAGGATCGATTCGGTAGAACGATTCGAAAAATAAACACCTGCGTAACATCTTCTCAATTTCTTGTTTTCTCGACAGAGAGGAGTCAGAAGAGGGTGACATGAGAAGTTGTAATCTTCTTCATTTCCACGAATCCAAAAACTTAACATACTCTGAGACTTCCTCATCAACATCTCTATCAATATCTGAATCACCTTCATCAGAAAGTTCATCCAACTGTTCTTCTAGAGAGTTTCCCAATCAACAGTTTTTACATCAAGAGAATGTTTAGATATTGACTTAGATGTGACAGTTCTCTCAGGTGAATCCAAGCTTTTAGAATCATCTGGTAATTTCTGAACTGGTACGTTATTAGAGATAGACTCGTCCATAATCAGATCGCTACAAACACAGACTTATAAGGTCTTTAACGTGTTTCCTGCTCTGATACCAATTGAAAAAGCGGGGGTCTAACAACACCACCCAATATTTCGCTTAGCAATCTGTATGGACTAACTCCGAAATACTTTGCTAGAGAATCAACTAGACAGTCAGACTCAATCTAGATAAAAGTATCTCAAGGAGTTAATATCTCTCTCTTGATTTGATTTTACTCAAGCTAAAAACAATAGCGAGTCTTTATCAAATACAAGGAATAACTTGGACGGTACCAAAGACCAATGTCCAAGGATAATCAATAAATCAACAACCAAAGGTGGATCCAATGATTAACTTTAACGCACAACCTGTATTATTTCAATTAGATAAAATATAATGCGGAAAAGAAATAACACAGACACCAGAAATTTTGTTAACGAGGAAACCGCAAATGCAGAAAACCCCCGGGACTTAGTCCAGATTGAATACACACTGTATTAAGCCGCTACAGACACTAGCCTACTCCAAGCTAACTTCAGACTAGACTATAGTTGATCCCCAATCAGTCTCCCACCGATCCAAGGTACAGTTGTACTCCTACGCCTCTGATCCAAGCAGGATGCTACGCACTTGATTCCCTTAGCTGATCTAACCGACAACCAAGAGTTGTTGCAACCCAAAATCACAGACTTGATAATAAACAGATCTGTCTCACACAGAAAAGTCTATCAAAGGATAAATCTGTCTCCCACAGATAAACCCTAGGTTTTGTTCCGTCTTAAGATATAAAATCAAGGTGAACAGAAACCAATTGATAATACGGTCTTATATTCCCGAAGAACATCCTATATTAATCAATTACCTCTCTACAATCCTTCCTGACTACACAAGCGGATTTTCGAAGAATCACAAACAGTGAGACGAAGATGTTTGTGACTTCTTTATCTTTCCTATCGGAGAACTCTCACGATCTCAATTCAATCAATCGATTGTACTCGTACGATAGAAGATGCAAGATCAGATCACACAACTACGATAAAGTAGTATCGGCCTGGCTTCACAATCCCAATGAAGTCTTTAAGTCATTAACCTGATTTTAGAGAAGAAAATCAAAGGTTAATATAGATCGACTCTAGCGTGCGCACTAGTAGCACATAGACGTGTGGGGATTAGTTTTGCACAATGCTAGATGTCTCCTTTATATATCCTTCAAATCGGGGTTTTGCCTTAGTTACAAAGCAATCCTTATTCACCATTAGATGAAAACCTGATTTAGATTCAAGCTAATATTTCTCAACTGTTAGATCGAAAACTTAGCTTGTCACACACACTTGGGTATACGTTTACTGGGTTTGTGAAAACCATGCCCAAACGTGTACGTGTATGTTGGTTCAACATAGTAACCCAAAAGGTTAACCATATGAGCATTTCATATTAACCTTGTTCTTCTTCACCATAACTAGTTCAATTGACTCAAATGAACTAGTTAAAGAGTTGTTCAATTGCTATGAGATCTTATGTAACTACACAAGACACAATTGAAACAAACATGATTCGATTGAATCGGCTCATGAACATTATAGCCACGGTTTGCATAAATCATTCCTTAGTAACTTAATGTTTCATGTTCAGAGCACATCTTTAGATCATAACCTCTTAAGTTCACAAACAAGTTCGCGGATTTAAGTTAATCGGTTGAGTTTTCCAAACTCAACAGAAATTCTCGGAAATAGAAATTTTGTCAGTTCGCGGACTTAGCACACAAACGAGTTTTGGAAAATCCAGCAGAAATTCTCGGTCGAGAACTTCCGACAGTTCGCGGACTGAGTCTGCAGACTGGGTTCGCGGACTTGGCAAGCATATTCTACAATCCTCCCGATTTCTCTTGATCCACAAATTTCGAAAACTTCGGTTCAAGGAATACATGGTTATGTAATCTAAACTCTCATTTCAATCATTGAGACATTCTCAGAGGACGCTATGTAGCCGTTATTCATAGACCGATTCACGCCAGAGCAATTCTCAAAGTGATTGAAACTTTTCATGACTTTCGTCACTAGGTGAAGATAAACTTGATCAAAGCGAAACGCTTTACCAACACACGATTTCGAGATAAAAGATAAGCAATGAATGCTCAGCTCGAAATGTCAAATGTGTATGATCTAGTCTATATAGCATACGACTTTTGTCTCATAAGAAGTAGGAGATAGAATAGATAGACTTTTGAGTGATAGATAAGTTCAAGTCTCCACATACCTTTTTGTTGATGAAGTTCCACGGTTCCTTGTATAGATCTTCGTCGTTGTATGATGAATCGCCATGAAGTCCTTGAGCTCAACTACACTTTTCTATCCTAGTCCGAGACTTATCTATGTAGGATAGAAATCAAGACTCATAGTTTTGATCACTAACATTGACAAACATGCTTGAGATAGCAACGCATGCGAGGTCGACCGATCTATGCTCTAACACTTTGTTTATTAAACTCATGAATTGTTAGTTTGTGCATTTCATGCATTGTTTAACTTGTATTGTTGTAATTCTGTTGATTCTGTTAATCTTTCCTTGGTTTAGAAAGGACCTGTAATGTTTTGTTGTCAATATGAATTGTTATGGGAAATGAGAATTTCCACGTGTGGTATATAGGATGCGTTGCTTCACATTAATATCTACATGAATTCATCTTTTATGCTTACTATAGGTCAATAGGGGTGATATCAATAGCTATTAGGTGTGTAACTGGTTGACACCATATTATACATTGTTTAAAGAAGGAGTTTGTCCATATACATGTTTGTTTATTTCAGTGACTTGGTCACTCTTTAATGTTGGGAAAGCATGTATTGTTTTCCAACTCTTGATTTTGATTACTTGAAAGTTAAATGTTATTCCTACTGGGCACCCCTTTTAGGGGTGATGTGCTCACCCATTCCCACTTTCAGTTTCAGAGATAGATCAGAGTTGCGCAGCGAAAGCTTCAAAGGGTTGAGTTCGTTAGATAGTTAACTTCGGTTATGTTTATTATGTTGCATATTATGTTTGTAAATTAAATGACTATTATATATATATCATTTGAGAGGAGTTCTTGTATATAAATATTTCTGAGCGGGGCTGATTTTTGGGTTAAGTTTTGTAGCAGATTTCTTAATTGAATGTTAAGTGAATAATTTAGATTCTTAGTGCCTCTTTCTATAGTTAATCTCATAGATTAGTCATCTGTTAGCTTTAGGGGCGCTACAGGAAAGTCTATAAGTAAAAAACTTATGGAACACTGGCATTACATCCAAAAGAAGTTCTGGAAAACTAAAAGTAGAGACCAATACATTAAATTAGGGGACAGAAACACAAGATACTTCCATGACTCTGCTAAGAAGAGAATTAGAAGAAACAAGATTGATTCTATCCAAAAAGATGATGGCACTTGGCTGCATTCCTTCAAGGATATCTCTGATTGTATCACTAACCACTTTGAAAACTTGACCCCCTCTGAAAATATAGCCATTAATCATAACCTTATTAATCTCATCCCCAAAACCATCACCAATTCAGACAATGAAAACCTTCTCCTTATCCCTGATGCTCTGGAGATCAAGAACATCTTTTTCAGTATGGCTGGTGACAAAAGTCCAGGTCCGAATGGCTTATCTCCTATCTTCTTTCAGGCCAACTGTAAAGTGGTTGGAAAGGACATAATAGAAATGGTCCAAAAAAAAATTCAGTTCTGGTTTCCTCCTAAAAGACATGAACTCCACCTTCATAACCCTTATCCCTAAAGTTGAGAACCCAACTTCACCTGCTCACTTTAGATCCATTTCTCTATGTAACACTACTTATAAAATTATTTCCAAATGAAAAGACGAGGGTACCCAAATACACCACAATCTTTTATTATCCACCTATAAGTCCTCTTACCAAAAGTGATCGTCTATGGACAAAGTCGAGACAATGCAACAAATCGGTATTCACACTTTGTGTGATTGTCTATGGATACGAGATCGAGACAATACGACAACAAAGTGTGATACTTGATAATAAGTCCGGACTTAACCTTGATAATAAGTCCGGACTTAACCAAACTCTATAGGATCACTATCAAGTATATCAGAGTTAACGTTTGTGTATTTTAATTTTAATTATAATAAACAATTATAATTGCGGAAATAGAAAAGTAAAAGACACAGCAAAATTTTGTTAACGAGGAAAACTGCAAATGCAGAAAAACCCCGGGACCAAGTCCAGAACTGAATACTCTCGGAATTAAGCCGATATAAAAAATCTAAACCAACTTCGTATAGTTGAGACCAATCAACTACCCCTAGTTCACTTAGTTTCCTCAGAATCCATGCGCTTCCGACTTCGATGAGTGCACACGCTGAAACAATTCCTTTGCATCATATTCCAAACAGTAAAGGAACAACAAATCTGTTTGGTAACAACTCTTTCGATTCTTTCAAGATGAAGATATCTCAAGTCATACGCAAAGGCTCTTCCGTTTAATCTAATAAACTCTTTGCCTGGTTAGATCAATCTATCCAATAACTACAAAAGTAGTCAAGTTTAGATTCGCACTCAATCCAAATAAATCTCAAAGAGATATATTGAGAATGCCAATCTCACGCAACTAATCAATCGAATAAATTTGATTCTAGTTGGATCCCAGACGATCAAGGTTTTTGCACACCAAAGATATGAGAAATAAATCTTCTTCGTCTTCAAATCTTCTTTGATCCTTAATAAACACCTGCACAACACCACTTGAATCTCTTATGATCAATCACACACAGAACAGAGTCTGTTAACAATGAATTATCACAAGATGTCTTTAGATCTACAAACAGTTCTAAAGATCCCGTCGATACTTCGATCTAGTCTGAGTGAATCTTATATCAGAAGAGAAGATTCTCAAGAATAAAAAAATTAGGTGCAATCAAAGTTTCATCAATCTTTAGTCAATCATATCAATCAAAAACTAATAACACTGCAATTATCTAGCTTCCCACTAACGGTACTCGAAGAGCTTTTTGATCCCACAGAAGTTTCTAAACGAGCGATCATAAGAGATTTCGCCTAATTAGGATATTTTCCTCTCCAATTAGACGGCTCCACCAGAAACAACAAGAATGAAGTTTGCATGGCTCTTAGGATAGTTTGATAGAAATGCAAACTCAAGGATGTTTGGACACCAAGGAATTTCCAAAACCGAAAATATTCTCAAGATATGCAGTGAATAACAAAATTCAGTTTTCCTAATTCCAATAAATGCTTGTCCAAAATTTCCGAAATTCCTCAATAGAAAATCTCCAATTAATAAATGCACATTACTAAGTTTTATTCTCTAGAGATATGCATTTAATTGATGGTAATTAAAGCATATAAAACCAAAAACCTTAATTAAAAGATTCTCAATTTATTTCGACACAGGATCTCCTTGAGTACTAAGGAATATCTTTGAACAATTAAGAGTTATTGTACGTGTTCAAAGTATGTTGACATCTCTTCACTGTAAATCCTTATTCATATTTACATGGATTTACATTCTTGGAATCGGTTATACCACACTTCCAAACAAGTTTAGAATTGGTTCACCCGTATTCCAAGATTACTATGTGTGATCAAATATCAAATCACATACATAGGTTCAATCGGTTATACCAATCACTAGAATCGGTTATACCTCAATATGGAAATACTTGTGATTGGTCACACAAGTTACCAGGACCGGTTACGTCAGTCATCAGGATCAGTTACATCAGTTATCAGGACCGATTACCATATATTTATGGTATTGCTTGTGATCGGTCTCCACGGTTACCAGGATCGGTTACACCAATTACCAGGACAGGTTACACCAATTACCAGGATCGGTTACACAATTCTATGTGATCGGTCACACCAATTACTAGGATCGGTCACACCAATTACAAATATCGATCATACCATCTCATGGTGATTACTTAGGATCGGTTACACTAATTAAAAAACTAGTCATACCAAATCATAATTCAAACACTTGTGATTAGTTGTACCAAGATACATAACAAAGTTACGATCAGTTCTACTATCTCACACATATTGGTAATCCAATGATTTGCAATGAATAACCGTACCAATAAGCCTAACGATTTCCCTTTAGATTCATAAAACAAGTTCATGAATGTACTTCCTTTAAACAAATGTAAAACATTGTTTCCTAAGATGAAATCTTCACCATAACCCATTCACATAATCATAACAATATATACAAGATTATGTCGGTGTCATATCTACGAAGTTCAAAAGATAAGCGTTATACTTCATAGTCTAATTCCTTAATACTATGATCATACAAATATGACCATGTCACATCACTAGAGTATTATACAATATGTACAATATATACAGCTTCGCAGTTATGTTTTCAAGATAGCACGACTTGAAAGATACGTTAGGAATGAAACAGTTCAAGTCAATATTACTAACCTCAAGAGGAAGGATGATGTTGTTGTTGTAGTCCGCTTATTCTGAACATTCTTCAGGTATTCAGAGTAATACTTGTATGTCTCAACATTCCTAGACTTTCTAGTCTAACCTAAACGAAGTTGACTCTAGTTTACAATCAAGCGACTTTAGATGAGTTTTGACACACTAAAATATGACAACCAAACTTGACATATCAACGCTTAGCCAGTTCAACCGAGTTATGCTCTAACACCAAACTTCTATCCCAAAGACTCAAACCACTTATACCCAAACTCCCTTCTCTTTTCCAATCTGCTTTCATCCATGGCAGACAGATATCTGATAACATTGATATAGCTCATGAACTTATTCACCGTATGAATATTAGAACTGGTAAGAAAAGTGATTAAAGGAACTATGGGGATAAAAATTGACATGGCTAAAGCCTTTGACAGAGTTCATTGGGATTTTCTTCCATGCATCATGTCTCAGATGGACTTCAACTCAAAATGGTGCAATCTCATACACCAATGTATCTCCACTACAAATCTAGTTGTGCTGGTAAATGGTACCCATGGAAATTTATTCAAACCTTCTAGAGGCCTCAGGCAAGGAGACCCTATATCTCCTTATTTATTCCTATTCTACATGGAGGCTCTTACCAGAAGTCTTATCAATGCTGAATTTCAAGACCTTATTCATGGTACCAAGCTCAGTCATACAGCTCCAGCAATAAATCATCTGCTCTTTGCTGATGAATGCATGATTTTCCAGTAAGGCCAACATGGAGGAATGTAAAAATCTAGTCAAAGTTTTTCAGGACTTCAGCCAATCCTCTGGACAGATGATAAACTTCTCCAAGTCTGGTATCTTCTTCCGCAAGAACACTAGTCCAAATACTGCTGACTGCATAAGCTCCTTTATGAAAGTCCAAAAAATTGATATGAAGGACAAATATCTTGGATCCCCTTTGTTCACCAAGAAGAGTAAAGTTCAAGCTTTCAAACCCTGTATTGACAAATTAAAGATCAGATTGGCTGGTTGGAAAACTACCATGTCCACTGGTGGTAAAATTACAATGATACAAAATGTTACTTCTACTTCAAGCATATACCAAATGAACTGCTTCAAACTTCCCAAAGCTACTTGCAAGGAAATAAACTATATTCAAAGAAATTTTTTCTGGAAAAAGGAGTAAGACAAACCAAAAGGTTTATATTATATTGCCTGGGATCAGTGAAAAAACCTAAGGAATTAGGTGGTCTGGGTTTCAAAAATATAGAGTATTTCAACAATGTTTGTGATCACCAAAATAGCTTTAGAGATTAATTTCTAAACCACACTCTTTGTGGTCCTGTTCTATGAAGGCTTTTCATTTTCCTAATCAAGATGTTATAAGGATGGAAACTAAACCAAAAAACACTGATTCATGGATTTGGAAAAGTATTCTTGAAGGCATCTCCAACATCAAAATATACTAACACTGGAAAATTGGTGATGGCTCCCAAATCCACATCTGGAAGGATAGGTGGTTTTTGGGTCAGGAGGCAATCCTAACCAAACCTCCTAATTAACCTACTGATCTCACTACTGTCAACCAGCTTCTGAATGATAATGGAGAGTGGATCCCAAATCTTATCACCAGTTGGTTCTCTCAGGAAGTTCAAATTGTCATTTAGCTGACTCCACATACTAAGGATGATCAAGACAGAATTTTATGGAACTTAACAGAAAAAGGAGACTTTACTGTCAAATCTCTATATGACAAGCAAATCTCTGAAAAATATGCTAATGAAACTCAAAACTCTTCATGGGGGCGAATCTGGAAGCTGAATACTTCTCCAACCATTCACCTCTTCATCTGGAAGTGTGCTCATGGCATTATACCTACAGATGCCAAGACTGCTAGCATTCTGCATTATATTGATCCTATCTGCAACATTTGTAAATGCAGTCAGGAGGACATCACTCATGATCTACTGTCTTGCCCAGCTGCAAATGATGTCTGGATACATATATTTCGTCTCCACCACCAAATGTTTGGAAATGCCAATTCTTTCCATGATTGGCTGAATAAATGGTTCCAACCTCATAATCATATAGCAAGTTGGAATGCCACTACAACTACTATTTGCTGGTTCATCTGGAAGGCCAGATGTGATGTGATCTTCAGGAAAATTACTCCTAATGCTTCTGCTACTGTTAGAAAAATTTATCAACACTTATGCTCCTTCAATAGGGTGTTTCATAACCCAGGCCATATTCTTAACAATTTTTACTATCATCAAAACCATGATGATAGAAATGAAAGACTCATAACTACCCATAAAGACGAATTTGGGATCACTATTAGCATCAGTTATTTGGATATTCTTCAAACTGATACTAATGGAGACACCTTTCTCTACACTAACTATGCGCTAATTGATTTGTCTTCTGCAAGATCCTGCTTGGGAGCAAGAAATCTTAAAGACAGTACCATTGGAGTCAACAAAGCCTCAAAAAGAGCAGCTTTAACACTGAAATGGGGAAAGGAGCTTCACAAAGCCAGCATCAACTTTGAAGCTCAAGATGAAGATACTCTCAAAGCCATTCAATAGGAATACGAACAAGAAGTTGAAGGAAGGTTTAGACATGTCTATTACCAAATGAAGGAAGGAAACTTTGAAGCAATAAAATTTGTTCTGGGCACCCTACGTAAAGTCGATCATCATCAAAATCTTCCGACAATTAGATTAGCTAAACTTTCCATCAACTCTTCTCTTTTTGAAAACTTTAAATGGAAGGGTCCAAACCTCCAGAACTTCTTTAATTCTCTTTAATCTATTGATGTCACAAATATCACTCTGAATCAGACTTCTATGTATTCTATGGGAAGCTTTCATCCTGGAGCTATTCCTAGCCCAGCTGATTGCAACGTTGTTTGCCTGAGTTAGCTGCTCTTTCCGAGTCAGCTACTCTGTTTTATTTAAAAACAAAAATATTTGTAAACTTTATATCATTGAAAATATTTTAAAACACCTATATAACGAATATAAACATGGTTATCAAATTATACATTTTTTTATACTAATAATAACCAAAGAAGTTTTAGGAATATCTCATTCTCTATATAATAACAGAATTTTTTAAAGAGATCTCATTCACCGGAGCTCCTGCTTGATTCTCGTTTCTGAGCTCCCGGTTGATTCTCGCTTCTGGTTGATTTTGGCCCCACGTTTATTATTTTTTTGGTAATGTTTAATATTTTCACTAATAATACTTTAGGAAAATATTTTTTCCAATTAATCAAACAAAAATATACCAAAAAAAAATGTATAATATATCTAATTCTAGAGCAATTATTTCGAAGAGTATAATGTTTCCAAAAAATACATTAAATCAATAATCAATCACGCATTCAAATCTCATCATAAAAATCAAAAAATTAAATCAATCATGCATCAAAAACAATCACATGTTAATGAATTAAAAAAATGTAAAAAAAATGTTCAATGTCCAATGTCCAGTTACAGCTTTCAGAATCACTCTTTTCCTAATGACAACTTTATTCTATAAATTAAAATTAAAAAATAAGATTACACTTCAGATAAGAATTATTAAAAAATAAAATTGATCATGGGTACTAACCTTTTAAGCCGATGTTGTGTCTTTCTTGCGAATATATTTTTTGGTGGTGGTGTCCAAAAGTGAAAAATTACGGAATTATTAGAATCTGAAACAAAAGATTAAAGCAAGATTAAAATCTAAAGCGAGCCAATACAAAAACAATCATATCAAAATTCTAAGCAATGACAAAATAATAAACCTCATTTTCATATTATTTTACTTAATTTTGTTCACTCCATAACTAAAAATACAACAAATTTAAAATAAAAAATAAATTAAATAATACCAATTTTCTAATTTTGTTATGTTTTGATATGCATTATATTTTTTATACAAAAATATTTGCAACCACTAATTATGTTTTTTTTTGAAGCATGTAGTTATTAAAGAAACTAGGAGGAAATTACACGAGGGTATCTAGTACCCATGGAATCGCTGAGTACAATTTGATTAATGAAACTTGGGATTGCATGTTCCCATATTTTGGTTCCAAGATTTCTTGTATGGCTTCCATCCGCTGCGTGATTGGCAAGTCCGTCTGCCGCTTGGTTTTCCTCTCTGTAGTTGTGTTGGATGGATGTGTGCGGTATGTGATTGATATGATGCTTTATTTCTGCTATTATTCTCTGTAAATACCACGGTGCTGTTGTAGGTGAGGTAACAAAGCGCATTAAATTTTCAGAATCTGTCTCAAAAAGGACTTTCATCCATTGTCTTTCTGTCGCGGTTCTTGTGGCTAGCAGCAGCGACCAGGTTTCTGCAATTAAGACAGTTGTAATTCCTAGTGGTTGCGCGAGAGCCATGATGACTTTTGCTTCTAAATTCCTGCAAATGAAGCCCTCCCCTGCAATTCCTGGGTGTTCTCTGGCAGCACCATCAATATTTATTTTTATCCAATCCAAGATGGGGGAGGACCATCCTATCATTAATGTTGTTGTTGTTTTGTTTCCTCTTGAAGGAGTGGATGTTGGTAAGTCGCCCGGAAGGATAGGTGGTAGGAATTCTTGAGCCCACATGTACTCCTGTTGTTGCTTTAAGGTTGAAACTAAAACGTCATTTTTTGTTGCCTGTTTTTGGCGGTAGACAAAATCGTTTCTAGTGGTCCAGAGTGACCAGAAAAGATAACAAAAGGAGGTGATGAATGCGGGAGGGGATTGTTGTTGTAGGAGTTGGGAGATGGTTGTTTGAGGTGTAATTACGTTTTTGGATTGTAGTGGGGGTATTTTGGGTATTTGTGAGTTGATGGAGTAAGGTGTTCCGGGTTGTAATCGCTATAGGGCAACATAAGAGTATGTGATCAGCTGATTCTATATCGGAATTACAACGAGGGAGGGCAGAGATTGGAATTGACAAGATGGATTTTGTTTAAGATAATGAAGGTTGGTAGGCCTTCATTAATTGCTTTCCACAAGAAAAGCCTAATTTTTGGTGGACATGGTAAGGTCTAAATAAATTTGGTTGTTGGAAGGGGGTTCTGTTGAGGTTGTGTTGCTTCTTGGGTTAGGCATTTGTAACCAGAGTCAGTAGTGTGTTTTCCAGATTTGGAGTGCGTCCAGATGATCTTGTCCTCGTTGTCGCCTAGTGGGAGGTGGATATTTCTAATTCTCTGTGAAGCATGGAGGGGGAGGGTGTTTAGTTTGTCGTGGATCCAGTTATGAGAGATAAGCTCAATTATGTCTGCTACCATCTGGATAGAGTAACATTGTGTTGGATCAAGGTTCGTTGAGTGTGGGATCCAGTTAGCCTCAATAGGGGATGTCAAACCGTTTCCTATTTGATGGAAAGTATGTTTCTGGACTGTCGATATGAGGGATGCCAGTTGTTTCCATTGTGGGCTAGCTGAAGGTGAGATGGTGATGGTTCCTTGAAGAATTGACTGGTTATTTAGGTATTTTCTCGTTACATAGGCTTGTGTATATGGAGTCTTTATGATCATGCAAACTCCAAATGCTTTTCAAGAGTAAAGCTTGATTGTGTTCACTACTTTCTTTATACCTAGCCCTCCCTCTGTTATTGGCTTGGTTAATTTATCACCACCCAATGTATGAAGTTTCCTAACTGATGAGTCATGCCCCCAAAAGAAGTTTCTTGTGATTCGGTCTATTTGTTGATGAACAATTGTGGGTAAAAGTTGAGTTTGCATAATATGATTTACGGTGGGTGTGAGAGAGTTTTTAATGAGAACTAACATCCCGACATTTTTTAGGCATTTGGTCATCCATCCTTTCGCTTTTCGTGCTAATCTTTGGAGGAGGGGCTCGTAGAAGTGACGAGAGGTTCTTCCCATCTTGAATTGGACCCCAAGATAAATTGGGGGTTCTGATGTGGTTGGCATTCCGAAAAGTTGTTGTAGATTGTCTACCTTATGCTGCTCCAATCTTGGGTGGTGGATAATTATTGATTTTGAAGTATTAATCACCTGCCGTGCTGATGAACTGTAGGATTGCAACAGGTTCTTTAAATGATTGCTACTTTCCGTAGAAGCTTTAAATGTGATGAGCAGGTCGTCTGCATACATCATATGCAAGATTGGTGGTGCCTTTTGAGATATGCGTATCCCCCCTATGCTTTTACGGATTTCCAAGTTCCCCAGGTTGGTGGAGAGAATTACCGCATAAAGTATGAAAACATAAGAGGAAAGAGGGTCGCCCTGTCTAATGCCTCTAGTCGGAGTGATATAGCCGTGCCGTGTACCATTGATGTTGATTGAATATGTGAATGTGGTGATGCATAACATTATGTAGTCCACAAAAATTGTTGGGAATCCGAGTATGGTGAGCGCTGTCTTGATGAAGCCCCAGTCTAAACTATCATAAGCCTTTCAATATCCCAATTTTAGTGCTATTTTTGGGTCTTTTGTGCGGCTCGAGGTTCTGATATGATGAAATAATTCTCCCGCGATTGCAATATTATCATGTATTGATCTTTGGGGAACAAATGCACTCTGATAAGGGCTTATCATAAATGGAAGTAACGGTCGAATTCTGTTGATAAAATTTTGGCAATGATCTTATACGTAACGTTACAAAGTCCTATAGGTCTGAATTGTGATGGTTTTGAAGGATGTTCTATTTTTGGGATTAAGGTAATATTTGTATGGTTCATGAGTGGGTGAATGTTGAGAGAGTTGAAAAAACTGCGGATCATAGCAATCAATTGTGTATGTGTAGTTTCCGAAAAGGTTTTGAAGAACTTACTAGTATATCCATCAGGACCACGGAAAATTTTAGAGTTTATAGAGAAGAGTGTTGCTTGATTTCCCCTGGTGTTACTTCTGCAGTGAGCGAATCACATTGCCTGGGTGTCAATCTTGGGTTGATTCCTACAAATAGGTCTTCATCAATTATTGTGCTGGGGGTCGTATAAAGGTCGCTGTAGTGGTTCAGTAGCAGTTGTACCACTTCATCTTTGTTGGTAATCCAGTTATCTTGCGAGTCTTGTAGTTGTTGAATGTTGTTATGACTCCGATGAATGGCTGCTTTGGTGTGGAAGAAAGTTGTGTTGTCGTCGCCTGATTATAGCCACTGAATTCTAGATCTTTGCTGCCAGTAACTTGCATGACATTGGAGTAGGGTTGTGTGGTGATTCCTTAGTTGATTTTTTTGTTGCAACCAGTATTCTAGCTCATTTCCTTGACTAGTTGCGCAATGGTGTTGGGCAATTTTTATTTGTGCCGTTGATTTTTTAATCATTGTTAGGAAGTGGCCGTATGTTTGCTTATTCCAATCCAAAAGAGTTTGGCTAGTTGTGATAAGTTTTAGTTGTAGGTCAAGTGAAGATTCTGTATCATGTTGTTAAATCCATGCAGTTTCTACCACTTTTCTGAGTTGAGGGTGAGATAACCAAAAATGCTCGAATTTGTAGTCCCCCCGTCCACTGCTTTAGTTTGCAACAAAATTGGTGCATGGTCCGAGGCGATTCTTGGCAGGTGAGTAACTCCAGCATGAGGATTTGCAGTACGCCAACGTTGAGTTGCCAATACTCTATCCAGGCGTTCCATGATGTTATCTTTCCCCATATGATTGTTGGTCCAAGTGTATGGGTCGCCTCGAAATCCCAGGTCGATAAGGCCCAACAGATCTACCATTGTGAGAAAAGGTTGGGTTTGAGCATAAGTTACTTGCATGCCTCCTTTTTTTCCGGATTGGTCCATTTTGTCATTGAAGTCTCCCATCAAAAGCCGTGGAGTAGTTGGAGTTATGTTGGGAAATATTGATGGAAAAGTCTGCCATAAATCTGTTCTTGCTACCGGGTGTGGCGGGCCATAAATGCCAGAGAATATCCAAGATTATTCAGGAGCTGGGGGGTGATTATTGCGTGTATGTAGCTCTGTGTGTGAAGATTTATTTGGACGTTAATGTCGTTACTCCACATTAGACATAGTCCTCCTCGTCTGCCAATTTTAGGAACAATATAGTGGTTTTGGAATCGTAGTGATTGTGCAAGGCCCATCATACGATTTCCATTAGCTAACGTTTCAGAGAGGAACAAAATGTTGGGTTTCCGTTAGGTGTTGTATTGTTGTTGGTTGGTTAACTCCTTGACAGTTCCATGGCAGGATGTTCATTGTGGCGAAGGAGAAAAAGGAGGTGAAAACTGAAAGGGATTATTTGTGGAAGCTGAAAGATTATTTGTGGCAGCCGATGGGGGAATAGGGAGATGGCTTAGGGTTGGTGAATTGAATAGGTTATAAGAGCGGCTTGCCTGAGGGATGGGTTTGAGATTTACTATTTGGGAGTAGGTGACCAACAAGGGGGAATTAGGATCTTAGCAGAAATGAAATCAAAATGAGAAAAATGTATGCTTATATGGAGAAAAGAAAACACAAAAGGATCAAGGCAGTAAAGAAATATGTAGTTCAATTGGGACAAGAAATTTGGTGTGTTGGAGTGCCATACTTGCGCCAAACACAAGACTATGAGTAGTTTGTAATCAATAAGGGTATAATAAACAAGAAGAAATGATGGACTAGACCAAATAGAAAACCATATTTTTTTTCTTGACAAATAAAATAAAAAAGCAAAAGAAATTAATAATTCCTTCGAGCATCAGAAAACCTGGATATTAATTATTTTGGGTAGGTAACCAAAGACAGGGTAGTCCAAGTAGAGTTCAACAAAAATAATGATTTTTGAGGCATCATGGCTTTTTTGGGGACCATGGTCTTAGACCATCTTCCCTATAGTTATAAGGGGTGTCCTAAAACATTGAAATGACTAACCTACCCTTAACCTAATTTAATTTAAAACCAACACAATAACCACCTCTCTCTATATATATATAACCACCACCTCCTCTCACCACCACCACCCACCACCGCCGATTACCACCACCACCACCAACCACCAACCACCGATTACCACCGATTACCACCACCACCAACAACAACCACCGATTACCACCACCGCCCACCACCGCCGATTACCACCACCACCACCTCCAATTACCACCACCAACAACCACCACCACCTCCGATTACCACCACCACCACCACTATATATATAGCTTACTTGTCATTTGTTTTTGGTTGAATAAATGAGAACTAATCATCAAAATGAGTTGAAAATGGAAGTTGCAGAGAGGTTTAATGGAGTTTTTTTTTCAGTAAAAAGTTCGGTTATCACAAATTATTTTTTTTCTTAACCGAACTCAAAGTTAGGTTGATTCGCAAAAAAATACTTTTAACCGAACTCCTTGTATTAGAACAATACAAGTCCATAAGTTCGGTTCGTTCGCAAAATTATTAAGTTTTCTTTATAACCGAACTCTACCTATGAGCCCAGTTCGGTTGATTCGCAAAATATGTTGAAGTTTGCGAACCAACAGAACTTCTAACACTAGGTTACTTTTAACCTGAAATTCGGTTGGAACTTGGTTGCGTTGAAGTTTGCGAACTAACCGAACACACAAGATGTACTCAAATAAATTGTCAAGTTCAAAGTTCGGTTACCTACCATTTTATCCTAGGTAACCGAACATTGCACTGTACGACCAAAACCTCCATTAACGAGCGAGTTCGGTAACCTGCGTGTTTGGAAAACGTAACCGAACTACACTTTCAGGTGTGTTCGGTTACATGTTCTTGACATATGGTAACCGAACTACACTTTCAGATGTGTTCGGTTACATGTTATTGACATATGGTTAACCGAACTGGCCCAAATTTACATAAAAAAAAATCATTTTTTTGAAAGTTTGGAGCAATTCAACCAATATTATCTAAGTTTGAAGTATACCTGGGTACCCAAATACCCTTCCTCCGGTTGTGGTTGGTAAAATCCATCGTTTTTCATGTTTACCTTCTTCATCTTCTCTAACTTTACTCTCTCAATAATTCTACTTCTTTAAAAAAAAAAACTCATCTGATTTTTTAATCTCACTAATTATCTTTAACTTAATCATCTCACTAATCATTACACTAACTATTATTAACACTAGCTAATCATCACCCAAAATTAATCAGGAGGGTAATTTAGGTATTAATATAAATATCTAGATAAGAGGTGACCTAGATTTACTTTTAATGTCTTTACCCAAAATAACACCATGGCCCCAAAAAAAAAATCATGGCCCCAAAAAATCGTTCAAAAAAAAGGCTAAAGATCCAATAGGACCAAATAAAGAGATACCCAAGGTAACTTACCAAACGGATAAAAATGAAACAAACCCAATAACGACTACCCTAGAGAAACCTTTTGACTTTCCACCTAAACCACCCATACGTGGTGACACTATGACTACAAAAGCAAGCAACATAGTTCCACCTAATCCGCTCACAAGGCGACTTAGCCTACTGCTGGAAGGAAGCAACCAGCTGTACCAGCAGACCCTTCAAGACAAAACTTCGAGTTCAAGAAAAATAATGAAAATTTTCTTACACGGTTTGATGCCGATTCAAACGGGACTAACACGGCCGAGATGCAAACAGAATATCTCCGAAAACAGGAAAAGCAAATCCTTCTCCTCCGGCTATGAGCAACACTACTCAACAACAATAATTCTACAGATGATTCGATAAATTTTCCAACCACAAACTTAGCTACTACCACTCTAAACAGTTACCGTTAATACCCGCACAAATTTTTTGAGAACTCCAAACGGACCATAAATCCCCAATCCTAAAGCAGAAACTTAAATCTACCCTAATTTGAACTACATAATTAACATCAAGACAGCCCAATCCCCAATAAGAGAAACAGAAATTAAAGAGGAAATTAAAACATGAACATTACACAGAAGGAAGAAATATAGAAGTACATGCCGGAAAAGAAATAAAAAACATTTAATCACAGAATTTAACTAGGAAGTTAAAAAATTAACTTTACACAGATAGCATCACAGAAAGACATGCCGGAAAAAGGAACGAAAAACCATCTAATCCATCATTTGCATCTATTTCAAAATACCCGAATTGAAAAACAAACCTGACTCTGTCTCGCCCGGCGACAAGGTCCGGCACCCCAGGAGAGGACTACTCGCGACTCGCCATTAAGTACTCAATTTTGGCTTAACTCAGATCCCCCTGAAAGGTTAAATAATGGTTGGATTTGTGTGATTGGTTTTGGTAGTATCACTGAATTAATTTTACATGGGTGAAGAACTAAAATTGCTCTGATTAATGATGCTGGGAGTTGGGTATTGATAGGATTAAATAAGGTGGGTGGGTATTTTCAGGTTCAAAGAAAAAAACAGGTGATTGATGAAAAAGGTAGTTAATGGTGGGATCGATGGGATTGGGTTTGATTTTATCATCGTATTTAATTTCATATGCCTGCAGATTAGATTTACTCACATGGAAGAGGTTGGGTGTTGATGGACAGGGGCGTTAATGGTGGATTTGATTCAAATACCCGATTTGCAGAGCGAAAAACGGAGGAGAGGGAAACCTATGTTGCTGCTGGTTCATTTTGATGACTAATTATGGTGATACGAGAGTAATTTAGCCTAGCTTAATTGGGGGCAAACATTTTAATTCGGGGCTTGCACTAGAGTACAAAAAAGGTCACCCAATCTTAATTTGGATCACTCCTTAAAAAAATATTTTCTAAATAGCTAAAATGTCCCTAAATAATTAGTGATAATCTGATTTAATTAGAGTTTAATTCTTTTTTTCCAGATCTTTTATCTGCAATTTTGTGTCTGATTTTTTTTTTGCCCAGATCTGTATGAAAAGTGGTCATGGTATTTAAAATTTTTAGTGACGACCCTAAACAGTTGTTAATTTTTCGATTGTTTCAGTGACGACTCTAAAACTGTCGAAGATTCATTAATGGCGGAAATGTACGGCAGTTTTGAGTCGTCATAAACATAATCAATTCTCTGACGACCTTTTGAAAGAGTCGTTATTGTTTTAATTATGTATCTGACGACTGTAAACAATCGTTAATGTTTTAGAAGTGTCGTTAAAAACAATCGTTGGTCTCTAAAAAGAGTCATTATCTTCATCGTTAATGGCGGAAATGTACGACAGTTTAGAGTCGTCATATACGTAATCAATTCGCTGACGACACTTTGGAAGAGTCGTTATTGTTTTAATTATGTATATGACGACTTTAAACTGTCGTTAGTTAGGGTCGTCATTTGAAAATAAAATAGTCAAGGATAAAACAGTATATTCATGATCGGATTAATACGCCTCTGAAAATTTTGGGGTGCAAATAAAATGTCATGGCCCCCCATTAGTTTCTTTGGCCCCCAATCAAACGAGGTAATTTAAGTATCCTATTTATCCAATAAATATGGTGATATGAGAGTAATTTAGGTCTCCTAAGTATCCAAAAATAAATATTATTAGATATTTTCATTCCATTCCATTTGAAAGAAAAAATTATTTTCAAAGATTATTTTTCTTAATTTGTTTTTTCTATAATATTATTATTTTTATTATTATTATTATTATTGGATGTATATTATTACATGAAACTAGTTGGAAGTCTAACAAGCTAAGCTCCAACGACATACTATTACATTAATTGAACAGGTTGTTGTGCTAATCTACCAGCGAGCTTCATGGATAATCTAGCCAAGGGAGCCGAAACGGCGGGAGGGGGGCTGAAATTGTGTGACAAGGGGGGCAAACTAACACTACCTTCCATGTTAATTCCTGCAATATTACGCCATTGGGGACTCGAACCTGGGACCTCCTGAAGCGCATTAAACTTTGGGGAACGGGGATGACCAGCTGAGCTAGGGGCCGTTCTTTCTATAATTAAAAAGAAAAAAAAATGTTTAGATATTTTGTGTGCAGAAATAGCTGCGGATTGCGACAATGTGGGGCTGTTTGGTAACCATTATTTTAATTGATTATCAACCCATAATCCATTATGCAGATTATAATGGATTCTATATGTGTTTGGTAACCATTATAATAATTGCTTATTTTAACCATAATTGAAAAAATCCATTATTTCCATAAACATGAAAAAATTGCTTTGAAAATTTATTATAATCAATTATTTTTCTAAGGAACTCAAATTGAATTTTTTCTTCTTATTTTCTTTAAACTATCAAGAGAGAGACAAAAAAATAACATAGGACTAAAAAAATATCCTAAATCATTATTCTTTCCTCTCCTTTTTTTGAGATCATCATTCTAAAATAACCAATTATCTAAAAAAGTGTTTGGAAAATTTTATTTTTAAAATGGTTATATCAAAATCATTTATCAATTTATGATTATCTATAATCATAAATTTTACCAAACAAGGCCTATGGCCCTATGAGATAGTATTTCCTAATTTGAGGATTTTTTTACTATTTCCTTGTTCTGTCTAATTGGAAAATTTTCACTGATGCTCTCTATATAAAGCGCTCCAGCAAGGGTAAGTCTTTTTTAGTGGTGGTTTTGGATTTGCAGGTGTTGGATATTGGACATGGGATTCTAATTGTTGCAAACTAACAACGGGAGAAGTCGGAAATATTTAAGGTGATTCAAATCTCTATTTTGCACGAGTCTATTTTTCTACGAAGATTGACATGGTTTATACAAACCCACGACTAGATTGAAAGATTTTTTTTGGAGTCTGACAAGGGAGTTAAAGCTATTTTATAGCTCTCCATATATACATGGAGCAAAGAAATGCCTTCTTAACATTAGAATCGATTTGCTTTTATGCTACCTTATTCTTTTTTGTATTGCTACTCAGGAGACAACATTCTTAAGTACAAGAGCCTTATGGGTGACATAACGAAATCAACAGGGTCAAGCGACAAATATAATACCATTAATAATGAGTAGATCCTGAAATCCTCTTCTTTTTTTCATTGGATTTGTGTGCAAATGGTAAAATCAATAAAAATAACGATAAGCATTATAACGTTCATCACCCGTATGCTACAGTTGGAGGGGCTGGTTATGCTTTTGGTAAAAGAAGGTTTTAATCTCTTCTTCATCGGCTCAATTTCTATCTTATTGATTGAATTTTTTTTAGGGTTTTGCGTCTGCAAACTTCAATTATATTTTTGTTTGATCCATGGCTTTTTGTCCGACCATTGGTAGTGTGCGTGTGTTTTTATTTTGTTTTTGCAGATCATTACAAGAAGTGTGCATGATCGACGCAACCTCTCTTCTTCGATAACAACTCGGGTAGTGTTTGTATAATAATTTTTAAAATAATAATAAATTTTTTATTATTATACAAAGTTTTTGGTTGGTAACCTAGCAACAAGGTGGGCTCCAACACCTTTTTGAATAGCAACGCCTAATCTATGAAAAGTAAAGCTACCAAAACCACTACTAGCGTCATTACTAACTAAACAATTCTTCAGACGCTTGAAAAAACACAAAGTATCCTCACCCAACTCTCCTAGAGTAGAGAAAGCCAAAACACTCAATCCATGACCATGTGAAATACACTTGTCCAAGTACTTAGAGTGTTTACGTGAAACCGCATTAGATATAGCTTTCCCTGGGACGAAAGAGCGAATTCCATCACCTGTGAAGGGCGAAACACTTGTGACATCCATACAAACATCCTTTCCGTCTTCCCAGTTAAGCACAAGAATATCAGCAGGTTTCAGCTCTTTGTCATCATTCGTCATAAATTCCAAAGAAACTTCCTTACGAGCAGGCACACTAGCTTTGAAAAAAAAATAGTTTTTTTTTTTTTGCAGGTTATTTATTTAATGTATTTGCAAGACGCTGTTGTATCTTTTTAAAATGTTTTACTGTACTAGATAGGTCGTATACTTTCTTTTTTTCTTTAATCTTTTTCTGTTCTCTGCACCATTTTTGCTTCTTCTCAGGGCATCAATTTTGCTCAACCAATCTTCTTATCTACCAATAAAAACCCTTTAAATCTAATAAGAAGTACAATCTTTGAACTCTCATCTTTCTTTTCTCCACATATACCGCCTTTATCTCACAATATCCACAAATGGTAATAATCTCTCACACGTGGTTTAAAGATAAGGTCTTTATTTACAAATGAATTCATGTAGTGTGAGATCCGACTTTCTCCGTAAAGTTTCTGTTTATCTGTGCTATTCTACTGTGCAAGTCATTTCCTAATGTCCTTTTTCCTTTGCATAAGCTCTTTGTGATGGATGTGCAATATGCAAGCAGACCTCGTGCTATTTTTGCTCTTTTTTCATGTGTTTTAGGTAAGTCTTTAACCAAAAATGCTTGACAACGAGTGAAACCCATATATATATATATATATATATATATTTACTGAAAATGGAAAACACGGTAATGTTTATGTCGTCAAGATATTACTTCATCATCACTGAAACGCTGACAGGAAAATTCACAAGTATATTCGAATGAGCTTTATATAAAATGCTTATAGGCGAGATTTTTTCATATCATTTCCCAGGCAATAATATCGATAATCAATATTGACAGGAAAATATTGATTATCGATCGATATTTGTGTTGGCTTCACTATTTGTAATTTAAGTTAAGTTAGAAAATTTGCTTCTCGCAACTCAAGCATGTGGTGAAAGAACAACTTTTACAGTGGCTACGATAGTAAAATTTTATACTTCTAATTGGACCATTCTAGTTAGGTCTTCATCAAATGTAGCATAAACCTGTTGACACTTTTTAAATACATTTTGTTTAAGCCTATTGTGTCTAATCTTATTGTTTCTCTTTATGTGTAAAATGTGTAAGAAAAAAAAAAGAGTCCTGAACTTTTGAAGACATCAAGCTACATATTCGCATACTACACCTTATGGATTCGTGGGCACTGTTGAAAGCTTTGGCCGCACCAGTATAATATTTGCAATTGGTGATAAAAAAAATTCCTTGGGATAATGAAATTGCTGGTCCTGCAGCAAGTACGGTGCAGTGTTGTTATCATGATGACTGATTATGCTTTTTTTTCTTCGTAATTGCTTGCAAAAACTTTTCCAGGTTCAGAGCTTTAAAGAACAAAAATAACAATATCTTCTCCGTAGTCTATACCATCGTAGCAACTTCTACAGATATTTTATTAATGTCATAGAAATCTCAAGCTTGGTATAACCATTGTAATGTCAAAATTTGCACCCTTGATGTGTTATTGGATTGTAAAGCTCAGCCAAATGGGTTCTTATGCATATTATAATAAAGCTCTGATTCGTGTATGTCCGTGTTTAGAAAGTGCGAAATCCAATTATCCCTTTCAACTTTTATTTTTCCACCAAGGATAACATATAGATTTTCATTTTAAGTGAACTCTTTCCACTTATAATTTCTTTTTGAAATAGGAAAGAAGATACATTATATTTTGACTTATACATAATCAATTGATTTGAATCATAACTTTTGTTGCGCCAAAATGAAATTAGCACACGCTTTCTTTAATATATAGATATATAGGAATTGACGAGTGCACATAATGATTGTATAAGTAACTTGCACTAACACTATATTCACGGGTTTAAATTACATATGATATATATAATTCATGAGAATTCACTACATGAGGATCCCCTCACACAGGCTCACACTCTTATTTTCACATTATCTCACACGTTGGGAGACATTTTCTTAATCAAAATTAAACAGTGACGTATTTGAAGCTAATATTTTGGGGATATGCTCATCTTACAAATCTATACATACCCATAAAAATGACCTCATTCCGACATACCAAGCTTCACAATCTACCAATCTTAATTTTAACGGTTAAAAATTAGTTGACTTTCGACAGTCAATTTTCAAAGTAGTAGGTGGTAGAGTTATACGTAACGGAGTGAGCTCAATTCTTTTGGGTATGTAGATCTTTGTAAGACTAAATATTCCCAAGATATTAGCTTTAAATTCGTTATCGTTTAATTCTGATTAAGAAAAATGCCTCCAAAAATGTGAGATAGTGTGAAAATAACAGTGTGAAGGCATCCTTCCTCATATTTATATTTCTAGATTTGTTTAATTCTGATTTATTTTATTCATGTAAATTGTTTTTAGGTTTGTGAGGAGAAAAAGAAAACCTAAAATAAGGTCATTGAGTCACCGAAGAAAATCCGACATCCACTTTACCTTAAGAAAATATTAAGAGTGGCATGACATAATCAAGATGGAGGAACCAATAAAAATTTAAGCAGTTGGACGAGATATTTATGGAGATTTGATGTATCGCGAAGTAACGGAACACAGTGATTTGGTTAAACCAAAACAGGCAAAGATATATAGAAGAACAAAAGCTTAAACTTAGAAAATTTAAAGAATACCAAAATTTGGAGAAGAAGTCGGGCAAGTGGGTAATGTTGTGATGAACCAGAAAAGTTTGGGTAGAGTGAGATCTAAGCATTGGCTAGGTAAGCGTCATGTAGTAAGAAGGGTAGTTATGAACCCTGTAAACCATCCCCATGGAGGTGGCGAAGCCGTGAAGGTCCCTAATTGGTAGAAAATAACCTACAATCCTTTGGGGTTATCCTGCACTTGGAGGAAAAAATAGAAAGAATAATAAATATAGTGATAGTTTGATTCTTCGTCGACGTACTAAATAGGAGAGAAAATCGAGAATTTATTTCTTTATATTTACAAAAGAAAAAAAAAAAGAAAAAAAATAGTTAGCTGTGACACGTTCACTAAAAAAGTCATTTTGTTCCAAACATTTAGAAGAACAAAAAGTTCAACATAAGTATATAGATATATATAATTAAATAGAGATATTGGAACGACATATCTTTTACTGCTTAAAGAAGCTATATATATTAAGCGCTGTGGCTTTTAAAGACGTTGGACTACCATATCATTACAAAAAAAATTACTCCCTCCGTTAATTTATAATAAGCCAATCTTTTTTTTTGAGAAAATTAAGGAAATTAAAAGAACTAATTATTGAAAGTGGTCCTCTAGGCACTTGTCAATAAAAGAAGTGAAGTGAAATGGTCTCCATGACACTTATCAGTCAAAGAAATAAATGAAATGGTCCACATAACACTTGTCATCAAAATAAGTTAAAAAAAAGTGGTCCCAGAAAATTAAAGTAACATTTGACTTTTCCAATTAGAAAACTGGCCTATTTTTTTGAAATATTTATTTATAGAAACTGGCCTATTAAAAAGTAACGGAGGGAGTAGTTTGTTATTATTCTTTAGGAATCACAATTTTATTGAATGTTATATTCGGTGAAATTAATTTTAAAACATGATTGGGTATTTCATAAGCAAAAAACAAACAAAAAACTAGTCTTTTTAGGGATGGAGAGAACTCTATTTCGCCGAGTTTTTTAGGTTCCGGCCGGTTTGTGCCCTGTACTGTAAGATTTTCTCAAGGAGCGTGGTACAAAATATTATGCGAGTTAATGCCCCAGAAAAGATGCAAGCGTGTCATCTACTGAATGGTTAGATATTCAATTTTTATTTTTTATTTTAATCGGGTATTTTTAAATTGCCGGGAAGACAAATCCTGCTGAAACAAAACAAAACAACACGAGAGGTGTTCTTTTACCCGCGTTTTTAGGGGCCACCCGAAAGGATTTATGGGCCATCAATTTATACCCAGCCAAAGACTCTAGTTAAGGGGTACCCTATATGATATTGAAGTTACATAAATGCCCTTCTGGTAAAACTGTATAAAAACCAAATCAAAAAAACTTCTACTCATTTCAACTCTTCTTCTTCCAGTTTCATATTATCTTCCGATTGTGGAAGAAAAAAAAAATTTCCCTCGTTCTTGTGTTCAACCGAAACATCGTCGCGAATCGTAAAATCAAAACATCGTCGATTCGTTTATAAAACAATGGATAAGGGAAATGAAACCCACAGACCTAGAACCAAAAACGTTGCTCGGGGTATCGATCCAAAGATTGGGATTTTAGCAAGAAATAAAGAAATTGTTGCTGCAAATGAAGAAGAACGCGAAGAAGAAGTACCCGTCGATGTAGTCGGTGGTGGCGATTCCGATAGTCAAACACTTCGTCAACTTCAAATGGCCCCAATTAGGTAAGAATCTATCATTTTTGGTGTTTATTTCGCTTTAATTCGACGAATCGAGAAAAAAAATTTCTAGGGTTTTCGGTTATTTATCCAGATTCGGGCGATATTCATGCTTATTTACTTCCGAATGTAGTCGTGTTCTTCATTTCTCAAGAACATCGACAGTATTCGGGAGAAATATTTGATGGTTATCGGCCGAATATTGTTGGCCATATCTTCCTGGATACAAACTGGTAATAATCGGTAGTTTAATGAATTTTTTGGCTCCCAAATATATTTAAGTAGACACACATTATTCGGAAGTACACTCACTACCGAATATATATATATATATATTGAAAAAATCTCAAAATTTCTGATATAGGAAAAATCCCATTTTGGGGCCAGTATTTATTCGGAAGACAATATAATGTTTTATACCTCCGATTGTGTAGGATAAAATTTTAGAGTTTCTGAACTCCAGTTGATGAATATTCGGTTGTAAACATGTTTAGTTATATTCCGGTTGTTTTTCATTCGGGAAAAATATGTGTCTTCGTACTTCCGAATTTGTTTATTAGGGTTATAGTTTTGTACTTTTTCTTCCGATTGTGTAGGATGAAAAATTTAGAGCTTCTGAACTCCAATTGATGAATATTCGGTTGTAAATATGTTTAGTTAGCTTTCGATTGTTTTGTATTCGGGAACAGTATGTGTATTCTTACGTCCGAATGTGTACATTCGGGTTATATTTCCATACTTTGTCTTCCGATTGTATAGTTTGTAAATATTGTTCCTTTCTTTGTTGTTTAGACAAAGTCGAGAAAGGAGGAAGAAAGTGACAGCTAGTGCTAGGAGGGAAAGGAGTGCCAAAGATAATTCAAGTGCTCAACAAAGCTTACAAGAACAAAGCAGTCAACAAGGAGTGCAACCAAGTGCTGAACAAAGTGTAGAACAACAAGGCAGTGAACAAGGGGTGCAACCAAGTGTTGAACAAGCCGCTCAACAAAGTGCAGAACCAACTGCTCAACAAGTTACACCCCACCATGAAATTGAACCAGTTGATCCAGTGCCAAGAGTAGAAGAAGAAGGACAACCAAGTGGTACCCAAAAATCCAAAAAAGGAAAAGATGGTGTAAAGAAGGATATTGCTAAGAAAGCATCACATCTTGTCCCTCAGCACTTGAAGAAGAAGGGTATTCCAGGAGGCACAATCCTTGGGCTACCGGCGGATGGAGGAAAATTGCTATTTGGATACAAAGACTCATGGGCCAGAGAAATATATGAAACCGAGGTAATAAAATTACTATTTTTTATTAATGTATTGTCTATGTGTTATATCGTAATATTTGTATTAAGGATTTTTTTATGTACTTTAATAGGATCATCAAGATGCGGTCCGTCTACTCAAACCTACCGCCGCACCAACAAAAATGCTTGCGTGGCCTTTATCCGGTGAATGTGAAAGGTTCAAATCAATTGTTGCCGACTCGGGGTTAGCTAATGCCGCCGAGAATTCATTGTTGGAACATGATCGTGTGGCCATATCGGCGTTCGTTGAGAGAGTGTATCCTGAGACCGTACTTTCCATATGCCGTTTGGGGAGATGTCGATTACTCCGGATGATGTTGTGCAGATTCTTAACCTTCCCGACCAAGGCACAACTGTGAAGTTTAACTACACAAAGCAGTTAAGTTGGGCACAACTTTATGCTCTAACTAAAAAGTGCTTAGGTTGGGATGAAGAGACAACAACAACAGAGTTTAGGAGGCATGCAAGTTACAGAACAAGACAGATCAACATTACAGCTTTGATGAATATGTTCCGAGGCACCTTGGAGAAGGAAAAGAATGGAACGTTAACTGATGAGCAAGTGAACCTCAACGACCATATTTTCAAAAATTAGAGCCGTTGGAACTCTAATCTATATAAGGAGGGTAACCCCTCTCAGTTATTATTGAGTAAAAAATCAGAATGAAAAACCTTTTCAATGGCAAGTCCATCATCAATCGACAACATACGTCGAATATGCAAGCGAACAACTACATCAATTGTAGCAATGGAAGAATAAATACAAAAAAGGAACAAACAATCCAAAAAAATTAAACCATCGTTAGTGGCAACGAAGGAGGAGGAAGAGGAAATCAAGGCTAAGAAGCGAGGTGAAGAAAAATTCCATCATAGAGAAAGATTAAAACAAGTTGAGGAAGAGACCGAATGGATAAAAAATTATTACATTGTGAAAGATCTACCCAACGAACAGCAGGACGATCGTATATTTTGGATTAACGTTTTATTGGGTCCTTTTGTTGGTAAGTACAAGAAGCCACGCCACAATTATGAACCATCCCATGTTTCTTCAAGGGTGCACCATGTTATAAAATTGTGCACCGAGTACAACCGTATTCTTGCTAGGCACAGAGACGATAGGTTTGCGGCACAAGATGCTTATTCCAAGTGGAGAGGAGAGTCGTTTCTACATTTCGAAGCCGCGTTGATTGTTGCATCTCGGACTGGGAAAAAAGAATAACATGTGATGTTTGAGTGCTGTAAATTCAAATTTTTAATATTAATCGGCGGTTTGATAAAATATGGAATTCCCGAATATGATTAATCGGATTGAAGTGTTATAATACTGTTGTTCCGATTACATAGTTTCAAAAAAAATTATAGCTGCCTCGAAATACCCACCAAATCGGTAGATAGATATTTAAGAGTTCTACCGATTATAATATTCAGAATCAAAACGTGTATCATTACCAACCGATTATAATATTCGGAATCAAAACGTGTATCAAAGAGCCCGATTCCTACATTCGGAATCAAAACGTGTAACCAACCGATTTATTTGCGACCGATTAAATCATATACTTCACAAAAAAGTTTCCAAAAAACTTGTACAAATTACATGTTCGAAAAAAAAACGATCAAACATCGTCATCATCCGAGGGGATCAATTCGAGTAACTCAGCGGGAAAGTTGTTGTCCATAACGCGATCCCAATCAACCATGTTGGACTCATATTGTTTCACCCAATCCTTGCAATGGTTCATCGGGAAGTAATCGTGCCACTTACTCAACGGAGGTAACGGACAATCTTTCTTTACTCTTAAACCGATAAAATGCATTTCATTCACAAATGCCATTACGATTCTTCTATCTTTAACCGACTCGTCGCAAGCCGTTCTTGTGGGTGCAAACGTCATGCTAAGTCCATACATAGGAGGAACAAAGAAATGTACCACGCAATTCAAAACGTCCGCTAGGAGATATCCAAATTTAGGCATTGTCATCCAATACTTGGATCCGATTGTCTTCAATCCCTTTCGGCACTTCACACGCGCAACTAAGTCTTTGAACTCTTGTTCTTTGTCGTATCTATCTCCTCGCCTCATCATCTCCATATAAAAACCCTTGTCCTTCACTAGTTGTACCGCCATCTTATTTCTTAAATATTGGCATTGGGTGACATCTTCGATATCCGCCTCTCTAAAGTAACCCATTTGTTCCGTAGCAACGTGAAACCCACATTTTCCATCCCCATCAACCTCGTCGGTCGACAAAACAAATGGAATGATAAGTGGAGGGAGTTGTTCCAAATACTCTTTGTATATTGTATATGTGGATCGATTTGGTCTTCCATTAAGATCTCTAGGGCAACGAAGAGTACCTTTGTCCTCTTTTATAGTAAGAATTTCCATTGGTTGGGTTTGTTGCGAGGCGTTCATTTGCTCAACAACTTCTTCGACAACATTGGGTTGACTTACTTGAGAAGGCTCTGTAGAGATCTTTGGCCTTACTTGTCGGGTGGTTGGTCCACTTTGATCATTTCTTGGACGACCTCTTTTCTTAGGTTCCGGCTCATCTTCAAATTCGGCTTCCGAACGCTCGTGCCTAGACAATATTCTTTTATTAGACAAATACTCCTTCAACTCTTTTCTTTGGATGGTCCTCGACACTTCGGTGTTCGGCCTACCGGTGTTCTTTTGCTTAATAGGTTCATCAACCTCCCTTAAACAAGGGTGAAGGGCTTCCTCCAAATTATGCATCAATATTTGCTTTTTGGTGCCGTTTGATGTAGCGTAACGCTCGGCTATTCGTGCACACAATTCCGACTCCAAGAAAGACGGACCATCAACTACCGGGGTGTTCGGAGTGAAATTTAATTGCTTCCAAAATGGATGAATATCATTGATGTCAATCACTTCAACATACCTACCCAACTTATGACGACACGGGAGTCCAATACCTATCATATCCTTGCAAACACAAACCGTATTCTCGTCATCATAAGTTTTATATAACTTCAATTGTTTCATCATGCGATTTATTGCCCATCTTGAAACTTTATGAACAACTCCCCTTAGAAGCAATTTTTCCTTAATATGTTCCATCGGGAATTGGTGTACACTAAATTGCATACATTTCCTAATCTTTACGAGATCACGATTGGTGAATTCATGGATTGCTTCTTGGATCGACACAACTCCATTTTGACTACCAATTAGTATTTTCTTTAGTCGACCATGAGACCCCTCCGCAATGCTTGTCGCCTCGTTCTTGAAGTTACGATATTCATATGTCCATGCAAACACAAACCTCTCCTTAATCGTTAACCATTGTTTTTTACAATACTCAACCGGTTTTGGGTAGTCCGTGCCGTATTCATCCTCAAATTTCTTCAAGTTACATTCGTAAATTTCCTCGGTCATCGACCAAACGATTTTGTCCCATGCTTTCATGAACATTTTCCAAATAATTCCATCCTCCTTCCACTTTTCTTCAAATAACCTATCCTCTTCCTTACGTTCTTCCACGGTTAATTTACTAATGCGCTCATCCTCTTCCTTTGACCTCTTGGTACCCTTCCTTGGTCTTTTAGCTTGGAAATGATGATGGCAATTGGTTTTGAGATTGCATTGAATGTGCCACGTACATTGCAAGTTTTGGGCTTCCGGAAACACTACCGCTATTGCATGCATTAAGGCTTGATCGTTATCCGTTACAATAACCCTTGGAAAATTATCACCGTTATAAATGGACCTCAACGTCTCCAACATCCAAATGAAACTCACATTGTTCTCATGATCCATTAAACCCCATGCAATCGTAAACGTGTTTTTGTCCGAAGTATGGCAAGCAATGTTCAACAACGGCATGTTATACTTGTTTGTCTTATAAGTAGCATCTATCAACAAAATTTGATGAAAGCATTGAGCCAATTGGATCATTTCGGGATGTGCCAAGAAAATACGAACCACTATACCATCCTTTTCTTCCCTTCTCAAGGTGTAGCCGTGTAACTCCGCTAACCACTCCTGATTGTGCATGACCGTTCTACCATCCCATTCAGTCCTTTTGATCGTAGCTAGGGCCGACTTAATTGTAGACAAAGAAGACAAGTTGTCGGGGTCGTCCGCCTTTATTTTACTTAAGATCGCACTCGCTTTTTGGATCCGCATAGACCTCACCGTCTGCATTTGATGTGGTTTTAACTTGGCAACCATTACATGTCCAATTAAATCCAACGGATCATCATGGTTGTGACAACCGTTATCAACTTTATACATTTTATACTCTTTACCTTTAATACCATCGGGCTTATAGAAGACAATCTTAAATGGGCATCCTATCTTCTTGGTATTGCTTCGGTATTTCCTATTCGTCTTCCGTACGTACTTACTATTCTTTCCCCCGTGACTCTTTCGCGTCCCACCTCGCTCACAAATCATTTCAAATCGAGTGTCACTAACATGATTATTTTGAACTACCACACACATGTTATCTTTTGCCTTGTTCATAAGCCATTCCTTTGCCTCCTTCTTACTTCCAAATGTCTAAACGTGCATAAAACAAAAAAAATCTAATAAGCATAACCATTTAACATATAAATTTTGAAAAAAAAGAAGAAGTAGTAATGAGTATACCAAATCGTTTGCATAGTATAGGCAAGTGTCGGGCCTCAAATAGAAATCATCAACAAACTCTTCAACGACCTGCATATGAAAGCAACAAATTATTATATAATAATCGGAGGTTATTAAATAAGTCAAACTGCCGAATACACTATATTCGGAATCCTATCGGTTACCCAGAACACCCGATTTATGCAAATGAATGTACACATTTTACTGAGTGCAAAAAATGATATAATCGGAATCTAAAATATATAGTAAAACAGCCGAATATAAATAACCGGGAGATAACTTTAATCGATAAACATCCGATTTTCAAGTTTTCGGAAATTTTATTTTGAGGCCACTGTTATATTCGGCAGTCAAATAATGTTAAACTATTACTGATTGTAAAGGATAAGAATACTGAGTTTTGAATTTTTTTGAGGAATTCGTTTTTGGGGCCATTCGGAGGTAAATAACTCTACATAACTACCGAATGTAGATTTTTTTGGAAAACCAGTTTGGGGTTTTTTCTCATATTCGGCAGTAAAATACTATCTTGGAACTACCGAATATACATATTTGGTACTCAGTGTGTTATATTCGTAAGTTTATTCGAGAAATTATCTACCGAATCTGGGTAGTTCATGGCATTCAATGCATGCAATAATCGGTTTTTCTTGTTTACAAAAGCACACAAACGCATGCAAATCGAGTATTTGAGTTTCTTAACACAATACTTGTGTTTTACATGCATCGTTAGATTCAATATCAGGCGATTCTCCATTTTCTTCCATGAAAGGGTCGTCTAGGTTTTCCTCTCCACAAAAGTTTGGATCATTCAACATATACCCCAAATCGTCTTCGCCATGATTCTCACCTTCTTCTTCATATCCATCCATTTTTGTAGTGATAAAATGGGTTTTCCCTTTTTTCCTTCACCTTCTTCTCTATAACTCTAACAACTCAAAAATGAAAAAGAAATGGAAAAAATGAAACAAAAATCATTCTAATACTGCACCGACTACAATCAGAAGTCTGAGTAATATTTTGGCTTCCGATTGAAATCGGAGGATAAAAATGTTATCATATCCTCCGAATATATAAAGGTAATTTTGACATTACGAATTACACGAGATAAGGGCTGGCTACATTTTCCCTTTGGGTGACCTTTTTTGTTTTATTGTTGGCCCCTAAATCCTTTTGAGTGGCCCCTAAAAACGCGAGTTTTTTTTTCCCCCCCGAAAAGCCAAGAAACCCTAATTTTCTTTCATTCTGAACCTAGAACCCATCAATCTCAGAAATAGAAAGAGAGAGAGAGAGAGGGACTGCTCTGATTCATCAAAAAGGGTAAATATTTCGATTAGGGTTTTAAAGATTTGGGGGTATTTTATCTTCTAATGGAGAGTACTCGTAAAGAAGTTCGTAGTGAAAGCGATGATGAAGATTACACATCTGAAGATGAAGGAACTGAAGATTATAGAAGAGGTGGTTATCATACTGTTCAAATCGGTGATACTTTTAAATCTGGTCGTTATGTGATTCAAAGTAAACTCGGTTGGGGACATTTCTCTACTGTTTGGCTTGCTTGGGATACTCTAAACTCTGTATGTTAACCCTTAATCTCTAAACCCTACTTCTTGTTTTTTTTTTTTTGTTAAATTTTATGAATTTAATTTCTTATGTGTTGCCATGAATTACAGAGATATGTAGCTTTGAAAGTTCAAAAAAGTGCTCAACATTATACGGAAGCAGCAATGGATGAGATAAAAATACTTAAACAGATAGCAGAAGGTGACCCAGATGATAAGAATTGTGTTGTTAAACTTTTGGATAATTTTAAGCATTCTGGGCCAAATGGGCAACATGTTTGTATGGTTTTTGAGTATCTGGGTGATAATCTGTTGACATTGATTAAGTATAGTGATTATAAGGGATTGCCAGTAAATATGGTTAAAGAAATTTGTTATCATATATTGATGGGTTTAGATTATTTGCACAAACAATTGTCAATCATACATACTGATCTTAAGCCAGAAAATGTATTGTTGTTATCCACAATTGACCCATCTAAGGATCCTGTAAAATGGGGTACTCCTCTTGTTGTTGCAAACAGTACTAAGGATAAATCGGTGGTTCATCCTGTGGTATTGAAGGAAAGTAAGAATTCGAATGGGGATTTGACGAAGAATCAGAAGAAGAAAATGCGGAAAAAAGCTAAACGGGTAGCTAATGGTGGTACAGGGAACGATATAGTAGAAGAAATTGAACAGGACAGGAGAACTTCTAATGGGGTGGATATGGATACTCCTGCTGATGAAATCTTGAATGAACATGGCAGTGAGGATCGTGGCCACGTTAGTTTGTCTAATGGTGAGGGGGTCAAAGATGGCCTAGAGAACAAGAAGGGACGTAGGAGAGGGAGTCGCTCAATGAGGCAAAAGTTGTTGCAATCGGCTAACGTGAAATGCAAATTGGTTGACTTTGGGAACGCTTGTTGGACTTACAAGCAATTTACAAGTGATATTCAAACAAGACAGTATAGGTGTCCTGAGGTTCTTCTTGGATCTAAATACTCCACACCAGCAGATTTATGGTCCTTCGCGTGCATTTGTTTTGAGCTAGCAACTGGGGATGTTCTCTTTGATCCTCACAGCGGGGACAACTTTGACAGGGATGAGGTATGCATATTTTGTTACTGAACATATATCACATTGGTCACTGTATTTTTGAACTTCTGTAGCAACTGCTGAGGTGGATATTAGGGGCAATTTATTTGTGTAGGATGAATTTCTTGCTTTGCTTTGCTCTATTACCTTTTGTGAGCTCTTTATATTGATTGCGGGTAATATTTGCTCATTTAATCTATATTGTTGTTTTCAAGGGTTTGTACCGTAGTAGTTATGCAAATCTATGACTATTATAATTTTGCCATTTAGCCAGTGCGTATATATCATACATGATTACAATGGCATACATGTGGATTGTCATGTCTTTCCTCATGTCCTGAGGGTGTAATAGTATAATTCTGTAACTGTAGAAAGCTGTGCATTTTGGGTCTGATAAAATCCTTTTCTAATGCCCAAAGATAGATATATCCTTTCATTTACACTTTAAAATTGTTTGAAAGTGGGCCCTTTTGTTTATATTACCTTTTTATCTCTATGTTTGTCTGTTTATTCTTCGGCCCACAACATTTTTTATGTTAACATTTATTAGGATTTTGGGTGTTTGGATACCATATATGAGTGACTTTTCGGCTTAATCAAGTTGAAAAGTCAAAAGTTAGTTTGGAAACCAAACTTTAGAATGACTTATAGAAGCAAAAAGGTATATCTTTTGTGAAGCAAAAAACATTTTCTTCTGACTCCTGCTTCTGGTTGCCAAACAGGCTCTAAGCTTCTCAGAACAGACTACAAATATTTGGCTATTTGAGGTTGGGAATAGTAAAATGTCTTATTTTTCCAATTCTCTATTTCCACCTATCTTCTTGGTCAAACTACTAGTGCTCTGAGTTCTTGAAATTGTATGACGACTAATCTATTCCCAGATAATGTGTTGTAGTCCATCTGAAGGCCCTAATTTCATAGGGAACTGTATAACTGGTACAATTGCAATGTGGGTATTTTCCATAGTATTGATACTTGGATTTTCAAATGTCAAATGCCTTGTCCTTTATGATCATCAATTGCATGTCCGACCATTGTGGAGGGATCCACTATGAGGGACATGTCAAGAGTCAAATTCAATAAGCCTACAGGAAGCAGATATATTTAAGTTCAGTGAAATGTTTTCACGGGATTTTGCCAGTAATTGTGATCTTTTGATTTTGTTGAAGGAAACATGACAAGCTGTAACACTATTCTTTTGTCATTATCTTTTAACAGGATCACTTGGCGCTGATGATGGAGCTGCTCGGAATGATGCCACGCAAGGTAAGCATGTTATCCACTATGTTCAGTAGTTTTGCGGGTTTTACCTTCTATTCTTTTGATTCATATTTGCTTAACAAAATATCTCTTTTAGATTGCTTTAGGTGGTCGGTATTCACGGGACTTTTTCAACAGACATGGAGACCTAAGACACATCCGTCGATTACGTTTCTGGCCCCTACACAAAGTTCTTGCTGAGAAATATGAATTTAGCGAGCAAGATGCAAAAGATATGGCTGACTTCCTTGCCCCCATACTAGATTTTGTCCCTGAGAAGCGGCCAACTGCAGCTCAATTGCTTCTTCATCCATGGATCTCAGCCCCTCGAGTTTCTGAACCTCCTATTCCTGCAATTGAAACCGAGTCGGAAAGTGTAAGTGTAGGTAATTCTGAGAAGGCAGAGAAGGATGATAGGGAGGCAATGGAGGTGGGAATGGGAAACATTGTCATTGATGGGGACCGTAATCTGGTTAAAGATCCCCCACCTAGTATTAAAAACCTTCCAAAGGATGGTGCTATTAGTTCATCTCGATAATTCTAGAACACTTTTTGTACTGCAACCTTGTCCCCTCCACGCGTGGCTTTATTTTCAGCCGCTTGCTTTTAGTGAGGAATGATCGCTTCCCCTTTAATTTTCGTGGCTGGGTGAGTGTGACCTAGGAATTGATATGTGCAACTTTGGGGTAGTGTGGTTCAGAACAATGATTTGTTTTCATGCTTGTGGAAAAGGTTTTCCCTGCCACTCTCTTACTTCCATTTAGTAGACACTTCAAGATCAGTCTTAGTTGTGGCACTATCAATTTTTGTATCTATGAAGAGCTTCATGTTTACACATTTCATGAAAATGGATTAACATTAAATTCCTTGATTTTTATCTCCCCGATTTATTATCTTCCATCATCTCTGCAGTACATGTTCCTATTAATCTCGTTCTTTTTTTTGTCTTCGCACCTTATACCTTTAATTAGATGTGATTGACTGCAGGTGTTATTAACTCACATTTTCCTTGATTTCTAGCTTTGTTTGCAACGCTTCTTAGTTTCTGTTGAAGAATCTGGTCCAGAAGTTTGTTGCACCGTCTGATGCTGTGTGTTTAACAGTAAAGATCTGTTTGAATGAATTAGTAAATTTGCCTGCATCAGCAATATTGAATTGGCCTTGCATTAATCACATGAAGATCGGATAAATACGGATAACAGCCTTTCCAGAAGAATGATGGTTAAATTGTCAGTGTCAGAAGATCAACCAAACTAACAGTCTTTTCCACCTTATCTCTGTGCAAGTCATGGGTCTGAAGATTAGCCCAGAACCAATGCAGAATCTGCAGATAAATCACATCATCAGTTAGTGGGTTTATGCCAATTATGGTGTGCGGATTAATTCAAAAATGAATTTTTGTATTTATATCTGGGAATAAAGGGGCTTCTTGGACAATCAAGAGGCGCCAAACAAACATTTACAGGACATGAAAACTTACAGAACCTTCGCAAACCTTTAATCTAAAACAAAAGAATCTAATGCTGTAAAATTACAATGGAGTGATCATGGAAATGATGCGTTAACAAGTAGCTACCATATACATTCCAGATCTTTTATTAGCTTCATATATGGAATTGGTTTAGGGTGTTGCCTTGGTCAATCAGCAATTAACCAATATCCCCTTTGTAAACTGTCATATCTACTAGTTCCTTCATTGCTGACATTTTTAATGCATCGTCTAACTGCAAAACGCGAGAAATCCCATGTATTCATGATTATGAATCATATAAAGGCTCTTCTCAATGCCAACCACCCCTGTAAAAATGACAACTATACCTTAGAAGCATAAACCACAGCACAACAATGTATGGGGAGAGTGAATTTGCTGTGATAATTACCCATTGTTAAAGCGCTCGCGAAGATGACAGCTGAAAGAATGAAGACTATGACTGAAGCTCTTTTTAACAACAGCACTAATTTTCTTACGAAAAATTGTCCCCAAAATCCAGCCGCTACTGATACTGCAACGAGAAACAAGGCTGCAGTATGGAAGTTATAGGTATCAGTACTGAGATAAGCATAGAAACCGCTGATGTGAAGTATAAGATGGATGCTAAACGTACCGTATGGGATGGGAAATCTACCCAAGAAGTAAAACTCGATTACAGACAGGGATGATGAAAACATCATAACAAATGTGGCCGTCGCACTAGCAACCTACGAGTCAATGAAAATATGAAATCATAAACATGTATTACTTGTTCACTCAATCTATCAATTCTGTCTTGAGAAATACCGCATACAAATTCATAAACATCACAAAGTTAAATCCTTTACTTGTAAGCGTTTATAGTATAACCAGGGCTTCCTAAAAGGCTAAAAGAAATTTTCCGTTTCAGTTTACACAAGGAAATTTATGACCACCTACATCATTGCGCTAACCGCTACAAAAGGGATTCATTTGATGACTTATAAGACATGTTCAGCCTTTCACGCTTATGGTTAGTATTGAAAGGTATATTGAATATATGCTGCAAAAGCTTACCTGTGGAATGACACCAAGTTCAAGAAGGAGAGGACCCAGAATGAAGCCTCCACCAGAGCCTAAGAGACCACCAACTGTACCTCCTAAGAGACCAGCAAAGGCACAAAATGCAAGTTGCAGTGCACTCCATTGTATTGTCGCTTCACAAACAGATTCCATGTTCCCATTCGTTCTTCTTTCCTTGCTCTCTTTATACAGTTTCACTGCTTCAAAACCATATACAACCAATGCCACAGGAATCTGAAGGAAAACGTAAAACATAGAAAATTTTACCAATCCACCAACAAGATTTAATCAATTAGAAACTCTGATCAAAGGAAACAACTGTTGTGTTTTTTACCTGCATGAAGTTAAGTACCCAGTACCATAAACTGCATTCCTTTGTGAAATTCTGCCAACAAAAACAAAATGGAGCAGAGATACTGAGTTTATAGCCTAAGTGGAGCTATATTGCACAAGCTTCATACAGTAGAATTCAAGCTTGACTTGTTTCTTAGCAAGTCAAATGTGTGACTAGCCAATTTACAGCATCAGTTGAATCAAGATAAAGAGAACAAACAAAAATCGATCGAAACTAAAGCTCACCTTGATGACTTGAAGAAGTAAAAAAGAAATCCAAACAATCATTAGCACGAAAATTCCTTTCCATCTTAAGTTGGATTTTAGTATTTCCTACAAGTTCAAGTACATGTATAAGTACAAGAATTTCAAAATCAAAGACCATCTCAAGTTTTTATAGTATTTCCTGCAAGTTCAAATACATGTATAAGTATAAGAATTTCAAAATCAAAGACTTAAGGCTAGTTTAGTTGAAACTTACTAATCCAGATTTCTCTTCTTGGGGAACTAGCAAATCATAGTCTGCATCAATATGAACTGCAACCAATGCACAAACAGACATATTAACAAATGTCAAACAAACCCCGTTTTTTCGACAAAACTGAGGTTTAATTTTTTCATAACAAAATAGCATAACAGGGTTATTAAGATTTCTTACTTGAGTTGCTTTGTGCTTCTTGTTGTTTCACATATTCTTGCTGATAAAGAAGAACACAGTAAAAACACACAAAGTTAGTAAAAAAACTACTTTTTTGACACCAACAATTAAACCATTTTGCAAGTGTCTGAAAAAGATTTAAGTACATTTAAGATTGTCTCTTGCTTCCACATCTCGATTCCTTTCACGAACGATCTCAACGATGTTCCTATTTAAGATCAATAAGAACATTATTACTCGTACTATGTATGTGTGGGTTACAGAATTGATAAAAACGAAAGCCGAAATCATTCAAGTAAGAAAATTTTAATTACCCACAAAAAGAATGATAATAAGAATGGTGATTAACCAGAATGGGAAAACAACACTGAGTGCAACACCAAATGTAATGCCTAACATTAACATTGGTTGAAAGAGCAAAGCAAGATCATAATCAATAATTGGTACTTCTTTTGTTGGATGTGGTACTCTTAGATTATACCAAACTGATGATGTTGATGCACCCATTATCATACCTGCAACATATACACCATCAATCAACACAATACAATACAAAACCCATATCCAATTTAGTCCCTTTTTTTTGTTTGGTATTGGACTGAAAAAACAGAGAGACAGAGACAGGAGTTAGGAGTGTGTACACTTGGAAAGCGCAGCAGCAGATTTGGTATCAAAACCAACAACCAAATTGAGCATAGGAACAAAGATCCCACCACCACCAACACCACCAACGGTGCCAAAAGCAGAACCAAAGAATCCAATAGCAGTAGCCAATATGACCCTCCAATTAAATGCCAATTTCTGCAGTAGACATCAACAAAAAAATAATTTATTTTTAGGATTGCACAGATTAAGCAAATGAAATATAAATAGAGAGATATAAGAGACATACAGGCCAAACTCTGTCACTAGTTCCCAGACCATTACTCAAACTCAATCCATCTTTAGAATTATGATTTAAGGAGAGATTGCTATTTGGATTAGTGATGAAGAACGTTGCAAGAATAGCTACTGAGAACCCAGAGATTAGATACAAAATAAAACCTCTTGTTGCCATTTCTATCTCTCTGAGTCCCCCTCTCTTCTCTTCTCTTCTCTTCTCTTCTCTTTCTAGAGTCTAGTTTGTTGCAAGAATGGTGGCTACAACAGAAATGGATTATGACATATATATACATAACCCATGGAGATTATGACAAAGCAATATTAAATTGTTTTTGATCGGCCGATGACAAGACAATATAAGTACAGGAGTAATTGAGGTATCTCTATATGGTAGGAGGAGTAAACAGGGCGTGCACATGCGTTAATTGCGTTGTTTAGAGAAATTATAGGCGTTTACAAGTGATAAGACATGTTATGACACATTGCATTAAGTATATTACTATAAACAGGGTGGAATATTCAAACTTTTAACAGTAAATACTCGTTAGCATTTAAGAGACGTTTCTTTACTGACCAGTCCATATTAATTATAGATAGTCAATATTGAAATTAAGGAAAGAATTTGAAAATCAAAAAACGATCGGAAAATATCAGTGGATTTGTTCATTGTACTCATCCTAGGCCGCCGGAAGACATCCTCATGCCAAATGGGGTTCGAGCGGGAAAATGTGCACGGTTCAACATGAATGCAGGCTTATAAAATTGAAGTCTTCAACTGCTACACCTTTGAATTATACGCAGGGTGAAACTCGTGTCCATCAAAAAAGAACAGTATGCACGAGTAAAACGAGATGAGCGCGATTAGGCATTGTTCTAGTAGCATCCAGTATAAATGGAGGCTTTTTTTCTGGAAAACTTGCTCCTGGTGTAGTGATCGTAAATGTAGCATACAAATAGCGTGTCAAATGAGTACGTGGGAAATAAACATTGGAAGTTACAATTCTAAGTATGATATTTTCATGGAAATTAATGATCAGAAACTGTCAAGATCATGTTTACATAAGATGATAAGCATGTTCAATTTTCAGAGCAAACCCTTGGACATTTTGATAAGTCTTGCAATACTCAATCAGAACAGTCTACCTCATGTGTACATAAGCATAGCTCATACTATAGTACTAAAACTGAATAATTGTACTTGGTTACGCACACACTCAATCAGATTCCTTCTCTAAGATGGCTAACTTCGAAGATAGACATCTAGAAGTATTGTGCTTAGTCACAAATTAATTTATTTTTTAATGATAAACCTTCATGTGAAGAAAGGCCTGCTCCCTACACTGACCGAGCCTCTGGGCACATTTAATTCCGCCATATCGTGTTTACCGAGCTACTGACTCGATTATTAGGCGGGGTAAGGGTCACATCCTGGATGTATGGTCATTACATCTTAGAGTGAAACCATATTGAATCAATTTCTAAAAAACTGAAGGTATGTTGGAAAATATTTTCTTCTCTATTTTTGAATGCTTAAAACTGGCGTTCTTGTACAACTTTAGGTTGTGAGACCATCAACTATATGCATGCCACTTAAACCAGATAACCACCAAAATCTACCAAATCTTACATTCCTTACTACTTTATTAAAACCATGGAGACTGTTTGGTATGAAATCTTGAATGGCAAATAGCACTAGCAAGTCGCAATAGTTGCACATTCCTTGCTGTATATCAAACCTAATCAATTCATCGTGCAACACAAGAATTTAGTTTGATCCAAACACGTCTTTCTTTTTTCTTTTTTATTTATTTGGAAACTGAATCACATAGTACACTATCACGAAAATTTCTTCAACAAAAATAAATTGCATCTGAAAAGAGATTACAGTTGACTTCTTCTGATGATCTGATCTGAGAGATACACCTGGAAAATTCTATCCTAGGTTTTAATACAATTTTATTACTGAATATTCTTATACTGTTCAAAATTCAAACTTCATATATACTGATACTGCAATAGTGGCAATTAATAAATTGAGAATAGAGGTTGGCATGACACTCATCCATGAAGCATCAACAATGTGATATGGATTCGACTGATTCTATAATTTCTCGGACACACTAAGATTACATATTATTATATTTGTTAAAATACAATATTTGTTCATTATTTAGATCTAACTTAGAAATAATATGAATCCAAAAAAAAAAAAAAAAAAAAACAATTCCAGGCTCTCAGGATTTCAAGACGGAAATAGTTAATTTACACACAAACTTGCCTATTTTTTAGAAACGAAGGTTGTATGGTACTTGAAAAATAGCTGCTTACTCCATCATCATTTAAGTTTTATGACAAAAAATTGGTATCAGCGCGAAAACCATCTTTCTGGCAAGAATAGAATCAGTGCTGTAGCGGTATCTGTTTTAAAGTCTGCAGAATCGAGTGCTGGTTTGTTTGTAAAAGTTCCCATTTCACAGCATTTCATTTATTTATGCAAGGGATTCAACCTTGAATCCTAATAAGGTCCAGTTGAACCAATCAAACAAATATCGTGGTAGTAGATATATAAGGCACTGTCTTTCAATCCACTATGCTTTAACTTGGTAGTACTTTAGCTTACAAAGAAAAGAAAAAAATTTAAATAAAATAACAAAGATTCAAGGGAACAGGGGGAGGGGGGAACCCAAAAGAGATCTCTGGTTTCCACTAATTGATCACAAGTTAAAATGATAAAAGTACACCACAAACGGGGTCAAAATTCTGAGGGAAATTTTTTCTGGTAATAGAAGTTCTTGAATAATTAGGACACAGCTGCCTTTTTACGGGCAAATCGTGCTAGGGCTTTAGGGAGCTGAACTTCAGTTACTTTCAGTTTCTTTCTAGATTCTTCCTCCTTCATTTGCTGATCCAAGTAAGGTCTTTTAGCTTTCATGATACTTTCCTGCTTCTTGCTTTCTATCTTACTTGGCTTGCTCCTTCCCTTTGTTTTCTTCTTTCGTGGAGCAAGTTTGACAGCAACAACAGCATCTTCTTTTTCAGCCTCCAGCTCCTTTTGAGATGGTTGTTCTTTCTTCCTTGCTGGCTTCAATGTTCCTATCTTCGTGGGGTTCAACATGACTGTTTCAGGGGGTAGTTTGTCAAGAAGGGCTTTAATCTCCTTCTCCCTTCTCTGTTTTTTAGTTTCAAACGGATTTGCTACGAATGTATCGAAGTTAGCTTCTCCAGATCCAGGAACTAAAATAGTGGAAATACCCATGGTGTGTCCAAGGCATAGAACATCCTCATAGGGCTGGAACTTCGCTTCTCCCACCTGATACCCTTTAGCTATATCATGAGTCATGTAACGACCATAATATTGGTCCCCATTATCCTTCCAAATTTGCACACGAGATCCGTTTCCAATAGCAAGCAAACCATTCTGACTGAAGTCCAAGGTATTAGCATGACGAAAGTAAGTCTTTAGAACTTCGAATTTTCTCAAATCCCAAAGCTTAATTTTACCATCCAACGCTGATGTAGCCATTAGGTTACCTCCAGGGTGGTGCGCAATGGCAGAGATGCGCCCGTTATGGCACTGCATTTTGACTAGAGGAACGGCACTAGTGGGCTTCCACATAGTGACTTTACCACATGAGTGACCCAACCCCACAACAGCATTGAATGGATTCACCTGCATTACATCACAACGGCCGAGACCTGTTCGAAAGTTTGAAACCATAAACCCCGTAGTGACATCTTGGTAGCGAAGTTGTCCAAATTTGTTTATTGTTGCCAAGAGGAAATGATTTCTCAGAAACTGAAGCTTCTGCACTGCCCCATGTTCCTGAACATTGATTCAAAGTCCAAATATTAATAATCAACAGCTATGAGAGCAATCCATTGAGGCATGCAAAAGAGAAAGAGTGAATAACAATAGGAGCATGATAAAGCAAACCTTAATACAGTGGAGTTCTATGCCATGATTATTGTAAATATATGTGTACCTGTCACAGAAAGAGTACTTCGTGAAACATTGCTCAAAGATGAAGAAGCTATTCATGAGAAGCGGGAAAAATTCTATAAATTTCAGATCATAACCTGAGTAGTTTTAATGAGATTTACAATTGAGACTATATTAATTGGAAAAAAAACAGACATTTAAATAAACTTTGAGTGCTTTTAAACAGGTTCCTTTCAACGCGTACATAATTGAAAGATAAGAAAAAAAAAGCTTTACTTTTTCTGTGCTGCAGCAAAATATAGCTCATTGTGGAAGAACGCAACATCACGTACAGTTTCCCTGACCTAAATCAATCAACTCAAACGTTATTGTAGGAACAAAAATAAAATTTCAAATTCTTTGGGATCTTGTCAATGTTATAACAGGTTAGTTTACTAAAGAACTAAACAACTAATGCTACCAGAACCTACCTGAAACTCTTTGATCTGTTTTAAAGTTTGTGTGTCTATGATTGCTAGGTGACCCTTTCGTCCTGCCATAGCCATATAACGACCATTTGCGGTATAGTCCATTGTGTATGGACCAAGTACTGCACAGTAAAGAGTATTGCTGTTAAAACTTGGACCATATGCAATAATAATCACAGCAAAATAATACAGTAAGAAACTAATTCCCACAACAAGGAATCAACAAAAGTTTATTTTTTTTTTTTGGCAAAATTCAAGAAACATTTACTGATAATAACACGAGAACGGGGGTAGGATGGATGTTTCGGTACAATATACAGTAATGAAAAATATAGGCAAGACCTAGTGGTATGTCAAAAGTATTAAAACATCACAAGAATCACTTCTTGCCTAGTAGATGAGACTTCCAAGAGAGCAATCATTTGGTTCACATTGAACCAACCAGTTAAAAGTGCAACTGTGACAGTTTAATGACGTGATTGTTTTTCCATGCACAAAAAGAAAACAATGCCTATCCTAAATGCTCAACTGATCGGATAAACAGAAAAACAGGCTAGTCATCTATAATGATACCAACCTGGTAAGACCAAATCCATTGCCTTCTTTGAGCTTAACAGATCTACACTACGGACGATATCTTGATTTTTATAATTCCACGTCTTCTCCATCCCTTCAGCCTCCAAATAGCCTGTGTTAACTGAATTCAGCCACTAGGAGTACATTTTCAGAATGTCAGCCCAAAATGTAATTAAATAAACTTGTAGTTATGCCTATTAGACTATTCAAAAGAAATTTTTGAGAAAGAAGAACAGAACCTTCTCAGCCTTTGCAGCAACATTTGCAGATTGGCCAATCAACTCTTCTCTAACGGCAAGTTGACCTCTCAGCTTCTTATCTTTTAAACCCTGAATGTCATAAATATAAGAGTACCAAACCTCTTTTTGAGAAGAAGCAATAGCAAACAAAAAATGCTACAGGGACAGTGACGGTTGAGATCCCATACATGCATGGCCAGTTGGCCACAATGTCCCAAACGAAGTGCATAAAGCACTCCATAAAAGCTAAATGGAAATAAATGAAATACAATAATCAACATCCTACCTCCAACTTAACACCATCACCTCGTTGATACTTTTTTTGCTTCAACTCGAGCTCATTCTTCAAATCGAGCTCATGCTTCAAATCCAGCTCATCTGTCCTTTTATAAAGGGCGTCTAAGTCATCCATCATCTCCTGCAAATTGGAATCAAATCCCACAACTCCAATAAGTATCTTTCATAATATAACAGAAACAAGGAATACCAACATTAGTGCTTCAATAATGAAATAAGCTCAACAATGTATCAACAACACCAACTACAAATTACCAAAAACAGTTTATTTCAACTTAATAAACATATCAAGTTAAGTTCAAAAGCAATTAAAAACCCCAATAATCATAAATTAAACTACCAAACCTTAACAATCATTGTAAGATGTACAATGAGTTAAAAATCAGCAAACAAACCTTATCAATAGAGCGAATAACTTGTTGAGGTTTAGTTTCTTCCTCTTCTTCTAATATCGACATCTTTGCCTATCACACCATAAAAGAGCTTTATTATTAGCATAAAAATCCAGTATTACTAAATCCATTCAAAACCCTAAATATATCATTAAATTGACAGATTTTTCACGAAATAGGACTCGTGAGAATGACTTACCCAATTACTTCTTTGTTTGTTGAGTGTAAACTGAAATTTTAGGGTTTTGGTAGTTAGTCTTCTAGATCACTGTCTTCTGTGATGTAATTACGGGAAGCAGAAGAAAAAAAAGTGAAGGGAGGATGCAAAAGGTTTATTCAGGGGTTAGGGCCTTACGATTTTCTCATTTGTCTCTCATTATTTATGGAGTTGGTGTATTACGTTTTTGACCTTCTTATTCTCGCTAATTCCACCCCAAACAACTCTCGATACACTTCAACTACCGTCTAGTACTGCCTCTGTGCTCACCAGTCGCAAACCATTCTGTATATGATCCAGAAAATGTCGTTCACCTTCTATACATTTTTGAGAAATCTATGTTTCCAATTATTCAAGACTTTGAAGAGACAGAAGAAATCAAGAAATTGAATGAAAGAAAATTATTACATGAAATTATTGTTAAAAGCTTTTGTCTCTCTCAGACAGGCTATTAATACAGTAATCATAAAACACTAAAACCAATAACTCTGTCAATTCGGTGGAACTGACAGTTTATATGATAATAGTCAACTGACTTTGACCAATCTTATTTGGCTATACTTATGCGCCCCTCTCAAACTGATAGTAGAAACATTAATCAGTTTGAAGTGCTAAAACAATCTTGTAACAAACATCAAAGCACTCAACTCTCAAGGAGGAGAAAACAAAAGACAATCACTAAGAAAGCAAAACTGAGTAGTAAAGCTGTAAAAAAGGAAAGTTGTCTAAGTTGGGAACTTAGAAGTGTCTGCAAGAGGTGTAATAGCATACAACAAATTTTGAGCAGAAGAAGTAGTCTCTGTAGAAGTTGATGAAGTAATCTCTGAAGTATTTGTTGATGAAGACAAACCCATTAGTTGATATAGCAAGGAAGCAAAAATAGGTGCACATAGGCCTTTAGTGAATAAATTTGCTAACTGATTCTCTGAAGCAACATGTTGAACAGTTAAAAATCCTTCTTCAATCAGCTCCCTCACAACATGATAGTGAATTTTTATATGTTTGTCCCTGTAATGAGAGACAAGATTTGCAGATAAGTAAATAGCACTTGTATTATCACAATACAGAGTTATTGGCTTCTTAAGGTTAATGTGTAACTCAGAAAATAAAGAGGCAATCCATTCTAAATCAGCAGTAGCAACTGATAAAGCTTTATATTCTGCTTCTGTTGTTGATCTTGACACATTAGGCTGCTTTTTGCTTGACCAAGAAATCAAAGAAGTACCCATAAAAATTGCATATCCACATGTAGACCTAGATGTACGTCTCAGGACAACTGCCCCAATCTGAGTCAGTGTAAGCTGTTAAGCACTCAATATCACCTTTTCTTAGTGTTATACCATAACCAATTGTACCTTTTAAATATCTGAGAATTCCCTTCACTAATAGCAGATGAATGTCAGTAGGAGAATGCATATATTAACTAACATAGTTAACTGCAAAACATATGTCTGGTCTAGTTAAGCAAAAATACTGTAACATTCTCACTGTGGTTCTATACTCTGTTGCATTTGATAGTAAAGTTCCTTCTTTTACTGACACTCTGGGTCCTTTTGCAACTGGAGTACTACAAGGATTACACTCCAACATATGAGACTTTGTAATTAACTCCACTGTGTACTTTTTCTGAGTTAACATTATAGCATCATCAGATCTTAGTGCTTCTAAGCCTAAAAAATAATGCAAATCACTCAATTCCTTCATAGCAAAATGATGACCCAAATATTTAACCAGATCAGTAAGTAAGTCATCTGAATTCCCAGTCAGAATGGTGTCATCAACATAAAGTAATAAAACCATCATATTCAAACCAGAAGTATAAACAAACATTGAAAAATCAGAAACAGTTCTCACAAAACCATAGGCAATCAAAGAACTACTGAATTTTTTAAACCAATCCCTTGGAGCTTGTTTCAATCCATATAAGCTTTTCTTTAATTTACAGACTTTGTTTGGAAATTCAGGATCAACAAAACTTGGAGGTTGTTGCATATATACATCCTCAGTTAAATCACCATGTAAAAAAGCATTTGATACATCCAACTGCTTTATAGACCAACCTCTAGTAACTGCCAAAGTGAGAACTACTCTTACTATAGTGGATTTGACTACATGACAAAATGTTTCACCATAGTCAACACCATCTTGTTGATTGTAACCAAGAACTACAAGTCTAGATTTAAATCTATCTATCTCTCCATCTGATCTTAGCTTAATCCTATAAACCCACTTGCAACCTAAAATGTTCATGTGAGGTTCAGGATCAACTAAGTCCCAAGTATCATTATTCTTCAATGTTGTATTTTCTTCCTTAATAGATACTAGCCACTTAGGATTCTTAATAGAAGTTTTGAAACTTTTTGGCTCAGTAGGAGTATCTAATAAAGAAGCAAAAGCTGAGTGAACTGGATGTTTAACAGAATAATGCATTACATGATCAGGGAAAGCTTTTGGTTTTGAAATTCCTTTTTGAGACCTTGTAACAATGGATGCAGGAGGAATAGACTCACACGACTCCGGTAAAGATTCCTCAACAGAAGAAACTGAAATTGAAGAAGCAGAAGGAGATGATGAAAAATAAAATTCAGATTCAGAGAACATCACATGTCTAGAGATATAAGTTCTTTTATTAAGAGGATTGTAGCATTTGTAACCTTTGTGTAAAGAGCTATAACGAATAAAAATGCATTTTACTGACTTTGGTGAGAGCTTATCAACTCTAGAATGTCCCAAAAAAGGATAAAACACACAACCAAATATTTTTAACTGAGAATAATCTGGAGTTATATGAAAAAGAACTTCAAAAGGTGATTTGTTATTGAGAATTGGAGTTGGGGTTCCATTAATGAGAAAAGTAGCAGTTAAAAATGCATCATACCAAAAATCTTTTGGACAGGTCGCATTAAAGAGAAGAGAATTTCCCATTTCAGTAATGTGTCTGTGCTTTCTTTCAGCCAGACCATTCTGCTTAGGGGTTTTAGGACAAGATATTCTTATTTGAATACCACAAGAGTCTAGAAAACCTTTAAAAACATCTTTTACTAACTCACTAGCTCCATCAGTTTGGAAAGAAATGATTTTGCTATGAAATAAATTTTCAGTTAAAGTTCTAAAATGCTGAAAACACTGCAAGGCTTATGTTTTGAGTTGCATTGGATAAATCCAATAAAATCTACTAATGTCACCAACAAACAAAATATAATATCTATGACCTGCTAAGGAAGTAACAGGGGCAGGACCCCACTCATCACAATGAATAAGTTCAAGTGGAGAAGAAGCATGTGAAGATGAAAGTTGAAAGGGTAATCTTTTGCTTTAGCTAACTGACAAGAATGACACAAAGATTTGGAAATAGAGGATGAGATATGAATGTTGTGATGACTATGAAGTTGCTATAAAATTCTAGGAGAGGGATGACCTAACCTGTCATGCCATATATTTGGAGGAGCAACAACAGAGGAAATAGGATATAAATTGTTAAGCATTTTTCCCTTAGCAAGTAATGCATTAGTTTTCAAACATCTTATCTCAAAACCATATGGATCAAAAGTAACGGAGCAAACATTATCGCTATTAAATCTAGCAATTGATAACAAATTATGTTTTATGGATGGAACATGTAAAACATTGTCTAACTTAAAACTTGTAGCAGGTGTATGAAGTATAGTATTTCCAGTAAGAGCAATAGATAAGGTCTTACCATTGCCAATTTGAACATTGTCCTTGCCCTTGTATTCAGAAGTATTTTGAAGAAGATTTATGTCACCAGTCATATGAGTAGAGGCTCCACTATCTGAAATCCAAACAGTACTGGAAGAAGGATCATCATTTGTTGCAGCAGTGTGAACATTAAAGCTTGCAAAAGCCTGTTGTGAAGGACCAGAAGTATGCATTTCACTATTAGAATAATTTCTTTGATTCTCAGAATTTGCGAAATTAGCTTGAGAGGAAGTAGTAGAAGTACCAGCAGGAGGATGATACCTAAAAAAACATCTGGTAGACAAATGACCCTTCTGCTTACATATCTGACAGTACATCTGATTATAATCCAATCTTCTATTATTATTAGAGTTCGACCCATTCTGATATGCATTTGCAGTATTTGAACTTGACCCTGTTTGATAAGAGCTATTCTTAAAATTCCCTCCATTCTTCTTGTTATTTGCATAAGAATTTAATCCATTATTTGCATAAAAAGCAGCTGTATTTTGATCATCAAAAACATGCGTAGTACTTTGTCGTCTATAAGCCAGAAATTGTTCATGAGAAAGCGATTTTGCTTTACTTTCACCAAAAATATAAGGATTCTCCATATTTTGAGATGAGATAACAAAAATTTCATACTCACTACCTAAACCATTCATAATGAACATCATAAGATCCTCATCACTAACTTTTTCTCCAATTGCTGCTAAAGAATCAGATATGGATTTAACCCTTTGAAGATAAGAAACTATGGACTGATTGCCATTTTCAATTCCATGTAATTGTGTTCTTAACATATTCTTTCTTGCAAGATACTGTGTTCTAAAGCTAGTTTCAAGATAATCCCAAATAGCTTTTGCAGTAGTAAGACCAAGAACATCTCCACTAATAGTAAAAGTAAAAGTGGCTTTAAGACAAGTAGAGACAAACCTATCCAATCGTCTCCAAGATACTCATTCTGGATTTGTTGTTTCTACACCATCTACTGTGACAATTTTTGTTGGTTCAATAATCTCACCACTCACATAAAATCTGTAGAAAATAAAACTCCTTCAAATTGATCTCGCCAAAGGAGATAATTTGAACCATCTAGCTTCATTGATACAAAGTTAGTGATGTTCGTAAAAGGTAGATATGTACCATTAAAAGCGGAAGTCGACATTGCAATGCTCGAGTTCTGAAAATTTTGAAGACCGGATTGAAATATTGATGCTGTGATTGTTGTTGTTGTTATTGAGATTGCTGATGTTGTTACCATTCTTGGTAGATTTTGTAGCTTGGGTATTGAATTTATTTCCAGATCTCAAAGTTACCATACAGAAACTCAAGAACCTAGATTTGTTATCCAGATTTTAGATGAAAGCTGAAAATTGTTTGAGAAAAACTATTGAGATTTGATGTTTGATATTAGTTAGATCGATAACCTAACTGATACCATGAGAAATCTATGTTTCCAATTATTCAAAACTTTGAAGAGACAGAAGAAATCAAGAAATTGAATGAAAGAAATTTTTATTACATGAAATTATTGTTACAAGCTTTTGTCTCTCTCAGACAGGCTATTAATACAGTAATCATAAAACACTAAAACCAATATCTCTGTCGGTTCTGTGGACTTGACAATTTACATGATAATAGTCAACTGATTTTGACCAACCTTATTTGACTATACTTATTAATTTTCTTTTAAGCTTACGCATCATTATGTGTTGGTTAATCGTTGTTTCTAGATTTGTTGATCAGGATACTAAGGTGTTGGATTCCTAGTAATGTTTTCTTCACTCCTAATAATGCCCAACAGACTCCAGAAATGGTCTCTTCACTGTAAAATGAATTGATTGCAGGCCAAATCAACCATACACAGACGCTCAAGCCGTTAATCCTGTCTACAAGGCCTTACGGAAGTTGGCAATGTTGCCAAGGCAGGAGTCCAGTTTTTTATCTGGAAATGTCATGAAAACATCCTCCTGCCTACGAAATCCACTTTTTTTTAGTTGTAATACCTCTCATGATAATCCTTGTAGCATGTGTAATGCTGGTTTTCACTATCGGGAAAATTAGGCTAAGGCCCAACCCATGGATAACCCATAATATGAGGCCCTTAATTAAAAAAAGTTTAAATCTAGGCCCCAAATTATTAAAAGACATTCATACCCTTACATATATTGTCAAGCCCCTAATTAAATGAATTTTAAAACTAAGCCCCAAATTAAATAAAATTTAAAACTAAGCCCAAAACTATTAAAAATACGTTACAATAATTTCTTAACATGTGTAACTAGAAGTTACACACGCATCTGTCTAGTCTAATTGAGAGTTACATATACATCTATCTAGTGTGATTGAGAGTTACACATGTGATTTGTGTATCCAGCGTCAACTCCAATTCCAGCGAGACCATTACCACATTTGAGCAATTAGCTTTTATGAATTTAAATCTTTGCCTTTCCTTCTTGTCTTCTTCACTCCAAAATGTTTGCATATATGCAACGAAATAAACATCCATGGATTAGGTTGGATGAACAAAAAGCAAAATAAATAAATATTATACAATAATTGTAAGGCAAAATTATAGAACAAAGATCACAGAAAAGACACATGATAACCTATCTTAGCATGTGTAACTCCCTACACATGCATTTGTCATGTGTAATTGACAGTTACACATGCATATGACTTGGATACCTAGCATGTGGAATTTTTTGGTTGCAAGTTTGTTCATTTTAGCATGTGTAACTAGGAGCACCTGTCTAGTGTAAAGAGGAGTTACACATGCATATATCATGTGTAACTGAGAGTTACAGATGCACCTGACATGTGTAACTGAGAGTTACACATCCATATAAAGCACACATTTTCAACTATAAAAGAGCTAAGAATCATCACTTATCACCTCCTTATTCAAGAGTCTCACTGACACCATCAATCACCTTAAATCCTTGAGAAAGTGCATATGCAACTTTCTTTCTAAAGAGCTACATAACCATATTTCAAAAGCATCCAATCAATGTTACAAAACTATATAAAAATTAAGAAAAACCAAAGGAAAAGATGTTGTGCCACAAGAGTTGTACATAACAATAACAATTAAGCTTCTGTGCAAAAAAATAAATAAAATTAATTACCTCATTTGATTCATTTAGCATAGCACTTCTTTCAAAGAGGTTGAGAATAACCCAGGGGATGTTTAAACTGGAAAGCATCTCAATACTGCATAAACAAGGGACGCGAGTTTTGTTTATTCATACATGCCTGAGTAGTATTCTAGTATCAGACCAGAACATAGAAAACATGAATGCATGATGTGAGAAGATTAACTACTGTAAATAGGAGTTACACATGCATTTGAATAGTGTAACTAGGAGTTACAGATGCATTTGAATAGTGTAACTGAGAGTTACAGATGCACCTGACTTGTGTAACTGAGAGTTACACATCCATATAATGCAAAGAAATGTCTAATGTCTTACACCTAAACTCATAAGAAATGTCTAATGTCTACTGCAACAAAAGTTGTTCAACAAATCAAGTTCAATAAAGATAAAAAGTGAAGGTGCAAAACCATACATGCGAGGGATGTATTTGAGGCATCCCCAAGTCGCCTTGCCTCCCATAGAAAATCCAATTACATAGAATTTTGATCCTAGACCCAACTGGTCAGCAAGCTCTTCCACGTCTAAAGCAGTACTCTTATATGTAGGTTTCGATTCAGATCAGTTTCTCCATACCTAGATCTATAAAATTAGCATGTGTAACTGGCGGTTACACATCTAGTTAGCATGTATAACTAGTAGTTACAGTTCTAATTAGCATGTGTAACTAGCAGCTACACATTCATATAACTTGCACACTTGTAAAGTCTGAAGGCATCATACTTCAAAAGCTAATAGTCCATACCAATGCTTAATGTTGTTGATAAATACAATGAACCAATACAGTATACACACATGAACTAGTGCCAAAAGAAAAATGGAAACGAATATTGCTCAATATTTACCTTTCAACAGAGACACATGAACCGCTGCTGGCCACCACCACTACCTTCTCATCCTCCTCCAAAACCTGTACCTCCACCACACAGCTTCGTTTGTAGACCAAAACTGAAGATAAGCAAACTAAAAAAAAAATCAACTGTGAACTTCAGTAAAATGTTAATGTTGCTTATATCCAAGCAAACCAAACGCAGAAACAGACAAGTAGTGAAAAATGAAATCAAGTCGTGATATCTTTTGAACCTTGTTTTCATGCTTCACAGCTGCCTCAAACACAGACACCTGAAAATTAAAAATTCCAAATGATTCATTAACGAATACCACTTCATAATCAGTTCAAGATTTCTATGAATATAAAAAAACGATCACCTACTCCAAAAGCACCGCCACTACTAAAATCTGCTGACACACATACAAACGCATTGTAATCTGCTAGTACACATACAAAATTCATGTGTCATCAGAAGTTACACATGCATATGGCATGTGTAATCAGAAGTTACATATCCTGGTACCAAGGAAAATGACAGGCATAACTATGGACAAATCAAAATGAAAATACAAACATCCCCAAATCAAGTTGGTGCTACTAAAATCTGCTGACACACATACAAATGCATGTGTAATCTTCTACTACACATACAAAATTCATGTGTAATCAGAAGTTACACATGCATATGGCATGTGTAATCAGAAGTTACATATCCTGTTACCAAGGAAAATGACAGGCATAACTATGGACAAATCAAAATCAAAGTACAAACATCCTCAAATCAAGCCAGTACTTCATATTTCCATAATCTAAACACTCGTAAACAAGCATCCTTGTATCAAGCATTAGGAACTTCCAACATAACACAAATTAAATCATGTTTTCATGTTACTTACATGTAATAGTTTTATGCTTTCAAAATTACTAATAAACAAACAAAAAAAATTGCAGATCAGAACACACTAAATAATTGATGACAGGAAACCATCAACATTTCATATAACATACTTGAAATCTAAATAATCTGATAGTTTAAATATGAAAAATCAACAAGTCGAGCAACAACAATAACAACAACAATCAAAACTTACCTAGATTAGAGATATGTTGATTCAGGAAAAATCGTATTGGTCTTTTCCTTCGATCTGAATAGAATCATCCAAAATAAAATTTCAAAACAAACGAAAAAGAATCAGTATAGATTGAAGTTTATATGATTTCAATGATCTCATATGGGTAGAAATATAAAAACACGATGATTATTAATCTGAAATTAGATTTAAGATCAGATCAAAATTTCAGCAACAAATCCTAATAAAGAGATTCCGTAAAAAAAAAAAAAAAACTCTGAAACCTTAATTCCAATTAATGAGAATGATAAAAGTATTATAGATCTAAACTATGATTCCAAATCGGATCAAAAATTCGAAGTGAAATCAAATGAATTAGGGTTTTGAAACCGTAAATCAGTCATTCATAAGTTTATTTTTGTTAAAAACATGACGAGATTTCAATTGAATCGAGTATAGAGATGAGAAACTTATTTGTTTTGTTAGATTTGTTGATGAAATTGTTGCCATTCAACATTAATCTTCTGATATTCAAAACCTAGAAATAATTTTTGCCGGACCGAAAGAGAAAGAGAATGGAGAAGAGAGAGAAAGAAAATAGATAAATGAAAATATCTACTGAGATTCCTCTTGTATATATAGTAAAGGGTAGTGTTGTCATTATTAAAATTCGTAATAATTAATTATGGGCCAGATCTGAAGAAAAATTAATTTTTTGGGCCTAGCAGTATCATTTTCCTAAAGTATGGAGTTGATAGTGGAGGATCCATTTTGTGGGGCTTCTATATGTTGAACCCATATAGTAGGGGGTTCTAGTATTTTTCACTATCAGATTAGTGTTTTTATCATTAGAAGCATGGCAATAGGTGAGTACACATCAGCAGGGAGATTATTAGAACAGAATTCAAGTTGTGAATAATAGGAACACTCGCAGCATTTTGCTCATCAGACAAGTAAACTTCTGTGTCTTTAACTAGTTTCATAGCTAATCTGGCAGTGGTCCGATGATTAAGGTTCCCTTGGAAAATCTGGAAACACCTGTCCCTCCAAATACTCCCAAGTAATGGTAAACACAAAACAAATGTATTTTTATAAAGATCATTACACAGCCATTTGAATATCCAATCCTTCATTATTGAAATGTCATCTTGCATAAGATCAGCATAAAAGGGAGTAAGGGACCATACTGCTCTAGCAAAATTGCATCTAATAGAATGTGTTCAGTGGGTTTCTTGATAGGCCTTGTCATGATGACTATTTCAGGTGAATATAATCTGCTTGCAAGATCATCCAAGGGATAGCTAGAGACGCAGAGGAGGCAGAAATTCTTGCTTTAGTTGGAGCCACACCATCAGTGTAAGCTAAAGATAGAGACGAACAAAATCTGCTTAATCAGTGATGCTAAATTAGTTATTTCTTATCAGTATACAAATAACAACCAGATAAGTTGGTTCAATAGTACAATATAATCTAAATGCTTTTAATTATGCCAAAGTAGATTTCTTGAGTAGGGATTATAATGATCTAGCTGATAGAGCAGCTCAGTTTTGTAGAAGAACTAGAACTCTGGACTGGAGAGAATGGCTGGATACTATCCCGTCTTTCCTTTCTGGCTGGAGTATAATCTTTTTCTTAACAGAAAAACAATTGTTTTTTTTCCTTCCTGAAATGTGGCACTTTCTTGTTTGATTTGCAAGCTTTAATGTATACTATCTATATTGTTCTATGAAAACAAAAGATTTTTTTCATTTTGGACCTCATTTCGTCACTTTGCCTAGAGCTCCTAAAAAGCTTGCTATGGCACTGCCTGGACCACCAGTAGTTCGGAGGGAAGGCTTTTCATTTACCTTGTTGAATGCATCTAATATAATATTTTCCTCGCCTTGAGGTAAGTGTACATAAGAAAGAATCCCGCAAAAGCACCGAGTATGATTCCACCTGTTGTCCACCAAAATGCAAACTGCAGGAAGGAAGAGTATAGAAAAGCTGGACGTAAAATTGAGGAATGATGGACAAGAGTTGCACAGGAAATGAAGGCAGCAGTACAGTTAAAGTAGGAATGATATCAGGGAGCAAGGAATCAACAATGCTAAGATAAATGAGTTAAGATGCATACCACATGTTCTTCCAGATAAGACTTTAGATTCATACCAAATATACCTGCAGCAACAGAAAAATGAGCTTCAGCATGAGTGTGAGTCTATTCAGATGTAACAGCTCAAGCAGAGTTAAGGCCTGTTCAATCAATTCTTTAGGTTCCAAAACCTATCACATCTATTGGTGGTGTTTTAGTTTCACAAAAATTACCTGCTACAAGAGCACCAATAGCTACAAAAAATGTGCCAACCTGAAGAAGCAGTTCCACTCTACTGACCTCAAGTCTCCGAGAACTGCAAGTAGGTGGAGAAAAATACAGGTCATCCATCAATCTAAGCCAGTTATGTGCCTTACTTCACAAAACATATAAGCAACAAGGCATGCAGTAACAGGAAGACTGTATCGATTGTCATCTCATTTATTGTTCACAAAATTATAGTCCCGTGTACAAACTAAAGCCAGAACTTGTTTTCTCTAAAACCTCAATGAATCTACAAATCCATAGCATGTTCCCCTTTGGAAAACCAAACTCTGAGACACAAACTTACCAATAAGGAGGTTTTTTGACAGTACGTTTATTAAATATATGGAACTGATATAACTTATAAGCAGTTGATGGAATTCTCAGAATTGTAAAACAGAGAAGCTAAAGGAAATATCATCAGAACCTTAGGTTCACAGCAATAGAGTCTTCCATTTCCTTTGCCGAATCAAGCAGTCTCTCAGCCTGAGCATGACAAGATTCACATCTGCAATATATGAAACTAATAGTCAGATTACATAGTTGACAAGTAATTAGTGCTCAATAATGTTACTGCGTATGTGCCGCTTTATGTTTTGACAGAGAATAATAATCGAATTTCGTGATCAGATGCTTTGTAGAGTCGGTCACATGCACATTTGGATTCTAGTATCCCATCTTACACGTATCAAGCTGTAATAACTACCCAATGGACCAACATGGCTTTGGAATACATAAAAACCACATTCATTCCCAACAATATGAGAAATAACAATAACTATATACCACATTGCTCAAGTTCTTTAAACATGCAATAGGCTCTGAGCACAACCTTTGTAGATAGTTTTCCAAGAGCATCTCTATTTCTTCCTCTTCTTCTGCAATAAGGTAACCAAATTTTATAACTTCCAAACGACCAAGCAAGGCAGATACGAATACTCAAAAAGAGACCATGTTTGTTGAAACACAACAGAAGAAAAATTTGTGTAAAACACCTTCAGCGATTTGTTTGTCTACATCAAAAGCACAATCCATGTCAGTGCTCCCTTTCCTAATGGTGCAATCTCTTCCCATGATGCACATACGGCGTATCTCATCGGGATCTTCTAAAAGGTCAAGCAGCATTTGTTTGAGTGCCCCTGCTCGTGAACCCAATTCAACCTTCCAAAAAGTAGAATACATGCAACACATTATCTAATGCCAACAGATTCAGAGATCAGTGGATTGCACATAAGAGTAAAATCGAGATTCAACCATACCAAGGTTTGCTTACTCAAACGAAGTTGCTCCAATACATCAGCTGTCAGCCGATTGGGCAAAACTTCCAGTAGTTTTACAACCTACACGAGAACACCGGTAAGTGAGAGGGACAAAAGAACATATAGAATATAAACCCTTCCCCTCAAAGAATGAATAGGAAACACTTTAGCATGGAGAGGATAGAATCAGTATAAAGAAATAAGAACAGATGAAACTTAAGTATATAAAACTCGCTTCATTTGAGTATTAAACCCAAATTCCCTACACAATATCTTCTACTAAGAATGAAGTTGAGAAAAATGGCAGCTGAAGCCCATTTTGAGCTCTCAATTAGTAAACCCTTCACCATGATGACCTTGAAATACGAACACAAGTGGAAGCATATGCCACAAAATTATAGCCAAATAGAGACTAGTTCCACCCTGTAAATCCTTTCCAGTGTTATGAATCTGCTCACCAGGAACTTTTTTGTTGTTGTTGTTGTCTCAAAAAGGTCAGCGTTCATTCATTACAATATAAGAGACAACAAAATAATACTCAAAGATATACATACACATTCACATACTCACACGAGGTTCCACGTCCATCAGTCTTCGCTCATAACGCTGTATCCGGGATACCAGTGCAGCTTCAACTACCTAATAATATATATAAAAAAAATAAAATACAAATCACACACCGAGCTTCCCCAAACAATAGAGAGGCACTAGAATCACAATTCCAACAACAGCAAAATTATCCCTCAGAAATAAATAGTTACGAGTCAACATATTTTCAATATTGACCTGGATAATGAACAACTAACCTCTAGTTCAAATGGCATTGACGGCACTCCATTTACATCTTTAGGGACTAACCGAGGCAGCAAATGTTCTAGAAAAGCCTTTGCTCCCTTCCTAGAGACGCTCAACATGTACACGACAGTAAATTCTTAATTCAAGCCTGTACTTGCATTTTTTTAAATAGCTCACAAGAAAATTTGTTATCCGTTTGGAGAAAACCACAAATGGTTAATCGCAGTAAGATATCACCTGTTATAATCAAATATAAGCACACGCTCTTGCATAGCAATTGCACGCAGCGAGCCAAGATTGAATAGAATAGCATGTTCTCTAACCTATCAAAGAGAAAGTATGAGATACTGAAAGCATGTTAATCTGATAAAAAAAATGCAATATCTGGACTCATCCCAAAGAATCCTGAAGTTTAAACATCAATATAAGAAGCACAAAAGTGATAAGGAGGTCCAAACATACCAGCAAAGTAGGCGCTGAGTTTGTCATCCATAGCGATGGATCCACACTCCGAATATCACGTGGACGAAGACCTAAAGGTAAACATAACTACAAATTTTGAGCAGAATGTAGTGTCTTGACAAGTAATGTTAACTTGGCAAGGTAAACATATATTCAATTGTTTTAACACAAGCAATGTGACAAAGATAACTTGGCAAGTTCTTTAGAGAGTTGTGACACTCACCACTGGATTTCAACAGCTGCCGCCGACTAATCTTCTGAATCGATTGTTCACCATTCGACTTCACTTCTACCACCTGAATACACATTTCTATAACAAATTAGGACCATAAATGACCAAAAAGCATAAAACCCACAACCAAAAATCCAAAATCCCAGCAAGAACACCAACATTACCTCATAAATAGGCTCCTTTATTCCCAATGAAAGAGAATCACTAGACAACTTCTGTGGTTCATTCAAGTGTTGATTCCCCGAAACTGAAACTTGTCGAGTAGTAAAATCACCAACACCACTGGAATTACTACTCAATTCAGCACCATCATCATTATTATCACCATCATCGTTCCATTCTTGGTCAATACTTTCTCCTAGTGCCCAATTCTCATCAGTAGATTTTGTGAAACATTTCACTCTACGAGAAAACAATATTGTAACCGGAACAAACAAAAAAGCATTTCTCCTCCTCCGAAGAGATATGTAATTACATTTCGATGTAAATAAAGATCGAATTAGAGAGTTCGAATTTGAAGAACCCTCTGAAATCACATAAGTGCATTTTCTCTCAGAAGAACAGATGAGTGGAAATTGGAGAAGACGAAGATTTGTTCGATGTGAAACAGCCATTGAACTAGGATTTCGCTTCAGTCCGATCTAAATTTCTCATTCTCTGGAAGGATTTTGTTGTTGATAATAAAAAAGGATTAGTATAGATTTCTTTGTTCGTTTCAGATAACAGAATTAAGAACGACAGCTGACTGTTAAGTAACCGCCACGTGTCTTCTTAAGTGCAATTATCTAGGGAAAATGATATTCAGCTCTCCACTTAGAGCTCTATTCACCACTCAATGCTAGGTGTCACAAGAATAGTGGTTCAGGAATATTCAGCAAGGACCCACTCACTATTAAGTAAAAGGGTTCACCATTTGAAAGATGTAGGGCTTAGATGTTGTTGAGCTGTGAGTAGAGTGGTAGGGCTTAGATGATGTTGAGCTGTGAGTAGAGTGGTGTTTTAGAGCTGTGAATAACACCACCGATTATCTAGCTAATAATTCCTCAAAATATCTTATCAGTCAACTGTCGAGAGAGATAAGTCTATATCAGCACTAAATTTATCAAGAGCACTAGCAGAACTACATAGGAGGAGTCGTATTTTTATTATACAGAAAAACAAGATCACAAACTAAATATAACAACAGGAAGGTAAGATCATCATCATGAGCCTCCAAACCCCGAAGTTAAAACTCCTAAAGCAGCAAAAAAAACTGAAACCAAAATACAACCAGAAAACAAAAATAACATAGTATCCATCCATGGGGACGTATTTACTAATCACATTCCAAAATATTCCTTGCCTCCTTCCGCTTGACACACATTTAGATGATTACATTTTACCCTGGCTATCACGCTTGAGGCGTACAGTCGTGGTTGCATCTTCCACCTTTCCAACATCATTGAAAGTCTGACCACTCATTTGATCGGAAGCTTTCAATCTAGATGAAACTTGACCAGCTGGTGTTTCTCGTTCCACATCAACAGTAATCTTTTCATGGCCAGTTCCAGCAGACCTAGATTTGGAATCATCAGTTTGAAGCCTTGCTCTCTCAACAACATCCTTCGGTGTTGTGAATTTCTCTTTGATTGCTTCTGTTACACTTCCAATTGCACCAAATACGTTTGAATGTGCTGCAGTTCCCCTGCAGTTAAATATGACATTAGCATTAACACAACACAATTGATCAAAAATACAGAACTCGATTAACAATAGGCAGTTAGAAACTTAAAAATGTTAAAAGACCTTGTACATACTACATTGTACGTACCTTTCACCTTCATCATCGTGACCATAAGCATGAGCAGAACCAGCTCTCTGCTTAGCACCTTCTTTGTACTCTTCTCCCCTTAATTTCATATCTTCCATTTTCTGTCTTGTTGCCTCCTCCGTTTCACCCATTTTCTCCTGTTTTACAAGTAAATTAAGAGATCAACTCATGAAAATCATTCCATTTTTTTGTTTAAACCATTCCATCTTAAAATTTAGATCCTAGAATCAAAATGTAACTATGTAACTGATGACAATTGAAAAGTGGGTTGTAAGGCTTTATATATATACCTTGGTTGCTTGACCAGTTTGAGCTGCCTTCTCTTTGGCTGATTGAGCAGTTTCGTATGTCTTATCTTCGGCCGTTTGAGCTGCCCCGTATGTCCTGTCCTTGGCTGCTTGAGCAGTTTCATACGTCTTATCCTTGGCTGTTTGAGCTGCCCCATATGTCTTGTCCCTGGCTGCCTGAGCAGTCTCATAAGTCTTATCCTTGGCTGCTTGAGCAGTGTCATAAGTCTTGCCTTTCGCTGCTTCAGCAGTCTCATAGGTTTTGTCTTTGGCTTCATCCTTCTTACCAGTCAAGAAATCCATAGCTCTTCTAGCGGCATCAGCTGCAGAGTCCTTAAGATCAACAATCTTACCAACTGCAGTATCTTTGCCTTCAACAGCCTTCTCAGCAGTATAATCCTTTGCTTCTCTCGCCTTGTCGGCTGCACTCCCAGCATAGTCCATCGTGGTGTCTACTGTAGCATCCTTAGCTTGCCTAGCTTTTTCTGCCGCACTTCCTGCATAATCTTTTGTGGTGTCTATTGTTGCATCCTTGGCCTGCCTAGCCTTCTCAGCTGCACTTCCCGCATAGTCCTTTGTGGTGTCAACAGTAGCATCCTTGGCCTGTCTTGCTCTGTCAGCGGCATATCCAGCATACTCTTTTGTGGTGTCAACAGTAGCATCCTTGGTTTGTCTTGCCTTATCAGCAGCATAGCCAGCATACTCCTTTGTGGTGTCCACAGACGCATCTTTTGCTTGCCTTGCTTTATCAGCTGCATATCCAGCATATTCTTTAGTCTTATCTGCTGCGCTTCCAGCATAACTTTTAGTTGTATCCACCGTTGCATCCTTGGCTTGTCTTGCCTTCTCAGCTGCAGCGCCAGCATACTCTTTAGTTTGATCTGCGGCTCTGCCAGCATAATCATAGGTAGTGTCCGCAGTTGCATCCTTTGCTTGTCTTGCCTTCTCAGCTGCGGCTCCAGCATACTCTTTGGTCGTATCAGCAGCTCTTCCAGCATAATCATAGGTTGTGTCGACAGTCGCATCTTTTGCTTGTCTAGCCTTTTCAGCTGCACTTCCAGCATAATCCTTGGTGGTATCTGCGTACTCCCTAGTCTTCCTTTCAGCAGCTTCTCTCGCCTGCCTTGCCTTATCAGCAGCACTGCCAGTGTACTCTTTGGCGGTATCAACCGTAGAGTCTTTCGCCTGCCTGGCTTTCTCAGCAGCACTCCCGGCATACTCTTTTGTTCTCTCCCCTGCAGTATCTTTCATCTCCTTAGTTTTCTGCGCAGCAGTAGCAGTATAGTCCTCGCCATAACCAGAGCCCATAGGGACACCACTTTCATAGTACTCAGTTCCTTGACCCAATGTAGTAGTCTGATCAGCAGTAGTACCATAATCATGAGCAGCAGTTTTAGAACCAGTCACAGCTTCTTTGGCATGATCAAAAGTACCTTGAACAGCTTTCAGAACACTCCCAATAACACCAGGCCTTTGTTGTTGTTGTTGCTGTGGTTCCTCGTCATACTTGATCTTTGATTCTTCTTCATACCTCCTATCTCTATTAACATCTCTTAATTCAGCTGCTGCTTCCCTAGCTAAATGCTCAGCTTTCTCTTCTTTTGCTTGTCTTGACGCCATTATGCTTAACAATTTCTCTCAACAAATGTTTCTTTTCTTTTTCAGATTTTTTCACGAACGCTTGAACGAAGATCAGTTTCTAATATTTTGTTTCTCAAAAATCTCAAATGAAAATTTTAGTGAATTTACCTGCTTAAACCGAAGGTTGTATATATACACGAAGTAAAGAAAAGGGTACTGATTTAATCATATGATGACACATGCCATGAAGTAATACATTTTACTGACACGTATAGGGTGCTTGACACGTGTCGGTGGACGTTGGCTTGATTTAAACTTGGGATTGATCATGATGACACGTTATCACCGGCATGCAGGTGTCTAGTAATTAGCAACTTAACAGCTGTCGACCTGCTTGTAGGAAAATATGCTGAGTCGGCTAACTTCTGGAAATTTCAAATTGTTTTCTTTGGAATCATATTTGACGGATGGATAAAAGATACATTGTGTCCACTCGGAAAATGTTATGTATCACGTGGCGAGCATGCTAGTGTTTTTGATACTTCGTCCAGAAGTTTATCTCGTCCGTTCTGCTAGAGTAAAGTAATCTCGACGAAGTTTCCCATGCATTCTTCGCTAGTTTGACTGTTTGAGTTTGAAACCAACTGTAACTCGTGTTTTAACATGGGGTTTATTTAAGAAATCTACTTGATGGTTCCATACTCCCTCTCACTGCGTAGGTCTATCGGATCCGAAACCTTGTAATAGCTAATGGTATGTTTGGATGTTGAATTTTAAAGGTGGAATTTATGGGTCCAGGAGATTCGGTAGAATTATGTTTCCCTCTGTATGTTTGGCTACCCGAATCCCTAGAATCACGTTTCCCACGGGATTCAGTTTTCCAACAAATCCTCCATATGGAGTCCGACCCCTTCCCCTAAGATTTGCTGAAAAACTTATCAAGGGATTTATGGACCCATTTTTTTTTTAACTCTAAATCCCATATATATATATGCAATTTTAAGATTTGAGGGTAATGCCAAACGGTACAAAGACATTAATACAAGAAAACTCTATAAATCCTAGGAATTTTTATTAAGTTACCAAACACACAAGAAATTTACATAAATCCCAGAATTTGTAGGAAACGGTGAATTCTGCAAACAAACCCACCATAAAAGAATTCTAAACAAGTGGATTTAGGTATAGTCTAGGGAAGCTATTAAAAGAAATAAAATAAATAACTATATTTATGTTGTGAAAAGAGAAGAAGCCGCAGAGTAAAAGAAGAAGGAAAAGAATATTTATAGTAATAATGCATGTAGAATACTGTATGTTAGTAAATAAACAATGGTTTATAACATTCCCTTGATGATATTGTGTCTAAACTAATTGCCTCGTTAAAACATTGTTAGGAAATCTCGAATGGATATAGTCTGATAGAAGGGAAAATAGTATAATTTTGAGTAAACTTAGAACGAAGTGGGACATGCATATGTGGCCTCATTAAAACCTTGCAAGGAACACCCAATGGGAGAAAATCTTGACGAAGGGAAAAAAAAGTACAACGTGATAGTTCAATAAAATACCTTTTACTATGATGATTCCCCTGATATGTACTTTAGTTAAATCTTGAATTGTAAATCTTCGAGTCGAGACTTCCCAATTCTGATGAACGAATTTCTTGAATGCTAGAGATAACAATGCTTTCGTGAGAAATCTTCTAGTTGATGAAGTCTTCTAATAGTGGTGTTCTCGAGTCTTCATGCTTCTTTAAATACATTGAGGACTTGTGTCTTCCATTTCTAGATTCTTGTATTAATTTGCAGAAATTGTTGATGTAGTTTCTTCAAAAAAGGGCCAAGATGTATTTCCAAGGGATTGTTATGTTGATTTGGTCTAGCAAATGACCAAGTTAATGGCGTGAATCCACCAAAGAACCGAAATTGATGCAACTCCCCCATGGATGACCACCATGTTAAACTAATTTACTTCACTAAAACCTTGCAAGTAAAACCCAACGGGAAAAAAAATAGACGAAGGAAAAAGAGCACAAATATCAACATTTTGAAGAAAAAAATTCAAACGTCAGTGAGATGTTGTCTCGTTAAAACCTTGTCAGGAAATCCACATGGGACAAAACCTGAAACGAAGGGGAAACAATACAATTTTTGACGTAAAAATGAATGCTAACGCAACTACATGAGTTTTACAGAAGACAAGCATCAAAAAAATAACTCTAGTCTATCTTAAAGACGAGTTTAATCTCGCATAGTTCTAACTGCAAATTTAAGAAAGAAGAAAAAAAATAGTGTTAGAGCATTGCTCGGTCAAACTCGCATGCGTTGCTATCTCAAGCATGTTTGTCAATGTTAGTGATCAAAACTATAAGTCTTGATTTCTAGCCTATTTCGACGTTCATCTCTTGAAGACGAAGAAATACTAAGGGGAGCTTGTGGAAATTCTTCGACAAAAGGTATATGGAGACTTGAACTTATATATCACTTGGAAGGTCTATTTATACTATATCCTATATATTGAGACATAAGTCGTGTTACGATATAGTTTTCTCTATACACATTTGAGATTTCGAGCTGAGTATATCTCGCTTACATATTTCTCGAAATATGTGTTGGTAAGCTTTCGCTTCTACCAAGTTCATCTTATATCATGAGAAAATTGCCGAGTAACATCTTACATGGTTTGTGTGATACAATCATTTGGTGTAAGACTTGGAAGGTTTCAATAATGATTATTTCAATATCTTGAAAATTTCTTTGATGTTGATAGTGTGTGAAAACGGCTATTAACATTATAGAAGAATATTTCAATGATTGAAATAAAGAGTTGATGATGTAACCATCTTTGGATATAAGCATATATAGTATGTTCGCACATTAGTGTATAAGTCCATAAACCGGAAGCCAAGAGTATGCATATGTGTGTATACGGATTTGTGAAGGAGACAGGTTAAGTATGCGTACCCGTACGCATACTGGCGGAAGTTCTCAAACCGAGAATTTCTGCTGAGTTTGGTTTTGGAATAACTCACAAACCAGTCACCTTAAGTATGCGTACCCGTACGCATACTGGCGGAAGTTTTTGAACCGAAAATTCTGCTGAGTTTGGAAACTTCACAAACTCAAAACCGGTTGCTTAAGTACGCATACGCGTACGCATACTTAAGCTGGTTACTTTGTCAAATCGGTCAAGTCCATGAACTTAAACATTTAAATCATAAGGAATGCAATCTTTGCAAACCGTGGCTATAATGTTCATGATTGATTCAAGTGAATCAAACCGATTTGATTTCAATTGTGTTTTCTAAACAATTGAACAACTCTTAACTAGTTTCATTTGAGTCATTTGAACTAGTTATGGTTAAGATGAATAATGTTGATATGAGAGTAATCATATGGCTAACCTATGTTAACTATTTCTGAACCAACATGGTGTACACGTTTATGTACGGCTACATAAACCTTAATGAGGGTACATTTCATTTGTGTGTAACAAGCTAAGTTCAATCTAACGGTTGAAAGATATTAGCTTGGTTGAATCAGGTTTTTCATCTAACGGTGAATGTTGAATTCTTTGTTACCAAGGTAACTTGGATTGCAAACCCTGATTTGAAAACTATATAAAAGGAGAACTCTAGCAACTGGGAAACCTAATCCCCACACCTCCTGTGTGTTACTAGTTGCATAACTAGAGTCGATTCTCCTTTAACCTTAGGTTTCTTCTCGAGACCCTGTAGGTTAACGACTTGAAGACTTCATTGGGATTGTGAAGCCAGACCCAACTATTATCTTCGTAGTTGCGTGATCTGATCTTGTTGTTTCTATTATGTTGAGTGCAATTGAAATAATTGGCTCGAGATTTTATATCTCCAATAGGCAAGATAGAAAAGTAATCACAAACAAACTTCATCCCATCGTTTGTGATTCCACAATAACTTGTTTCGCTAGTCGATTAAGTTTATTGTGAGGTGATTGATAATACTAGGTTGTTCTTCGGGAATATAAGTCAGGTTTATCAATTGGTTCATGTTCACCTTGATTTATCAAAAGACGGAACAAAAACTCTTGGGTATTTCCGTGGGAGACAGATTTATTCAATTCTATAGACTTTTATGTGTGAGACAGATTTTTCTATCAAGTCTTCGACTGGGTCGTAGCAACTCTTAGTTGTGGGTGAGATCAGCTAAGGGAATCAAGTGTGTAGTATCCTGCTGGGATCAGAGACGTAAGGAGCGCAACTGTACCTTGAATCAGTGTGAGATTGATTATGGTTCAACTACAGTCCAGTCCGAAGTTAATTGGTAGTAGGCTAGTGTCTGTAGCGGCTTAATACAGTGTGGTGTTCAATCTAGACTAGGTCCCGGGGGTTTTCTGCATTTGCAGTTTCCTCATTAACAAAATTCTGGTGTCTGTGTTATTTCTTTCCCGCATTATATTTTGTTATATAATTGAAATATCACGGGTTGTGCGTTAAGATCAATCAATTAGAATATCCAACATTTGGTTGTTGATTTACATTTATTAACACTTGAACATTGGTCTTTGGTACCGTTCAAATAATTCCTCTTATATTCAATCAGGCTCGTAGATTTATATTTGCTGATTGTGGATTGAATTAAGAGTTAGAGATATTAAACTCTTTGATATAGTTTAATCTAGATTGAATCTGACTGTCTAGTTGATTCTCTAGAAAGTGTATTGGAATAAGTCCTCTCAGATTGCCATACGAATTGTTGGGTGTGGTTGTTGTACCCCCGCATTTTCAATTGGTATCAGAGCAGGCAAACACATTAAGGACCTCATAAGTCTGCGTTTGTAGCGATCTGATATGGACAAAGGTGTTATCTCTATAAACGTACCACTAGTATTCGATGGGTCTAATTACTTATGGTGGAAAATTGCTATGCGTGCCTTTCTTCAGGCGCGTGATTTTCAATCATGGGTTTATGTAAGTAATGGCTATGATGCTCCCGTTGTGGCAGTAGGGAATGTGAACGTTCCAAAGAAAATTGGTGAATACAATGCTGCCGAGATACTTGCTGCAAATAAAAACTCCGACGGTTTGAATGCCATCATACACGACATTACCCCAGATCTTCAACACCATGTGACTACGTGCACTAGGTCTAAAGATGCTTGGGATATCTTAGAAACCGTATTCGAAGGTAATAACAGTGAAAAGGAAGCTAGGCTTCAAAACCTTAATTCCGATTGGGAAAACTTCATATGGCAGATGAAGATTCATTTGATGAGTTTAATCACAAAGTGTCTTAAATTGTTAATGCATCTTTTGCATTGGGTAAGACTATTCCTGAAAAGGACATTGTGATGAAAATTCTCAGATCGATGCCATGTAGATAGGATTCTAAGAAGTATGCCATTGTTGAAGGAAATAACCTTGATGCTCTTTCCATAAACACGTTGGTTGGAAAGCTAAAGATCTTTGATCATGAGCACACATCCAAAATCGGAAAGGATGTTGCCTTTAAAGCACAAAAGAACACTATATTACTTGACAAAAGTAAAAGTGTTTATGTCTCTGAGGATGATCTTTCTGAGAATGATCCATCAGATGAAGATCTTGACAAATCAGTCTCTATGATTACAAGATAGTTTAGGGATCTTCTATTGAAGAAAATTAAACGGTTTTCAAGAGACAAACCTAGGTCGTCTATTAAACCTCACAATCGTGTTCCTCCTAAAAACAGGGATGGTGACGAGGCTGATGACGAGGATATGCTACAATGCTTTAAGCGTAAAGGTTTTGGTCATTTTGCAAATGAGTGCCCAAATCATAGAAAATACACTGGAAACAAAGGTCTTGCTGCAACTCTTGATGAAATGTCTAATCACTATGATTCCAATGAAGACGAAAAATCAAGTGTTGCACTTCTTTGTGAAGATATCGATTTTGATAACTGTAGAAATACATACATCAATCTTGATATTCTTCCAGAAAGAAACTCAACCAATCTGGAAGAAGAAATTAACCTATGTCTGATTTTTCAGGATCCACTTTGTGCCTAGAAGCTTGCACATCTCAGGAGTTCGAATCAACATATCCATTGACATGTTCTTATTGTTCACTTAAGGATCATGAACTTTCAAAGTGTTTCAAGTATAAACACAAGATGAGGCATGTCAAGAGACTTCAACAAAGAGTAAATCGCCTAGCAAACAAACTCAAACTTGTTCAGAAAACCACTGAGGTATGTAAGATTTTATCCCCTTCAAAGAAATTGGTTTCGAAAGACAGGTCAAGACCACTAGAGAAAAGAGTATACTATAAACACTTTGATAGACAGAGATCTATGAATTCCTTTCAAAAGGGTCATGGTGGACAAATTGTTGTTCACCACAACACAATTTAATTGTGTTGTTTTTTTGCATCTTGTCTCATGTACCTAATTAAAAGAGACAAGAACTTGCACACCTTAGGCTTAAAAAGAAAAGAAAAAAAAAATCCTTCTATTTTGCTTTTCTTAGATTTGATGTATGGTTTGGAATTATTTCATATGTAATTGATATTGGAAGGAACCTCCATGTTTATCAAAAGAGGGTTATTCTCGACTATTCCACTGTCTTTAGGGTCGTGAATCGTGCGTGGATGAACCGGTGTTAAAAGGTTCCATAACCCTACATTTCTTTTTCCTTCTCTGAAACTCTTTTCATCTTAAGACTGCCTGTTGAGTTTATAGTGTGATTTCCTCTCACAAATCCATACACGTATGGAGACTCCAAGCATCATGAGTTCTGATGGAAAAGATGTTAATATGATTGTTAAGCCATCAATCATAAAGGAAAAAGAAAAATCTCCGCTGCCTCCGACTTTGAAAAGAAAAAGAAGGAATGTGAGGAAGCCAAGTGTTATTCCTTCAAATTCTCAGAAATGTTCTTGAAGAGTTTAAAGAAGCAAGAAAAGAGATTAAGCAAATAAAGGCTTTTGTTATGAGAACTCTCGAAATTCAGAAGGCCCCGATTCGACATCATTATCCTAGAAGGTTTGTTGGAATTGACTCCTTTCTCCATGAACCCTATGTACCTATGGCTGTTGACGACAAGGAGTTCGGGGACGATAAAGAATTCTTCAGAGGTCTCAATGTATAGTAAATCTTCTTTTTGTGTGTTTAGAAGAATAACTAGGGTTTGGAATAGCCATTATTGTGAGTACACATATCTATGTCCAACGATCTTCATCTTCATTGTTTTTAGACTTATTTATTTAAACTCTAAAGTATTTTTTGGAAGATGATTTTTGCAATTTTAATCTTTATGATTTTATATAGTGAAAATTGTTATGGGATATGTTGTTTACGTCCGTGAACCTGTGACTGTCCCATACTTGTTCAAAAGTTATCTCTATTATGTCGATATGAATGTATTGATGGAAGATAGAATGAACTTCTGACATTACAAAAGTTAAAGCTTTTTATGTCATGTTTTTGATAAAAAAGAAAGGATATAACTTTTGTTTACAAGGATTAAGTCTATTATATGTCATTTTGCAAATAGTGATGCAAAATAGAATGAATCCTTGTCTATTCCGCAGTATTTGGTCGATCTCCGATCCACAATCTTTGTGCATATACTGTGTTGTTCCATAAGGTTTCTTATGTTGAGCACAATCGACTGATTTGATTATTTTCTTATGATTAACTTAGTTGTTGTTACGTGAGGTTCCCAATGTCGAACATGATCAACTAAATTAATCATTCTCTTTTGATTATTTAGTTGGTGCTCCGTAAGTTCGCTTATGTCGAGCATGACCAATTAAATTGATCTTTTTTGTGATTAATTTGGTTGTGTATTACAATTGAATTAATCATGGGTTCTCTTGTGATTAATTTTGGCTGATATTTTTTGATTGAACTAACTATGGGTTCCCTTGTGGTTATTTCAATTAATTTTTATGGATACAAATTCATGTTTTCATGTGATTTGTTTGTCCAAAAGAAATCCTTCTTTTCTTGTGAAAGTAAGGTTGCCTTTGTCGTTCCTTCAAGGATGACATTTTATGGGGGAGAGTTCATTTTGAACTTGTGTTTAATTGCCAAATCTTGTGGGAAGTGCGGTTGTGGAATTTTTAAGGGTTATCTTGTATCTTCATTAACTCCTTGATGAATGCATTTAGCTTCGGCTTTATGATTGCATCTAAATTTGTTGTTATGTTAATACACCTTTTGGTCATGATGTATCTGATGGTATTTTTCAATGATGTTGTAGTAGATGATTCGTTCAAGACTTGTGAAAGAAATAGTTTTAGACTTAATGAAACTTAAAAATAAACAAAACTTAATTCTAAATTTGATTTCAAGATATTAAAATAGACCAAGACTCCGGACTCCACTATTCTTTTAACTGATCGGTTGATAAAAATTATTTCAAGAATTATTATTAAGCTCTTTTTCACATTAAAACACTAATATCTATAAGGTTTCCAAACATTAAATTGTAATCCCTAAGCATGAATTATCAAAGAATTATTTCTAAGCATAAGACATCAAATTGATTCACAACTAATTAAGAAAACCATTTTCATCTTATAAACACATATATTAAAGTGATCTTAGTGAATTGAATTAAATTAATAAAAATTGAAATTATAAAAGAAAATTACCAATCATGCATAAGATAATAGTTTCCTCCGTTGCCTTGGTCACCGGGAACTTTTAGCCGCTCATCATGTTGGAAACACGCTCAAAATTCATTTTTATTGCTCAAAAAGGTGCTTACAAAGATGATTTATAATTAAACCGTGGTTTGCACACTGATGAGATGTTGCAGAAATCGTTGTTACAATATGTGTCTCAACAGTGAAGATAAATGTTGCAGCTTGGGTGTTACAAAAATTCAAAAATATAAGACACTAGGAAATGACTGCTCTGTGCAGTCTATTGTTCTTCGTGCTCTTTTCTAATGGCAGCAACAACAAATCTTTGTATCTCTCTATTTCTTCACTTTGTTCCCTTCCAATCACTTCGTCCCCCTCAATGAGACCCCAGAAACCTATTTATACTGAACATCACCAAGAAATCTCGCTCATTCACCCACAATAATCCTCCATTACTCGGTATTAAAGAAAATATTTTCTTTCCTTTTTCATGCATCTGCAGCTGTATAATTCGTGCAAAATGTCCTTGTTTGAATTCTGCACGCTTCTTCAGCAAGCCAACTCGATCCAGACACGTGAGTACACGTCTAAATTCTATGTAATCCCGTGATTATCTCCCTTGCGAACGTGACAACTCTGTTCTCCTTAACCGAGTGTAAAATCCTTTATCTTCGATTTCAAGTCACCTACCTATCCTGTTTAGGTAAAACAGGGTATCTCCAATTAAAATCCACGAGAAAATCTCGTGAAATCCCCTCCAAATTTATTCCAGAATATCACGCAGCTGAAGTAACATTTTCCCGCCAAAATAATTCTGACGGTGATGAAGATGGGTGTCCCCATATCCAGCTGTGGGGTGCGAATAGCACTACGGTGCCCCTTAGCAATTGGGTTTCCGCTTATCCAAAGTGGGAATCCGAATAGCAAGTGTCCTCCGGGTACCTTTATCAACTTTTCGAGCCGAATTTTCCAAAAATGTTTATTTCCAAAAATACCTAAAAACACATAAAACATCATAATAAGTACAAAAATGAGCACTAACAATACAGAAAATTGAGGAAAACTTAGACACAAAAATGTGTCTATCAAATACCCCAAACTTATTATTTGTTAGTCCTCGAGCAAATCTAATCTAGAAAATAAAATCCTAACTCACTGTCGCAGGCATCACGGCTACACTTGGCACATGCAGCAAGCCGTTAAATCGCTAGGTGGCCCTAGTGGCCGAGTGTTGTCTCGGGAGGGTTTACCAGAGGTGTACCCACAAAACCTTTACTCCAGACCCTATCTATCTACGCAGAACCTTGAAAGGGACTAAAGAATCTCCTTGGTTGGCATACAATCATTGACTATAGGAGGAAGTAGCCTGATGCGAAATTCCAATTGTTGTACACGAGTTTGCACTCAAGCATACTAAAATTCATATATAAGTGACAGAGCTCTACTCAGATAGTTTCTGGACATCATAACCGGAGTCAACCAATCACATGGAAAGATTAAGAAGATGGATGTAGAGAAAAACGTAGATGGTTTTGCTGTTGACTAAGGTGAACAGTGTTTCCCATATCTGTCTGAAGGCCACTACTAGGATGAACCTATCCTAGTGGACTGAGATATCGGTCTGACTAATATCAACACAGCTGGCATATACAAGGGAACCAGCGGGTGATAATCCTAACTCTAGGTCAACACAACTGGCATATACAAGGGCACCAGTGGTCGACTTTATTGAATTTATTTCGGTTGGTCTGATGGTCTGGTCTCAATTCTTTTTCTTTTTTTCTTTTTATTTTTTTTTGGTATCTCAATCACTCTATTTCACCCTAGAAATGGTAACAACTTGAATCGTGTGCCCCACCAAATCACTTATAAGAAAATAAAAATAAAAACAAAAGGCGAAAAGGATTCAATGAGATATGGCGAAACTACCATGTTTTTTTTTTCTAACACCCGAGCTCTGTGCTTTTATGAATAGACTCTATAGATGTTTCCATCTAATAATATTGGTTCCTCAACTCCTACAACCAAGATGTTCCCATCCACTTAGATTGGTTAGTGCCAACCTTAATAAGCATAAATTTCTAGGCTTTGGAGTTTATTTATTGCAACTAAAAGCTAACAAAAAGTTTCTTCCCCACCCCCAAACTTAAATCTAACATTGTCCTCAATTTTTCTAATGAAAGAGCAATACCAAAAAGTAAAGTAACATGAGGAATCAACAAAGGGAGAAGTCGGAAAGATAGTACCTAGGTGAAGAGAGAAATCAAAAACTAATATACAACATACAAATCAAGGATAAACAGGGTCCTCCAGAGGGACCTCCTCAACATCACCTATAGGAAAGGGATCTAAAAAGGGTTTCAATCTCTGACCGTTAACCTTCGAAGAACTACTACCATTCGGTGTCTCGATCTCAACAGCTCCATGAGGAAAGAAAGTGCGAACAATAAAAGGACCCGTCCACCGAGAACGTAACTTCCCAGGGAAAAAATGCAAGCGGGTATCATACAAAAGAACTTTTTGACCTGGAGAAAATGACTTTCTTAAAATATTCTTATCATGCACAAGTTTCATTTTGTTCTTATACTCCTTAGCACTATCGTATGCATCTCTACGAATCTCTTCCAACTCGTTGAGCTGGAGTTTCCTATGGGCTCCTGCCTTGTCAAGTGAAAAATTTAGCTGCTTAACAGCCCAATATGCTCTATGTTCTAACACAACAAGTAAGTGACATGCCTTGACATACACAAGTCGATAAGGTGACATTCCAATGGGGGTCTTAAACGCAGTACGGTAAGCCCATAAGGCATCAGTAAGCCTAGACGACCAGTCTTTCCGATTAGGATTAACTGTTTTCTCTAATATATATTTTATCTCCCTATTGGAAACCTCTACTTGACCACTAGTCCGTGGATGATACGGAGTAGCTACCTTATGTGTAATACCATATTTATTCATCAAAAGCCTAAAAGGTCCATTACAAAAGTGCGACCCTCCATCACTAATTATAGCTCGCGGTGTACCAAAACGTGTAAGTATATTATCTTTTAAGAACTCAATCACAACCCTATGGTCATTGGTTTTACACGCAACCGCCTCAATCCACTTAGATACATAGTCTACAGCAACAAGGATTTATAGGTTACCAAAAGAATTAGGAAACAGACCCATAAATTCAATACCCCACACATCAAAGACCTCAACAACTAAAATATGGTTCAAGGGCATCATGTTTCTACGGGAAATGGTCCCTAACTTATGGCAACAGTCACAAGTAACACAGTAACTGTGGGAGTCTTTAAACAACGAAGGCCAGTAAAATCCACACTGCAATATCTTAGCAGCAGTCTTCTTAGCACTAAAGTGACCCCCACAAGCATGATCATGACAAAAGGAAATAATACTGGACTGGTCACTCTCAGGTATACATCTCCTAATAATCTGGTCTGGACAATACTTAAACAAATAAGGATCATCCCAAAACAAATGCTTAACCTCGGATAAAAACCTAGAACGATCTTGTTTACCCCAATGTTGGGTCATTCGACCAGTAACAAGATAGTTCACTATATTCGCATACCAAGGTAATTGGGTAACAAAGAACAGTTGTTCATCAGGAAAACTATCCATAACAGGAGGAGAATCATCAGGGGTATCCACAACAAGCCTAGACAAGTGATCTTCTACTACATTTTCTGCACCTTTTTTGTCTCTAATGTCTAAGGAAAATTCCTGTAACAAGAGGATCCATCTAATCAATCTAGGTTTAGTATCATTCTTGAAAAGAAGATACTTCAAAGAAGCATGATCGGTGAAGATTATGACCTTAGAACCTAAGAGATAGGGTCTAAACTTGTCTAAGGCAAACACAATGGCTAACAGTTCCTTCTCCGTAGTGGTATAGTTCAACTGGGCATCATTCAGAGTTTTGCTAGCATAGTAAATCACATGAAGTAATTTGTTCTCTCACTGACCTAGCACAACACCAATAGCATAATATGAAGCATCACACATGATCTTAAAGGGTAGGTTCCAGTTGGGTGCCTAAATTATGGGGGAGGTAGTGAGTAAAGTCTTAAGCTTCTCAAAAGCCTCTAAACAAGCATCATCAAAGACAAACTTAACATCTTTTGCAAGCAAATTGCAAAGAGATCTAGAAATCAAGCTAAAATCCTTAATGAATCCGTGATAAAAACTTGCATGCCCTAAGAATGACCTAATATCTCTTACGGTTTTTGGGACCTGTAAAATCTTAATAAGGTCAACTTTGGCTTTATCTACCTCTATACCCCTAGAAGATACGATATGCCCTAAAACAATTCCTGGAACCATGAAGTGACATTTCTCCCAATTAAGCACTAAATTCTTTTCCTTACACCTAGTCAAAACTAATGACAAATGATGCAAGCACTCATCGAAAGACGAACCAAATACTAAAAAATCATCCATAAAGACCTCTAAGAACCGTTCAACCATGTCAGAAAATATGCTCATCATGCAACGCTGAAAAGTCGCAGGGGCATTACATAGCCCGAAAGGCATGCGTCTATACGCAAAGGTACCAAAGGGACAGGTAAAAATGGTTTTCTCCTGGTCTTCTGGGGAAATAACGATCTGATTATATCCAGAGTAGACATCTAAAAAGCAGTAATGACTATGTCCATCTAATCTCTCTAGCATCTGGTCGATAAAGGAAAGGGGAAAGTGGTCCTTCCTAGTGACCTTGTTCAATTTCCTATAGTCAATACAAACACGCCAACCCGTGGTCACTCGGGTCGGGATTAATTCATTGTTATCGTTCTGGACTACAGTAATACCGGATTTCTTGGGAACAACCTGAACGGGGATGACCCACTTACTGTCGGAAATGGGGTAGATAATACCTGCATCTAACAACTTAAGAACCTCGGTTCAAACTACTTCTTTCATATTAGGGTTAATTCGACGTTACATATCCCTATAAGGTTTGGTGTCTTCCTCTAAATAAATCTGATGCATACAAACAGTAGGACTTATACCCTTAATGTCTGCTATGGTCCACCCTAAAGCTTCCTTGTTGTTTTGAAGGACAGTTACTCGAATACTTTCCTGATCACTATCCAGGTCGGATGCTGCAATCACAAGTAAAGTTTAAGATGGGCCTAAAAACACATACTTCAGGGTATCTGGTAATGGTTTAAGGTCCAACTAAGGAGGCTCTTCTAAAGAAGGAACTAGGGCATACTTAGAAACTGGTAGTGGTTCGAACTTAGATTTCCATACATTACTAGTATCTAACAAAGGGGTTGAATATAACAAAGCATTTACCTCATTAATCATATTATCATCATCAAAATCAATCCCAAAGCGAGCTAGGCATTTCTCTAATGGATCTTCCAACAAAGTGTTTGGTAATGATTCCTCGACTAATATTCCTATCATGTTCACCTCTTCTATGCTCGAGTCATCTAGTTCAGAGGGTAGATTACAAATATTAAAAATGTTCAGCTCAATAGTCATGTTACCAAAAGACAAATTCATAATACCATTTCGACAGTTAATAATCGCATTGGATGTAGCTAAAAACTGACGACCTAAAATTACCGGTATCTGGTTATCTGGGTCAGGGACAGGTTGGGTATCTAAGATAACAAAATCCACTGGATAAATAAACTTGTCGACCTCTATAAGAACATCCTCGATCACACCACGAGGAATTTTAACGGACCTATCAGCTAACTGAAGTGTCATCTGGGTAGGTTTCATCTCACCAAGTCCTATCTTAAGGTACACATGATATGGAAGTAAGTTCAGACTGGCTCCTAAGTCAAGCAACGCTTTCTCAACACGGTATTTACCTATTGTGCAAGAAATGGTAGGGGACCCTGGGTCTTTATACTTAGGAGTAGTGGTATTCTGAATAATAGAACTCACATGACTAGTTAGAAAAGCTTTCTTCTGGACACTAAGCTTTCGCTTTCGCGTACACATATCCTTAAGAAACTTGGCATAAGCGGGAATCTGCTTAATTGCATCTAATAATGGAAGGTTGATAGTTACCTGCTTAAAAACCTTCAGTATATCATTAAAGTTGGACTCCCTCTTAGTTGGAACTAGCAGCCGTGTGAATGGGGCTCTAAGAACAAAGCCAGACTCATTAGGACCCTCATTGGTGTCTTTAGAGACTCTATCAGTCTCTTCATTTTCTGGCTCGGAAGGGTGAACTACAACATGTTTATTTTCAAGCATGGCGACCTTAGTGTCAACTTTCTTTCCACTCCTAAGGGTTGTAATAGAATTCACATGATTGTACGATTTCTCTCATTTGGGGTTAAGATCAGTATGACTAGGGAACCTTCCATCTTCTCCGTCACTTATAAACTTTGCTATTTGTCCGACTTGAAGTTCTAATTTAGCAAGAGTCTGGGAATTATTCTTCAAATTCTGCCTGGTTTCTTGTTGAAATCTAAGGTGGTTATTTGATAACAAATCATGGTTCTTTGCTAACATAGTAAGAGTTTCTTCTAAGATGGAGATCTTTTTCTCAGAAGGGTTCTGAAACTGGGTTAGATCTGTAGAGTTCTTAGTATAACCAAAACCTGGGGGAGGCTGAGAATTACTAGACTGACCTTGATTCTGGCCCTTAGACCAAGATAAATTAGGATGGTTTCTCCAACCAGGGTTGTAGGTCTCTGAGTATGGGTCAAACTTCTGATGGTTTTCAAACCTAAAGTTGTTATAGATATCACGGGCTTGCTCTTCACTAACCTGACCTTCCAAAAACGAGTTATCGGGTTCTATTCCACAACTAGAGACTTGAGAGGCTCTAATTCTATCATTAGGTTCAACAAGGGACCTATTTTTAGACTGACCCATTTCCAAAGATTCTAACCTTATAGACAAAGCAACAAACTTAGAATCTGATGCAAAACTCGTATCTACCACATTGGTGCTACTTCTATTAACCAAGAGTCTTTTAGGGGGTTCAACACAATACTCCCACTGTTGGGATTTTTCAGCTACATCTTCTAAGAAGGAGAATGCTTCATCATCGTTTTTACTCGTGAACATACCAACGCACATAGACTCGACCATGGCTTTGGTCGAATAGTCTAAACCGTCATAAAGAATTTCAACTAGTTTCATTTTCTCGAACCCATGGTGAGGACATTGCGACAAAAGATCATTATATCTCTCTAAAAACCTATAAAGAGATTCTCCTTCTTGTTGCACACTGGAACTAATTTTTTTCCTAAAAGATGCGGTTATATGCTTAGGGAAAAACTTTAAGTAGAAAACAACAGTAAGTTCGTCCCATGTTTCTATAGACCCGGATGGTAGGTTATTCAGCCAGGACTTGGCTTTATCTCTTAAGGAAAAGGGGAACATCCTAAGTTTCAAGACTTCATCACTAAGGTCTTTAATCTTAATTGTTCCACAAACTTCTTCAAAGTCCCTAACATGAAAGTAAGGGTTTTCATCGTCTTTTCCTAAGAATATAAGGATCATATGAAGGATACCAGGTTTCAACTCATAATTAGCCGTAGAGGCTGGCAATTTAATGCACGATGCTCGGTTGGTCCTAGTTGGGTACATGTAATCTTTCAAAGTAGTCATTGCTGGCACAACTGAAGTACTAGGGGTACTTTCCTCACAAAGAGACAAATCCTCAAAACTGAAGTTTCCAAAAACGGGGTTCTCAAAAGAAGAGTCTTCGAGCTCCCCGCTTCCACCAGAAGAACTACTAGGTTTTTCACTAATAAATCGACCTAGATTGTCTCTTTTCCAAGCCCGCTCTTTAATAACCTTGGGCATACACTAGAAAAAAAAAATTAAAAAAGAAAAATCCTAAAAGGAAGGGAATTTCTATGCAAACACAAACAAGGCTGACTCCACCACAACAAACCTACTGATTTCTAGCAAACAAAAAGCATGATGGCTCCACTTAGATTGTTTCTAGACCAACTTTTATTCCTCCAAGAGGCAACTAGGTACAATTTTAGCAAACCTCGTAGGACGATCCGAATAAAGTAAGTCGAATAGAAGCGAGAGAAGCTCTGGGGAGCTTTGATACCCTCGCCTCTTTGGCAACGCTTCCCTGGGTTACAAGGCGGCTCTAATCGACTTCCAGTAATCTTCCTGAACTTTGAGATAGGCTAACAAAATACCCAATACAATCCTTTTGAACGACTTTCCTATAAGCTCATTACCCTATCGGTCTCGTTCTAGTCAGTATTTTAGGCTTGGGTTCGCGTTAGGTTTCGTTTTCCTAAAGCGAGCAAGAAGATAACGGTGATGAAATCCAAACCCTTATCTTTTATGGTCAGTCCTTGCCCTTTACTAGAAAATTAAACCGTTTTCAGTCCTCAACATATAAGCACACGAAGGAAGACAGTAAACCCGCTGACAGGGGATTCACGGGTGTTTCTATAAACTTACCTCCCGCACCAGACGGGCGAAGAACCGTTGTAGTAGACTTGGGCCACAACTCCTATGTCATGTACGAACCCGCGGGGCCGAGGAAATATTGTAATTGCCGTCCTTCTCTGCAAACAGTTTAATATTTAATATACTACCCTTCCGTAGGGTTTAAAAAAAAAGTCCAAATGTCCAAGTCCAAAGTCCAAATAGGGAAGTGCAAAAATAAAAAGAAAATTACAAAAATAGAGAATATCCTAATACAATTTTTAAAAACCTAAAAAAAATCTAAAAACTCTAGCATAAAGACAAGTCCCCGGCATCGGCGCCAAAAAATTGATGGTATTTTTCAATGATATTTTAGTAGATGATTCGTTCAAGACTTGTGAAAGCAATAGTTTTAGACTTAATGAAACTTAAAAATAAACAAAACTTAATTCTAAATTTGATTTCAAGATATTAAAATAGACCAAGACTCCGGACTCCACTATTCTTTTAACTGATTGGTTGATAAAAATTATTTCAAGAATTATTATTAAGCTCTTTTTCACATTAACTCACTAATATCTGTAAGGTTTCCAAACATTAAATTGTAATCCCTAAGCATGAATTATCAAAGAATTATTTCTAAGCATAAGACATCAAATTGATTCACAACTAATTAAGAAAACCATTTTCATCTTATAAACACATATATTAAAGTGATCTTAGTGAATTAAATTAAATTAATAAAAATTGAAATTATAAAAGAAAATTACCAATCATGCATAAGATAATAGTTTCCTCCGTTTCCTTGGTCACCGGGAACTTTTAGCCGCTCATCATGTTGGAAACACGCTCAAAATTCATTTTTATTGCTCAAAAAGGTGCTTACAAAGATGATTTATAATTAAACAGTGGTTTGCACACTGATGAGATGTTGCAGAAATCGTTGTTACAATATGTGTCTCAACAGTGAAGATAAATGTTGCAGCTTGGGTGTTACAAAAATTCAAAAATATAAGACACTAGGAAATGACTGCTCTGTGCAGTCTATTGTTCTTCGTGCTCTTTTCTAATGGCAGCAACAACAAATCTTTGTATCTCTCTATTTCTTCACTTTGTTCCCTTCCAATCACTTCGTCCCCCTCAATGAGACCCCAGAAACCTATTTATACTGAACATCACCAAGAAATCTCGCTCATTCACCCACAATAATCCTCTATTACTCGGTATTAAAGAAAATATTTTCTTTCCTTTTCCATGCATCTGCAGCTGTATAATTCGTGCAAAATGTCCTTGTTTAAATTCTGCACGCTTCTTCAGCAAGCCAACTCGATCCAGACACGTGAGTACACGTCTAAATTCTATGTAATCCCGTGATTATCTCCCTTGCGAACGTGACAACTCTGTTCTCCTTAACCGAGTGTAAAACTCCTTTATCTTCGATTTCAAGTCACCTACCTATCCTGTTTAGGTAAAACAGGGTATCTCCAATTCAAATCCACGAGAAAATCTCGTGAAATCCCCTCCAAATTTATTCCAGAATATCACGCAGCTGAAGTAACATTTTCCCGCCAAAATAATTCTGACGGTGATGAAGATGGGTGTCCCCCTATCCAGCCGTGGGGTGCGAATAACACTACGGTGCCCCTTAGCAATTGGGTTTCCCCTTATCCAAAGTGGGAATCCGAATAGCAAGCGTCCTCCGGGTACCTTTATCAAGTTTTCGAGCCGAATTTTCCAAAAATGTTTGTTTCCAAAAATACCTAAAAACACATAAAACATCATAATAAGTACAAAAATGAGCACTAACAATACAGAAAATTGAGGAAAACTTAGACACAAAAATGTGTCTATCAGTATCTCCGTGGAAATTTCATTAGGATCCCACTATTTTCGTACCTTTGCCAATTTTGTTGACAAAAAGGGGAGAATTAATGTGTAGTTCACACTATAAATACATATGGTTTACGGATCATTATGTAAGGGGGAGTGGTTTTCATGTTGAGATATGTATTGACTAAGGGGGAGTGATGCATATCACCATAGTGTTATTGTAAAAGTTGTGATATAATTGAACTTTGATGTTATTTAATAATACTATGACACTGTATAACAATGATCGGGAATATTTTGTTTTTTTCTTTGTTATAGCTACGGATCTTCAACAATTGTGATGCTGAACTTACAACCTTTACGATCATGGAGTACTTGTAAGTGACGAAGATTTCGAGTCGCGTTGAAGATGCCAAGGAGATCAAGCATGCAGATAAGAAGCTTATTTTTTTTTTATCTTTATTGTAATCCATATGTATTGATAGTTTTGTCACTAAAATTGACAAAGGGGGAGATTGTTAGAGCATTGCTCGGTCAAACTCTCATGCGTTGCTATCTCAAGCATGTTTTTCAATTTTAGTGATCAAAACTATAAGTCTTGATTTCTAGCCTATTTGTAGATGTCTCGGACTAGGACATAGATAGTGTGGTTGAGCTTAAATCTTTCGAAGTTCATCTCTTGAAGACGAAGAACTACTAAGGGGAGCTTGTGAAACTTCTTCGACAAAAGGTATGTGGAGACTTGAACTTATCTATCACTTGGAAGGTCTATTTCTACTATCTCCTATGTTGAGACATAAGTCGTGTTACGATATAGTTTTCTCTATACACATTTGAAATTTCGAGCTGAGTATATCTTGCTTACATATTTCTCGAAATATGTGTTGGTAAGTTTTTGTTTCGCCCAAGTTCATCTTATATCATGAGAAAATTGCCGAGTAACATCTTACATGGTTTGTGTGATACAATCATTTGGTGTAAGACTTGGAAGGTTTCAATAATGATTATTTCAATATCTTGATTTTTTTTTTTGATGTTGATAGTGTGTGAAAACGACTATTAACATTATAGAAGAATGTTTCAATGATTGAAATAAAGAGTTGAGGTAACCATGTTTGGATATAAGCATATATAGTGTGTTCGCAAATTAGTGTATAAGTCCATAAACCGAAAGCCAAGAGTATGCATATGTGTGTATACGAATTTGGTGAAGGAGACAGGTTAAGTATGCGTACTCGTACACATGCTGGCGGAAGTTCTCAAACCGAGAATTTCTGCTGAATTTGGTTTTGGAAAAACTCACAAACCAGTCACCTTAAGTATGCGAACCCGTACGCATACTGGCGGAAGTTTTTGAACCGAAAATTCTGCTGAGTTTGGAAACTTCACAAACTCAAAACCGGTTGCTTAAGTACGCATACGCGTATGCATACTTAAGCTGGTTACTTTGTCAAATCGGTCAAGTCCATGAACTTAAACATTTAAATTATGAGGAATGCAATCTTTGCAAATAGTGACTATAATGTTCATGATTGATTCAAGTGAATCAACCCGATTTGATTTCAATTGTGTTTTCTAAACAATTGAACAACTCTTAACTAGTTTCATTTGAGTCATTTGAACTAGTTATGGTTAAGATGAATAAGGTTGATATGAGAGTAATCATATGGCTAACCTCGGTTAACTATTTGTGAACCAACATGGTGTACACGTTTAGGTACGGGTACATAAACCTAAATGAGGGTACATTTCATTTGTGTGTAACAAGCTAAGTTCAATCTAACGATTGGAAGATATTAGCTTGGTTGAATCAGGTTTTTCATCTAACAGTGAATATTGAATACTTTGTTACCAAGGTAACTTGGATTGCAATCCCTGATTTGAAAACTATATAAAAGGATAACTCTGGCAACTGGGAAACCTAATCCCCACACCTCATGTGTGTTACTAGTTGCATAACTAGAGTCGATTCTCCTTTAACCTCAGGTTTCTTATCGAGACCCTGTAGGTTAATGACTTGAAGACTTCATTGGGATTGTGAAGCCAGACCCAACTATTATCTTTGTAGTTGCGTGATCTGATCTTGCTGTTTCTATCGTGTTGAGTGCAATTGAAATAATTGGCTCGAGATTTTATATCTCCGATAGGCAAGATAGAAAACTAATCACAAACAAACTTCGTCTCATCGTTTGTGATTCCGCAATAACTTGTTTCGCTAGTCGATTAAGTTTATTGTGAGATGATTGATAATACTAGGTTGTTCTTCGGGTATATAAGTCTGGTTTATCAATTGGTTCCTGTTCACCTTGATTTATCAAAAGACGGAACAAAAACTCTTGGGTACTTCTGTGGGAGACATATTTATTCAATTTTATAGACTGTTATGTGTGAGACAGATTTGTCTATCAAGTCTCCGACTTTGGGTCGTAGCAACTATTAGTTGTGGGTGAGATCAGCTAAGGGAATCAAGTGCGTAGTATCCTGCTGGGATCAGAGACGTATGGAGTGCAACTGTACCTTGAATCAGTGTGAGATTGATTAGGGTTCAACTACAGTTTAGTCCGAAGTTAATTGGTAGTAGGCTAGTGTCTGTAGCGGCTTAATACACTGTGGTGTTCAATCTGGACTAGGTCCCGAGGTTTCCTGCATTTGCGGTTTCCTCGTTAACAAAATTCTGGGGTCTGTGTTATTTCTTTTCCGCATTATATTTTTTTATATAATTGAAATATCACAGGTTGTGCGTTAGATCAATCAATTAGAATATCCAACCTTTGGTTGTTAATTTACATTGATTGACACTTGAACATTGGTCTTTGGTACCGCTCAAGTAATTCCTCTTATATTCAATCAGGCTCGCAGATTTCTATTTGTTGATTGCGGATTGAATTAAGAGTTAGAGATATTAAACTCTTTGATATACTTTAATCTAGATTGAATCTGACTGTCTAGTTGATTCTCTATAAAGTGTATTGGAGTAAGTCCTCTCAGATTTCCAAACGAATTGTTGGGTGTGGTATTTGTACCCCCGCATTTTCAAATAGAATTTATGCTGCTAAAGTGTGGATTTTGGGACTCCTCAAGAGACCTATAATGCTGATATCATCAGCGAACTAATATGGATTCTTGGTTTTCCACCAAATTTTAAAAAAACACATAAAGGATTGTTTAAACTGACATAATCGAGTCAAGTGGTTGTCTGAATATTATTTGAATTCTCCAAGGATTACAAATTTGAAAATGTTCCCCGATCATATTTCTTGTGTGAATGTAATATGAATCCTTGGAGGATTAGCACGCCATATGCATCAAATAAGAAGAACAAAATTATCGAACCATCCTAGGGTCTGAGCAAAAATAAAATCCTCAAATCGTTTTATAACGAATATATTTCTTATGTAATGCAATTATTACTACACCAATTTGTAATTAATATGCTTGGAAATTTGAAGGTGTTAGTTTTGGATCCAAAATTGCGTTAACTGACGGAGATTTCAATCCAAAATTGCGTTATCAACGACCATTACGTACAAAAGACCCATCGGGTATACAAGATAGAGCCACGCAGACCACGCTTGGGGACTGAGGCTCAGCATAAAATTCCTCCGCCGTCAGTCAAGAGCTTCTTCAACGCTCCCTCCACCAGAAGCTGCTTTAACGCTCTCAGTGGGACCCACACCACGTTCGAACATACAAGGTTCACGTTTGGGAAAAGTAAGCACGCCTGGGTCCCACGTTCGAGCAAAGGGAAGACCGGTGTTAGTCAGCAAGACCGGTGTTGGTCACAGCAACAAGGCCGGTATTGGTAGAAGTAACAAAGCTGGTGTATGGGACAAGGTCGGTGTTCGAACGAAACAAGATAGCAAGGCCGGTGTTCGTCAAGGCAAGGCCGGTGTTGGTCAAGAGACAAGTCTGGTGTTGGGTGAGGCAACCGGTTTGGTGTCTGGTCGAAGTAGGCACGCGGCGGGTCCCACATTGATCAAGCACAACCAGCCCCAGATTGGTCAAAGTAGGCACAACCGGCCCCAAGCAAAGAAGGCACGCGACGGGTCCCACATTGATCAAGCACATAAAACGTACGGGCAAAACAAGCAACGCTGGTATTGGGCCACGTCAGCAAACGAGGCCGGTGTTGCTCAAGTTCGCGAAGATGGTATTAGTCGAGATCACAAGGCTAATATCCTGTCACGCAAGCAAGACTGATATCACGTCAGCAAACAAGGCTGGTATTGCTCAAGTCACAAGGCTGGTATTGCTCAAGTCACAAGGCTAGTATTGATCAAGTCACAAGGATGGTATTGATCAAGTCACAAAGGATGGTATTGATCAGGACATAAGGCCGGTATAATAGGCGCACACAGTGGACCCACGTTTAACCGAAGCAGGCACAACAAGCCCACGTTCGATCAAGCAGGCGCATGATGAGTCCCACGGTTGAGCGAAGTAGGCGGGCCCACATGCCTATCAAGCAGGCACAACAAGCCCACGTTCGATCAAGTAGGCGCATGATGAGTCCTACGGTTGAACGAAGTAGGCGGGCCCACATGCCTATCAAACAGGTGCAACAGGGTAACGTTTTTTCGAAGCATATACATGGTGGGGTCTACATCCGTTCAGGGTTACATGCACGGTTGTCTATGGGAAGAGAAGCATACAAGTTCTATTCCCTTCTTGGCTCAAATACCTGAAGGAGGAAACCGGTTCCACCAAGGTCGTCGTCACACCTAGCATACTCCCACGAATGAAGCAGGTGCAGCAGTCCGTCGATTAGGCACATCAATCCCACGTTCGATCAAGCAGGCGCAATAGCCCCTCGACCGAAGCAGGCATAACAAGGTCGATCTGGCAAGACCGACATTCGAATGGAGCAAGCACGGAGCAGGCTCTTGACTGAAGCAGGCATAGCAAGGTCGATCGAAGCAGTAAAGATCGACACCATGCTAGGGGAACGCTCGCCTGGACGCCTCTTGAACGTGACATGCTTCAAGGACAGGACGACCCGGCTCTCCTAGTAACAACTAACTTTGTCTCATAATTGTTATCTTTAACTGTCACCATCTCATGCCTACCCCACAATAATTCAACCATTATGCGCTAGGCAGGGGACTTAATGTTGATGGTGGATATTAGTTCAGGGCTAAAATTGTAAAAGCCAAAATTATGCGCTGACATCCTGCAAAGGATAGAGCCACTGATAAGTGATGAATACTTCTTCACTTTACTAATTCATCCAGGTTGGAGCATGTAGCAACAATCCCATATACCCTGTGAATTTATAACATTCTCAATCAATACACGATTAGCCTTGTATTTACCGCTGAACTCTCATTATTGGTGCGACATGACGACTGAGTATTGCTCTCAGCAGAGCAACACGAATCTCCAAGCGTTAATAATGAAGCGTATACGAAATACCCGTACAAGCTGCCGCTCTCGGTGTGTTATTCTAGCCCGGTTGAGCATACATCTCCCGGTGTGTTATACTAGCCCGATTGAGCATATGGACTATCCATATCAGTCTCAGAAACAATCACGACCATCCAACTTTACCAGCATGATTAGATGTCTTAGATCGAATCCATAACCCTCAAGCAGGTATTGGAATGTTCAACACCGGACCAATGCGGACCCCGCATGGTCGGCCTCCCCAAAAGGGTAGCATGGCTTGCCAATTCGTCCAGCCAAAGCAGCATGGACGAGAAACCCTAAATTAGGGTTTGCAGCACATTACATGTGTCGCAAATCAGTCTCAACCATCCATCTTCGCAGGCGTAGATGGAGGGTGTAGATGTAGATTCAAAGGGCCCAGAGCATGTCAACACAAACACCGTGGGTCCGCCTGCATACATGACTGATCGGTCAGGACCAAACATGGATGGTCGTCCCAATTCGTGCGCCCAAACAAGGCATGACGCACGACTGGAAAAACCCTAATTAGGGTTTTCGATCACGAGCGTCCATTTTCACCTGATCGAACGAAGGGTCTAGGAGTCGATTAAGCAGGTCCAGTGAGTATCAACACGATCACTGTGGGCCCACCTATATCCACACCCGATCGGCCAAGGCATATAATGCTTGGTCGTCTCGATTCGCACGCCCAAACTAGGCGTGGTCACACCTCCCAATTGCAAACTAATCTCGACCACTCAACTTTGTCGAACAAATTGAGTGGCTCAGATTACGTTTCTATGGGGTATTAAGGTATGGACGTGTACACCAGCCCGCGGAATGTATACCGGACTGATCGGCCAAGACCGACCAAGCTTGGTCGTCTCAAAACGAGCGCCCGAAGTAGGCTTGTCGCGCGGCCTTTCCGGCACAAAATTTCTGTCACAAATCGATCCTAGCCGCTCCTCTTTACCGGACAGATTGAGCGGTCCAGATCACGCATTCATGGGGCAGCAAGGTATAGGCTCTTATGCCGGCATGCCGTTTACACGCATGCACAATCGGCCTGGCCAAAATTGCGTCCTGAGCTTGGTTTCGACCAAGATGAAGAGTGATACTTGCGCACCTCTTCACAAACCCTAATTCCACTAACGGTCGCAGATGAGTGTCTAAGATCATCTCGTCCGTTCAACTTCACCTGCTTGGTTATACAACCGTGGTCAGGAGTTAACTGGTCAATGAGGTGTCGTGGTTATTATCATCCGCCACTCTACCATACCATGTGGTCGGCCAAGTCAGTACCTGCTTGCGCAGCCTCCAAACCATCACATGAAGTAGGTTGGACATGAAGATATTTTAAGACGCTCAAACAACGATGCTACACACATGCTGAGTATATTCGATGCATTACTTGCATAGAATACACACGATACTTCACAAGTATCGACTTCCTAAACAACCTAGTTATTTAATCTAGCATTACATGCTACCTTCTGTGGGTCCCACGATCCACACACTCGAGACATCAATCATGTCACAAACTGGGGGATACATACTGGGGTATTGGTCTGGCGGTTTACAGCGTGCAGCGCACAACGCGCCATCACAAGAACGTGTCAAGAAGTCATGGACGGTTAGTGATGATGGGAGAAGTGGGCAAGACTGATCGTGTAACACTAACACCCGAAACTCCACTACTCCATCACTCCACTTTCTCCACTTCCCACGAGATACGTGAGTAAGGATCAATGACTTGTATAAATAGGTTCTCCTCCCTATTTCGAAAAGACAAGACAACAAAAGAAAGTGTTGATACAACCGTATTCAAACACTGAAACTGATAGCTTACATTTTGCAAGCCAGTTCAGCTTTCTGATACAAGTCTTACATAGCCAACACCTTCACAATCTCAACACCTTATTCGCTTCCCTCCCTAAGATCAACCACATCTCCTTCACTCTGTGACCGGAGCAAGTCTGGAACGACCATTTCTTGGTTTAGGCCAAAATTGTACAGATTTATTTCTCGAATCACAAAGCACTCCCGTGCAGTGCATTTGTTTAGGATTTAGATTCATTCCTCATCCACACACCCCAAATTACCAAATTCGGCAGGAATAGTTGTCACCCATAAACACTAATGCTCGACATATAGCATCTTATGGAACAACCAACAAAGCCAAGGTAAATCGACTTAGTTGTAAGGTGCTCAACATAAGACACACAATGGAGCCTTCACGGTAAAACATAATAAAGTGGATTAATGAAGATCAATACCGTGGATAACATACAAGGATCTATTCTATTTTCCATCATAACAACATAATAGACTTTATCCTTGTTGAACAAAAGATTTTATCCTATTTTCCATCAAATACATGATCGCATAGGCATAATTTTTGTATATGTCAAAAGTCCATCCGTCCTTTCATCCATACGAATACCGATTCATGAACGACTTTACTTTTGACTGCAATATGGGACCTTCAAGTTCACGGACGTAAACAACACATATCCCATAAAAATATTGAAATATCACAAACCATTAAAATAATGCAATAAACATCATCCTCCAAATATTTTTAGAATTTAATACATAAGAAGATGAAAACAAAAATATCTATGTGTAGTCAATATCATCGCTATTCAAAGCACAAGTTATTCTTCCAACTAATCCAAAAAGAAGACATCCTAGGCATTCATGAACTTTTCCAAAGTTTCTTCAGATAACTCCTTCTCATTATTGAAGAGTTCATTAACAAAGGGATCATTCAACTCCTCCAAGTCTTTTGAAAACACTGTCAATTTACTGAGTTCTTTTTCTAGTTTTCGTACAGTGTTTATAGATTGAGACAACATTCATTCATAGTGAAAAATATCTTTTAAGGATGCAGAAATCCGAGATTTTAAGCTGTTTCTTTTGTTGATGAAATCTTTTACCAGGTTCCTGAAATTTTCATTACTTTGATACGACGACAAGAACCAGTTTAAGGAAGTATTTTTACAATTAATTGTAGCTTTCACTTTCTTCAACCGTGTGGAGGAAATTCCAGTACACTGTCGTATGTTAGCTGCCAGCATTGTATTCCTACTTGTGCTGCATTGATAGGTGTCTAAAACACCTAATTTTATATCTAGTATTTATGCTTTCTTTGCTAAGTTTTCTTGTAAATTATGTATCTTATGTTTGTTTTTGAGTATTTAGGTACTTTGGAGTCATTTGTAACAAAGGAAGAAGAACAAGGCAAAAAGATGTCAATGTTGTTGGAGACAAACTATTTCTCATTATTTGCTTCTATTTCTTAATTTTTGTCTGAAAAGCATGTCGACTTTAGTGATGCAAATTTATGTCTGAAAAGCACGACTGCTTTAGTGATGAAGAGAAATTGTAGAAAAGAAGTGGATATGAGAAGTAAGAGACGACTGTTGTTGGTGGAAGAGTTTGTGTGTATGGCTCAAAGCTGAATTGCAGGTTATGATTGACACTGTAGGTGATCCTTGGTGTTGGTATGTAGCAGGACATGGTGGTCTGGTATTGCAGGTGGAGTTGTAATTTGTGTATACAGCAGATGAGCAATGAATTGTTGAAGCTGCAGATGATGCAGTTCAAGTGCAGCTGAGATGAAGTATAGATGGACCTAGACCGAGCTGATATGAGAGCTGTAATGGAGAAGCAAGAGAAATGGAAGCGGTATTCCAGTTGTGCTTGAAGTTGTTTGAGGTGGTTATATGTGTTGGTGACAGGCAGTGCATGTAATGGAAGTAAAGAAACAGCTGATGTTGAATTGGAGAGAATGGAAGAGCCAAGATGGCAGCAAAGTTACGCACAACCAAGATAGTTGGCTAAGGAGCTATTATGCACAATGACTGTGCAGCAGAAGATATGGCCAGTGCAAGACTATGGCCTGACAATTCATACCAGTTAGACTCTGACTCAGCCTCTGACTCGGTATGACCTAGACCGAGTTGACCCGTTTGACCGGTGAACGGGCGGACTTTGACGGTCACCTGGGCCACTTTTCCGGCCAACTTCCGGCCATTTTCGAAGACGATTTGGCAGAGTTTTTACATGGGTTTTTCTCACTTTTGGGCCACGTGGATTTTCATCTAATGGACTTTGAAGACTTGGACCTAATTTTGGAATAAGAGGAGCTATAAAAGAGAAGACTTCTACAACTTTTAATCACGTATTATTCTTGGAGCTAAGGAGAGGCCCGCTTTTGTTTACACAACTAGGGTTTGCTTTCGTATATATTTTTCATCTTCTTTATTTGATTATTGATTATGATGAACTCCATAGCTATGAGTAGCTAAATCTTATATTATTGGTTAAGGATGTAGTCCTTATCTACAACTTGTGCTTGATTAATGCATTAGTTTTCCCTCTTGATTATCGTTCAAATCTCTATTGTTTTAATAATCACATGATTGATGTATTGTGATAGGACTTAGATGTTTGGTTCGTTAAGTGGCCAATTAATTGAACTTGCATCCTTGTACGTAGCTATTTTAGGGTTTTTCATCAAGCGATAACCCCGAATACAAGAGCATGATATGATTACGGTTTGTAGTGATACACTCTTGTAATCATATGTAGAGTTTGACCTTTGTCCGAATTGTCATGCGCAATGTATGACAATTTCATTGATTATCCTATTTCGAAAACTTAATGCTCCTGGGAATTGAACTTAATTAGCGCAAGGCGTTAGGTTATTCTTTAGGTAGAATTCACATGCGCAGCTCTAATGTGTATGTTGATGAACTTAGGAAATTAATAGACTATCTTGCTCTCTTGATTCTCTAGGCTTTTGATAACAAAAGAGATTAAATTTTAATTCTAATCATGAATGCAAGCACTTGTTTAAGATTGAAGATGAATTCCTTGACCAATATCTTTCTCTCATTGATTACATTCTACTATTTACTTTGCTTTTAATTTAATTCATATTGCTTTATAAAATCAGAAATCCCCCTAACTGGTTACTTAGGAAATTGAATACTTAATAGCTACAATCGCCTCTCTGTGTAACGAACTCTTTCTTATCATATACTTTAGGAAAGTGAATTTATTTTTGACGCATACGACAACGATCAAATTTTGGGGCCGCTGCCGGGAAGGCATACAGCTAATTATTAAGTTTTTAATTTGTTATCATCATTTCTGCTTCCATATTTGCTTTTCGTTTCCTGTTTCGTTTTTCTTACTTGTTTGTGAGAATTGTTTTTTTTTTCTTCAGGTACCTAATCCCTGGCTTCTAAAGATTGGAACCATCCAAGGTGCGGGATAGATACTCGAAGAGGCACAATACTCCAACCAAGTCAGGACACAACGGAAGAACAAGAGTTAGAAGTGAAAGAAGAGTTACAACTAGAAGAAGAACAAGAGGTTCCATTCGTAGAAGAACCACTAGTTGAAGAACAAGAAGCAACGGGTGATGCAAATCGTACACTCAAGGACTTGGCTTCTCACAAGTTGGATACACAACAATGGTGTATTCAAACAAACTCTACTTTCGAGATCAAGCCGGGGTTGCTTAGAGAATTACCAAAGTTCCATGGCATGGTGAATGGAGACCCAAACAAGCATCTTATGGACTTCCACACTATTGTCACGGCATGCTTCCAGCGGATACTGATGCGGATGGTGCAATGTTGAAAGTTTTCCGATTCTTTTTGGCGGATAGTGTTAAGGATTGGTTGTATTACCTGCCCTCCGGAAGTGTCACAACATGGAATGGGTTGAAGAAACTCTTTTTAGAGAGATATTTTCTAGCATCAAAGGCTACTCAAATTCGCAAGGAGATTTGCGGGATGAAGTAAAATGTGGGAGAATCTTTATATGAATGTTGGGAACGATACAAGAGATTGGTGGAAAGCTGTCCTCACCACCAATTCAGTGACGCTATGATAATCCAATACTTCTATGAAGGACTCCAAACAAGTGATAGGAATCTTCTTGACGCTGCGGGTGGTGGTGCACTAGTAAACAAAACGGTGGCACAAGCTAGAGAGTTGATTGAGAACATGACATCGAACTCGCAAAAATTCTTGAGTCGTGGTTCGGATGTGCTTCTTAGGAGAGTAAATGAAGTCAGCGAGGTCGAAGAACTTCGTCAACAAATGGGTAACATGACAGCAATGATGCAACAAGTTGCAGCCGCGGTGATACCAAAGTCTCTTCGAGGGTATGAAGACCCCAATGAACAAGCTAATGTTGTCTTTCCAAACCAACAAAGACGGTATGATCCCTACTCCAACACTTACAATCCGGGATGTAGAGATCACCCCAATTTTAGCTATGCCAACAAGCAAGGAGCGGTTCAACAACTTACTTTCAACCCTCCGAGTGGATTTCAACCACAACCACAACAATTTCAACAACAACAATTTCCACAACAACAACAACAACCTCAAAATCAGGGGTCAAATATGGAAGAGTTGATGAAATCTTTTATGCAAAGAACGGAGAGCACGGTTAAGGAGCTGCAAACTCAAGTTGGTTCTATGGATATTGAGTTGAACCAGTTGAAGGCACAAAATGGTGGGAAACTCTCTTCTCAACCTATCAACCCAAAAGAGGGTGTCAATGCAATTACGTTGAGAAGCGGTACACAACTTGTGCAACCCGAAGTTACTGATTCGGGCAAGGTGGAAACACCAAAGGAACCTGTTTTGGAGGAAAAAAATGAGGATTCTCCCCAAACTTCTGAGGTACCTATTTCTAACTCTAAAACTCCGGTTTCTACTTATGTTCCTCCTATACCTTTTCCTCGTAGATTTGCAAATTCCAAGAAGGCGGAACTAGAAAGAGATTTTAGACATTCTCAAGAAGATCCATGTGAATATACCACTTATAGATGCAATCAAGAAAGTTCCAAAGTATGCAAAGGTGTTGAAGGACTTGTGTACCAACAAGCAAAGGCTAAAAGGTAATGAAGTGCTAAGTGTGGGGTAGAATGCTTCAGAAATCTTACAACACAAATTCCCACTTAAGTGCAAGGATCCCGGTAGCTTTGACATTCCCGTCACAATTGGTAACACCACATTTAACAAAGCTATGTTGGACTTAGGTGCATCCGTAAATGTTATGCCTGCATCTATGTATAACTCACTCGATCTTGGTCCTCTTAAAAAGGCTGGAATTGTATTGCAATTATCCGATCGATCTAATGTTTACCCAATGGGTATTGTTGAGGATGTTCTTGTGCAGGTTAATCAACTAGTATCTCCAGCTGACTTTTGCGTGTTAGAGATGGATGAAGGTTTACCGGACTCATCTCTTCTATAGCTACTTGGGCGTCCCTTCATGAAAACGGCGAAAACCATTATTGATGTGGACAAAGGAACGCTGACTATGGAGTTTGATGGAGAAATAATACGTTTCAACATTTTCGAGACGATGAGATATCCTAGTGATGTCCACTCTTGTTTCTCCATTGACGTGATGGATACATTGGCGCAACAAATGTTTGAGTTGAATGGTGTTGATACTTTGGAAACCGTGCTCACTACACCCATTGATAATGGTTTGGAGTATGGTGATGAGATTAAAGAAACCATTGGTTCTCTTGACTCATTACCGGAAAAATCAGCAATTAAGAATATTTCATATGCTTCTTTACCTTGCAATGATGAAAAGCTTGTGCCTTCTATTGTTAAATCTCCAAAGTTAGAATTGAAACCTCTTCCAAGTCACTTAAAGTACTTGTACTTTGGGTGATAACGAAGAATTACCTGTGATTGTTTCTAATGAGCTTAGTGAATTACAGGAGCAAAAACTTCTAAGGGTGCTAAGGACGTACAAGACGGCCATAGGATGGACAATTGCCGATATCAAGGGTATAAGCCCTGCCGTTTGTATGCACAAGATCCGATTGGAGACGATGCAAAGCCTACAAGGGAAGCGCAACGTCGTTTGAACCCCCCATGATGGAAGTTGTGAAAAAGGAGATACTCAAGCTTTTGGATGTGGGTGTTATCTACCCCATATCCGATAGCAAGTGGGTAAGCCCGGTACAAGTGGTACCAAAGAAATCAGGTGTGACGGTGGTGGAGAATGATAAGAATGAACTTGTCCCAACTCGTGTGCAAACCGGTTGGAGGGTTTGTATTGATTATAGAAAATTGAATGCCACCACTAGGAAGGATCACTTTCCATTACCTTTTATTGATCAAATGCTTGAACGTTTAGCTGGACTTCTATTGCTTCCTTGATGGCTATTCAGGTTACAATCAGATTGTGATAGCACCGGAGGATCAAGAGAAAACCACTTTCACTTGTCCTTTCGGTACTTTTGCTTATAGAAGGATGCCTTTTGGCTTGTGCAATGCTCCAGCTACCTTCAAAGGTGTATGGTAAGTATTTTCTCAGAATATGTTGAAAACATAATCGAAGTCTTCATGGATGACTTTAGTGTCTTTGGTGATTCATTTGACCTTTGCTTGCACAATTTATCATTAATCCTTGAACGATGTGTTGAAACAAATCTTGTGCTGAATTGGGAGAAGTGCCATTTCATGGTAACTCATGGCATAGTTTTAGGCCATATAATATCTTCTAAAGGCTTGGAAGTCGATAAATCTAAGATAGACCTTATTCGTGCTCTAAACCCTCCCACTACGGTGAGGGATACGCTCTTTTCTTGGTCATGCAGGTTTTTATCGTAGATTCATCAAGGACTTTTCCAAGATAGCATCACCACTTTGCAATTTATTGCAAAAAGATGTGGTTTTTAACTTTGATGATAAGTGTGGCGGCATTCAATCGTTTGAAAGAACTTTTGATTTCAGCCCCTATCATTAAACCACCGGATTGGAGCAAGCCTTTTGAGCTCATGTGTGATGCAAGTGATTATGCGGTTGGTGCGGTGCTTGGGCAGCGTGTGGGGAAGATACCTCATGCCATTTATTATGCTTCTAGGACACTCAATGAAGCCCAAAAAACTACACAACCACTGAAAAAGAGTTATTAGCTATTGTTTTTGCTTTGGAAAAGTTTCGCTCTTATCTAATTGGTACAAAAGTTGTTGTCTTTTCTGATCATGCACACTTAGGTACTTGCTTACAAGAAAGAGGCGAAACCGAGGCTCATACGATGGATTTTCTCTTGCAATTTGATATAGAGATAAAGACAAGAAAGGAATTGAGAACACCGTTGCGGATCACTTGAGCCGTCTTGCTGTGGACAAGGAAGCTATCCCATTGCGTGAAAGTTTCCCGGATGAGCAACTATTCTCAATTGCCTTTGGAGAACCATGGTACGCTGATATTGTTAATTACTTAGTGTCTAAACAAATCCCAAAGAACTTGTCTCGTGCTGAGAGGGACAAACTTAAGAAGTTAGGAAACCAATACATATGGGATGATCCATACTTATGGAAACATTGTAGTGACCAAGTAATAAGAAGGTGCGTTCCCGAATCAGAATTTAATTCTATCTTGTCTTTTTGCCACTCATATGCTTGTGGAGGACACTTTGGGAGCAAGAGAACCGCTCTCAAGGTACTAGAATGTGGTTTGTTTTGGCCAACTTTGTTTAAGGATGCACATGCATTTTGTATCACATGTGATAGGTGCCAAAGAACAGGCAATCTAGGTGCCCGAAATCAAATGCCACAAACTATTATTCAATTTGTTGAGGTTTTTGATGTATGGGGAATTGATTTTATGGGCCCTTTTGTCAATTCTAGTGGGAATTATTATATCTTGCTTGTTGTGGATTATGTCTCGAAATGGGTGGAAGCTAAGGCCACCCCAACTAATGATTCTAAAGTTGTTTCAGATTTTGTGCAAGCAAATATATTTGCAAGGTTTGGAATTCCAAGGGCTATAATTAGCGATGGAGGTTCACACTTCAAAAACAGGTTCTTGCAAAACTTGTTAAGGAAGTACAATGTGTCGCATAGGATTGCAACACCCTACCATCCACAAACAAATGGACAAGCCGAGGTTTCCAACCGGGAGGTGAAATCCATTCTTGAGAAGACGGTGAATCCAACAAGGAAAGATTGGAGCATGCGACTTAATGATGCTTTGTGGGCGTATAGAACCGCATACAAGACACCTATTGGGATGTCTCCCTTTAGGCTTGTGTATGGTAAACCTTGTCACTTACCCGTGGAAATTGAGCATAAGGCGTTTTGGGCGATTAAGCAATGCAATATGGAGTTGGATGGTGCTGGAAGGCAAAGGAAGTTGCAACTCCAAGAGTTAGAGTAGATTCGCAATGATGCATTTGAAAGCTCACGAATTTACAAGGAAAATACTAAAGCATTTCATGATAGTATGATTACAAAGAAACAATTTTGCATTGGGCAGAAAGTGCTTTTGTTTAATTCTCGTTTGCAATTATTTCCGGGTAAATTAAGGTCACGTTGGATTGGACCTTTTATTGTGACTAATGTGTTTTCTCATGGTGCAATGGAAATTCGTAGTTTAGCTACAGGAAATGAGCTTAAAGTAAATGGGCACCGGTTGAAACCATACTATGAGAACTTCTCTTCGGAAGTCGTGGAAGGAGTTAACCTTGTGGAAGTACTCTCTCTGGAGGAGCCTTAGCAAGCAAGGAGATAGTCGGGCTGACGAATTTAAACCAAGCGCTAAGTGGGAGGCAACCCACCGGTTTTGTATCTTTATCTTTATCTTTTTATTTTTAAGCATTTTATCTTTGTTTTTGCATATCATTTGCGGAATTTCCCACCTTGAAATTTACTTTGAATGACTTAATTTACATTGAGGACAATGTAAAGTTTAAGTGTAGGGGAGCATTTTTATGTTTGTATAGTTAGTTGATTTGATGCCTTTAGTTGCAAAAAAAAAAAAAAGAAAAAAAAAAGATGATAACCTCCTAAGTTTAGCAACTTGTGCTTACACTAATGGAAACATTGTGGTTGTAGGAGTTGAGGAACCTATTAGTAGAGTTTATTCGCATGAAAACGAACAAAATATAAGAATAAATAACATGTTAGTTGTCACATAGTCACCATATCACGTTCTATTTTTATTTTTCCATATTTATCTATTGTTTCTCTAAGTGAATTGGTGGGGCACGAACATCGAATTGTTATCACTGTTAGGATGAAATAGAGTGATTGAGTTACTACGAAAAAAGAAAAAGAAAAAAAAAAGACCGACCAATTGACCAAAAGGAATAAATATGACACTTGGATAAAGCATTATGTGTGTGTTCTCCCTGTCTCCGTCGCCTAAGCAAGCGTGGAGTGCAGGATCCAAGGGAACAATCATGTAATCTGCTGACAAGAAACATGCGCTTGGATCCACAAGATCCAATCATGATGTCATTGAAAAAAATTAAAAAAAGGAAAAGAAAAGAAAAAATATTATTATTGTGTTGAATAAAATCAATCACTGGTTCCCTTGTATATGCCGGTGAATTGATTTAGAATTAAGTTTGTCGACCGCTGGTTCCCTTGTATATGCAAGCTGTGTTGATATTAGAATTCAGATCAGTATCTCAATCCAATAGGAATTTTAGGTTTGTTTTGGCAGTGACCTTCAGACAGATATGGGAAACACCGTTCACCTTAGTCAACAGTTCGCCACCATCGACTTTCTATATCCATCTTCTTAATCTTTCCATGTGATTGTGGTTGATTCGATTCCGAGTATTGCGGTTGTGTTAACTTTCTGATAAAGCTATACTACTATTTATGAATTGGATTTGAAAGTGGGTACTTCCTCCTGTAATCATTGATAGTATGCGAAGTACAAAATGTTTAATGTCATTCATATATTTTTCACAGGTAGCTGGAATTCGGAAGAAAAGGTTTTGTAGGTACACCTCTTGTAAACCTTCACGAGACTATAACTCGTCCATTCGGGACACCTAGGGGTTCAAAGGCCTGTTGTTCATGCTAAGAGTAACCGTAGCCTCGACGAGACGGAGTTGTATGTATGTTTTATAATTATTTTGTTTGATTTGCTCGAGGACTAGCAAAGTCTAAGTGTGGGGGAATTTGATAGGTGTCTAAAACACCTAATTTTATATCTAGTATTTATGCTTTCTTTGCTAAGTTTTCTTGTAAATTATGTATATTATGTTTGTTTTTGATTATTTAGGTACTTTGGAGTCATTTGGAATAAAGGAAGATGAACAAGGCAAAAAGATGCAAATGCTGTTGGAGACAAACCATTTCTCATTATTTGCTTTTATTTCTTAATTTTTGTCTGAAAAGCATGTCGGCTTTAGTGATGCAAATTTATGTCTGAAAAGCACGACTGCTTTAGTGATGAAGAGAAATTGTAGAGAATAAGTGGATATGAGAAGTAAGAGACGGCTGCTGTTGGTGGAAGAGTTTGTGTGTATGGCTCAAAGATGAATTGCAGGTTATGATTGACACTGTAGGTGATCCTTGGTGTTGGTATGTAGCAGGACATGGTGGTATGGTATTGCAGGTGGAGTTGTGATTTGTGTATACAGCAGATGAGCAATGAATTGTTGAAGCTGCAGATGATGCAGTTCAAGTGCAGCTGAGATGAAGTATAGATGGACCTAGACCGAGATGATATGAGAGCTGTAATGGAGAAGCAAGAGAAATGGAAGCGGTATTGCAGTTGTGCTTGAAGTTGTTTGAGGTGGTTATCTGTGTTGGTGACAGGAAGTGCAGGTAATGGAAGTAAAGAATCAGCTGATGTTGAATTGGAGAGAATGGAAGAGCCAAGATGGCAGCAAAGTTATGCACAACCAAGATGGCTGGCTAAGGAGCTATTATGCACAATGATTGTGAAGCAGAAGATATGGCCAGTGCAAGACTATGGAATGACAAGTCAGACCAGTTAGACTCTGACTCAGCTGAGTTGTTTGACTCAGCCTCTGACTCGGTCTGACCTTTACCGAGTTGACCCGTTTGACCGGTGACCGGGCGGACTTTTTCGGTCACCTGGGCCACTTTTCCGGCCAACTTCCGGCCATTTTCAGCAACGATTTGGCAGAGTTTTTACATGGGTTTTTCTCACTTTTGGGCCACGTGGATTTTCATCTAATGGACTTTGAAGACTTGGACCTAATTTTGGAATAAGAGGAGCTATAAAAGAGAAGACTTCTACAACTTTTAATCACGTATTATTCTTGGAGCTAAGGAGAGGGCCGCTTTTGTTTACACAACTAGGGTTTGCTTTCGTATTTATTTTTCATCTTCTTTATTTGATTATTGATTATGATGAACTCCATAGGTATGAGTAGCTAAATATTATATTATTGGTTAAGGATGTAGTCCTATATCTACAACTTGTGCTTGATTAATGCATTAGTTTTCTCTCTTGATTATCGTTCAAATCTCTATTATTTTAATAATCACATGATTGATGTATTGTGATAGGACTTAGATGTTTGGTTAGTTAAGTGGCCAATTAATTGAACTTGCATCCTTGTCCATAGCTATTTTAGGGTTTTTCATCAAGCGATAACCCCGAATACAAGAGCATGATATGATTACGGTTTGTAGTGATACACTCTTGAAATCATATGTAGAGTTTGACCTTTGTCCGAATTGTCATGCGCAATGTATGACAATTGCATTGATTAGACTATTTCGAAAACTTAATGCTCCTGGGAATTGAACTTAATTAGCGCAAGGCGTTAGGTTATTATTTAGGTAGAATTCACATACGCATCTCTAATGTGTATGTTGATGAACTTAGGAAATTAATAGATTATCTTGCTCTCTTGATTCTCTAGGCTTTTGATAACAAAAGAGATTAAATTGTAATTCTAATCATGAATGCAAGCACTTGTTTAAGATAGAAGATGAATTCCTTGACCAATATCTTTCTCTCATTGATTACATTCTACTATTTACTTTGCTTTTAATTTAATTCATATTGCTTTATAAAATCAGAAATCCCCTTAACTGGTTACTTAGGAAATTGAATACTTAATAGCTACAATCGCCTCTCTGTGGAACAAACTCTTTCTTATCATATACTTTAGGAAAGTGAATTTATTTTTGACGCATACGACAGTGATCATGCATCTAGTAACGGGTGCCATGGAATAAAAGTTTTTTTTTTTTTTTTTGAAATACACCGTTCGTGAACCACAGAAACCCTGGACAAACAAAAGCTTTTGTATTTTTAGATATATATATATATATAGGTAAAAACAAAAATAACTAAAAATACACTCCTTGAGCCAAAAGACGCAAATCCCCATTTTCTCAAGACAATCATGGGGACGCGAACGTCTAGGGTTAGGTAGAAACAATGTGATCAAAAAGATCCCCTTGTTTATCCCATAGTGGCTTTTTAAGGTAAGACACTTGAGCAGAGATTCTTCTTCTTTTATTCCCCGAAGCACTTGTCACGTAGGACCTGCCACAATTATAAGTAGATTGAATAGCTAAAAAGCATTCCATAGGAACAATCATTTCTTTAGACTCAACAACTTTAACACGTGAATGTCCTTGAGAAATGAGCCTGAATTTATCTCTGAAGGTGTTTAAACATTCTCCCTCATTCCTGGATACCCATTTAGAACCTTCATAATAGACATTGGACTTGCATGGTACAAGGTTCCACACAACTTGTCTATGAAGTTGATCTAACTCATCAATCATTGATTTTTTCCAAGAGGAGTTGCTCAGAGTTATATCAATATTTCCTGGTTCTGAATGAGATGAATAGCAACCCATCAGAAGATCTCCTTCTGTCTTGGTTGTAGAGTCTTTTCCATGTTTGGAGGCGATAGAGGACACACACAATGAGGAATCACCTAACACATGTAGGAAAGGGGCACAATTACTGTCACTACACCATTGAAGAGAAGAAGTAGGACAAGAAGTAAGATTTCCTATACCATCAGTTTTTTTCTGTATATAATTTCCTGATAGTATTGTACGTCCCTTTTGAGTAATGCACGGTTGCACAGTATTCTTGCAAGGATTACTTTCAGTCTTCAGACTCTTTAAAGATGACGTACAGGGTCGAAAAGGATGATCGTATGAGTATCCATAAAGGCCAGACCCTTGGCATTTGTCTGAGTGGTTCCTAGTCACATCAGTTTTCTCAATAAACGATCGTTGAACATTATCTGAAGAGTGACAATCTTTTAGAAAGGAACAACTGGATTCTCTTAGATTCAATGAGAGATTCTTACTAGATATCAAATCCTTAAGAGTTGCAATTTCTGCAACAAGACCAGAATAGATACGGTTTTGTTCTTCCAATCTCTTCTGAAGATTAACCAGTTTATCAGACCTTTTCCTACGGTTGTTTTTTAGACCCGGTGAGGCGTCAAATGAGACTTTACAGTCCATACAGTCAGATCGCCACAAACACAGACTTTTGAGATCTTTAATGTGTTTGCCTGCTCTAATATCAATTGAAAAAGCGGGGGTCTAACAACACCACCCAATATTTTGATTAACAATATGTATGGACTAACTCCGAAATACTTTGCTAGAGAATCAACTAGACAATCAGACTCAATCTAGATAGAAAGTATCTCAAGGAGTTATTATCTCAATCTCTCGATTTGATCTTTACTCAAGCAAATAGAAATCTGCGAGTCTTTATCAAAGGAGAGATAACTTGGACGATACCAAAGACCAGTGTCCAAGGATCAATCAACTACAATCAACAACCAAAGGTTGAATTAGAGAAGTTGATGATCACGAACGCACAACCTGTATTATTTCAATTATATAAAATATAATGCGGAAAAGAAATAACACATACACCAGAAGTTTTGTTAACGAGGAAACCGCAAATGCAGAAAAACCCCGGGACCTAGTCCAGATTGAATACACACTGTATTAAGCCGCTACAGACACTAGCCTACTGCAAACTAACTTCGGACTGACCTATAGTTGAACCAATATCAATCTCCTACTGATACAAGGTACAGTTGTACTCCTACGCCTCTGATCCCAGTAGGATACTGCGCACTTGATTCCCTTAGCTGATCTCACCCACAACCAAGAGTTGTTGTAACCCAAAATCACGGACTTGATAATAAGCAGATCTTCCTCACATAGAAAAGTCTATAAAAGGATAAATCTGTATCCGAAAGATAAACCCTAGGTTTTGTTCCGTCTTTAGATATAAAATCAAGGTAACATGAACCAATTGATAATCCGGTCTTATATTCCCGAAGAACATCCTAGATTAATCAACCACCTCTCTACAATCCTTCCTGACTACACAAGCGGATTGTCGAGGAATCACAAACAGTGAGACGAAGATGTTTGTGACTTCTTTATCTTGCCTATCGGAGAACTCTCACGATCTCAAGCCAATCAATCGATTGTACTCGTACGATAGAAGATGCAAGATCAGATCACACAACTACGATAAAGTAGTATCGGTCTGGCTTCACAATCCCAATGAAGTCTTTAAGTCGTTAACCTGATTTTAGAGAAGAAAATCAAAGGTTAATGGAGATCGACTCTAGCGGGCGCACTAGTAGCACATAGATGTGTAGGGATTAGTTTTGCACAATGCTATGGAAACCTGATTTAGATTCAAGTTAATATTTCTCAACCGTTAGATCGGAACCTTAGCTTGTCACACACACTTGGGTAGACGTTTACTGGGTTCGTGAAAACCATGCCCAAACGTGTACGTGTATGTTGGTTCAACATAGTGTTTATGGGTGAAAACTATTTCTACTGGTTTTGGTAATTTTGGGGTGTGTGTGGATGAGAAATGAATCTAAACCCTAAACAAATGCACTGCACGAGAGTGCTTTCTGATTTGAGAGATCAATCTGTACCATTCTGGCTTAAACCAAGAAATGGTCATTCCAGACTTGCTTCGGTCACAAAGTGAAGGAGATGGGATTGATCTTAGGGAGGGAAGAGAAGAAGGTGTTGAGATTGTGAAGGTATTGGCTGTTTATGACTTGTATCAGAATACCGAACTGGATTGCAAGATGTAAGTAATTAGCTCTATATGTTTGAATACGAATTGTATCACTTGGTTTCTGTCTTGTCTGTCTTGGAAATAGGTAGGAGAACCTATTTATACAAGTCATTGAGCCTAACCCACGTCTCTCGTGGGAAGTAGAGGAAGTGGAGTCATGGAGTAGTTGAGTCGTGTTAGTGATTGTCAGACGATCAGGTATGAGCCCACTCCTCCCATCATCACTAACCGTCCATGTCTTCCTGACACGTTCTTGTGATGGCGCGTTGCACGCTGTAAACCGCCATACCAATACCCCAATATGTATCCCCCAATTTGTGACATGCTTGATGTCTCGATTGTGTGGATCGTGGGACCGACAGAAGGTAGCATATGGTGCTAGGTTAAATAACTAAGTTATTTAGGAAGTCGATATTCATGAAATATCGTGTGTATTCTATACATGTAACACATCGAATATAATCAATGTGTATGAAGCATCGTTGTTTTAAGGATTAATGGAGTAAGTCGCGGATTAAGCCTCTTAGAACAGATGTATGCTTAGATATCTTCGAATGATAGTTTGGAGGTTGCACAGGCAAGCCCTCCCTTGGCCGATCACATGATGTGGTAGGGTGATGGATGGTAATCACCATGTCACCTTATTGGCCATTTAACTCCTAGATTGGGCTGCCTAACCAAGCTGGTAGAGTTGGACAAATGAGATGATATATGACGCTCATCTGCGACCGTTGATGAAGTTTTAGGGTTTTGAAGAGGTGCAAGCATCACTCTTCATCTTGGTCGAAACTAAGCATGGGAGGTGTTCTTGGCAGGACCGACCGGGCAGGCGTGTAGACGACTTGCCGGTGTGCATGTTCATACCTCACTGCCCCATGAAAATGTGATCTAGGCCACTCAAGTTTACCGGTAAAGAGGAGTGGCTGAGATCGATTTGCGACAGGAATCCTGTGCCGCAAAGGATTTCCAAAGGGGCGCGACATGCCATCTTCAGGGCGCACGAACCGAGGCGTCTGGTCCTGCATTGCTCTGTTCGGTCGGACATAGAGGTAGACAGGCCCACGGTGATCATGTAGATACTCTCTAGACCTCTTTAGTCTATTCCTGCACCCTTCATCCAGGATGGCGAAGATGGACGCTCGTGATCGATTTACGACAAATCTAATATGCCACAAACCATAATTAGGGTTTTATGTTGGTCGCGCGCATGCTACTTTGGCCGGACGAATTTTCATGCTAGGCTCCTCGTTTGGATTGGCCGACCACGTGGGACCTACATTGGGCCGGTGGTGAACATGGTGATACCTGACTGATGGTCATAGGCCTGATCTAAGCCATCCAAACATGTTGGTGAAGTTGGATGGTCGTGATCAATCTGAGACCCTTAGTGGAATTTCCTGCGACCCTTTAAGCCTCACGCCGGCCCAACTTCAGGCAACCGCACGTCATTCCGTTGGATAGTCAGGGGAAGATCGATTATGCAGGTAAGAAGGGGGCCCGTTGGTGTACACCACGGTACTTGTCCGACCGGACTTGGAACAATCTACGCCGTCCAACCGTGCCGGCGAAATTGGACGGCCATGACTGTTTTTAAGTCTGGTTTGGCCGGCCCTTGTCGCGCGATCCTTTTTAGATGCTCCACACCATCCTGGACATCCAACTCTGGGCTGGCGTTCGGTAGCGATTCGAAGGGACTGGTATGTATTCGACCAGCCAGGGCATAACCGGGACCGCTGGTGGTCATTGTGGTGATAGCCTGCTCCTACTGAGGATCGTCTAGGCTATCGAATAATGCGGCCAACCTGCGTGGCCATGATTATTTCTGAGACTGGCACGTGCAATCCAGATTATACTCAATGAGGCTAGTATAACACATCGAGAGGAATGCTCAATCGGGCTAGTATAACACACCAATAGACTTTACTCAATCGGGTTAGTATAACACACCGAGAGAGATAGCCTGTACGGGCATTTCGTGCATGCCTCACTATTAACACTCGAAGATTCGTGTTACTATGTTAGCAGCAACACTCAGTCCTCATGCCGCATCAACAGTGAGGGTTCCCGGGAACAACACAGGAAATACAAGTCTAATAAAGAATTAATTAATAATGCTATAAATCCACAGAAAATCGGGATTGTTGCTACATGCTCCGCTCTGGGTGTATTTAATTCACAGGGATTGTTGCCACGTGCTCCATTCTGGGTGAATTAATAAAGTGAAGAAGTATTCATCACTCAAATGGCTTTATCCTTTACAGAATGTCAGCCTACTAAAATTCAGCTTCTACAATTTTAACCCTGAACTAAAATCCACCATCAACATTTAGTCCCCTGCCTAGCACATAATGGTTACATTATTGTGGGATAGGCATGAGATGGTGACGTATACAACGTAAAAAGAAAAGACAAAGGAAGTTTACTTGGAAGGACTCTGACCGGCCGTGTTGGCAATCGTCCGTGTGAGTACGCCAGGTGTGACCACGACCTTGGTGGGACCGGTTTCCTCCTTCGGGTATTTGAGCCAAGAATGGAATAGAACTTGTATGCTCCTCTTCCCATAGAAAACCGTGCATGTAACCCTGGATGAATGTGGACCCCACCATGTATATGCTTCAACCAAACGTCACCCTGTTGCAACTGTTTGATAGGAATGTGGGCCCGCCTACTTCGCTCAACAGTGGGACTCATCATGCGCCTGCTTGATCGAACGTTGGCTTCCTGTGCCTGCTTCGGTTAAACGTGGGTCCACTGCGTGCCTGCTTCGCTCGAAGGTGGGACCCGATGTGAGCATGCTTGCTTCGAACATGGGAAGGTGTGCATGCTTCGATCAAACACGGGTCCACCGTGTACATGTTTCAAACGTCGGCCTTGTCATGTGCCTGCTTTGTCCGTACGGTTGATGTGCTTTCTCGAGTGTCATCCTTGCTACTTCGACCACACACCGACCCTGCTATCTTGACCAAACACCGGCCTTGCTACCTTGACCAAACACCGGCCTTGCTGCCTGCTTCGCCGCGTGCTTGCTTTGCTAAAAAATGAACCTTGTGTGCTCAAATGTGAATGTGGGTCCTACAAAGAGCGTTGAAGCAGCTTCTGGAGCGAGCAGGTCCCGGAGAGCGTTGAAGCAGCTTCTGGAGCGAGCAGGTCCTGGAGAGCGTTGAAGCAGCTTCTGGAGCGAGCAGGTCCCGGAAAGAGCGTTGAAGCAGGCTTCTCAAGCGAACGTGGAGGCGGCTCCTGGAGAGAAGCAGGCTTCTGAAGCGAACATGGAGGCGGCTCATGGAGAGAGAGTTTAAGCAGCTTCTGAAGCGAACGTGGGTCCCATAGAGAGCGTTGAAGCAGGCTTCTGAAGCGAACGTGGAGGCGGCTCCTGGAGAGAGCATTGAAGCAGGCTTCTGAAGCGAACATGGAGGCGGATCCTGGAGAGAAGCAGGCCTCTGAAGCGAACGCGGAGGCGGCTCCTGGAGAGAAGCAGGCTTCTGAAGCGAACATGGAGGTGGCTCCTGGAGAGAAGCAGACTTCTGAAGCGAACATGGAGGCGGCTCCTGGAGAGAGCGTTGAAGCAGCTTCTTCTTCAGTTTGGTTTTCCCTTTACATGCTTCTAGATTTACCATCTCTTGTGTTGAAGAATTCCTTGACTGATGGCGAAGGAATCTCGTGCTGGGCCTCAGTCCCCAAGCATGACTTATATGGTTCTATCTCTGTCCGTAGTGGTTGTTGCTATGGTGAAGCTCGGGCACTGGTATCAACAAACGAACAACGGTTCTCAGCTGCAGCTGTGATAAAAAAAGACTAGCAGGAAGAGGCGTGACAGCTCCGGGCTCGAACTCGGCGGTCATCATATAGTGGTAGAGCTTGTCTCGTCATTAGAGGGAGAAGCTAATGATGGAACCGATAGCTTCCTTCATGCTGCCTCATGGAACGGAAAAGAGAGAGACAATCCCATGCCCATGAGTATCTACTGAGCCTTCGACTTAATAGATGTTGTCACGCTGGGTTCATGAGGCCGTATTTACGTCTGCGTTGCGTTTCATAGACATCCAGGAATATCACTGGCCTTCGACAATGCGTATGCTCTCTTGAGTATATCCTCGTCTTTGGACATCTTGGAATGATATCGTGTTTGCATCTCTCTAGATTCACCATATTTGAGATGGGCAGTATTAAGCAGTCCCCAATCATACTCCTTTGCCATTATCATCTTTGGATCGTGTCTTTGAGGAGTAGGGAAGTTCTTTCATGCGAATGACTTAACTAATAGGTTATGCAAATATGATGAAGCTCTTGACATGGAGAATCTGTATGTACCTCTTAAGTCCCAGGTGCAATCTCCTTTGGTAACACAACTACTTCTTCTACGGGAGACGAAATTCTGAAAGTGTCCCTTATTGATGTTGCTGCCGTCGAGACAGACATGGAATATCTTGGACGTTGTTTCATCACTGTGGCAGTCGTGCATGTGGTACTGGAGTTGGAGTTGGCGATTTTGGACGCGCAGGATGTTGTATCTCGATGGTTTTCCTCTTTCTGCTTCAACGAAACTGCTTGCGGAAGGCCGAAGGTTGTATTTCCTGTTGGTGAGATGTATGCGAACATCATGAGGCTCTTCATTACTGACAGGCTCGTTCTTTCTAGCAGGGCAGGTGCTGTCGCAACTGAGTGTTTAGGAGCTTCACAGATGTCTGAAAGTGCGGGTTCTTCGACAAAGCACGATTCAAAGGTACCATCCTATTGATGCACAATTACACCACTTGTTGTTAAGTCACATTTGGATCGTGACCCTCCATTGCCCGAATCTGGGAGCTCTTAACATAATCATTTGGATGTTCGTTGTTTCGCTGAAGCATTCCTCTTAAGTCTGTCAGAGTGATTCACCCAAGCTGCGGATTCTTTCTCGAAATGATGATGCATACGTCGCTATCTTATTGAGGATGCTCTCTTGAGGTGTCGGCTCCAGTAGATCTGAAGATGTCCCGGGATCGCTCTCGTCCGGGCTGACATAATAGGCGAACTCTTTATGACGATTTGGAGATGACAATATTCGTTGAATCTTCCGAAACGCTTCCTGTTGTAGTGTGGTCCATACGATGCTTGCTCCTTTTTTCAGCAACAGGGTGAATGAAGCAACGAGCTGGGCTAAACCAGATATAAAACGTCGAATGTAGTTCACTTTGTCTATGAAGATTTGTAGATCCTTCATCGTTCGTAGAGGCGGCATCGTGAGGATAGCTTGGGTCTTGGATGGGTCCACCTTGATCCCCTCAGCAGTCACTCGCGTCATGCTCATACATCCTTATCTGATTGTAGCCGCTATATCCATCCACGAAGGAGAACATGCCGTGTCCGCTGGTGGCATCCACTAACATGTCAATGTTAGGTAGAGGAAAATCATCTTTGGGGCAGCATCTGTTCAAGTCTCTGAAATCCACGCAGCACCCGTACGTGTTGGTGTGGTTTCCTTCAAAGTTTGTCATCATGGTAGGCTACCGTACGATCTTGCCTGGGCGAACCTTGGCGTCCTGGGAGTCTTGGGAGTAATCACATTCGAAGACGTGTCGATGAGGGCCTTCTAGAACTCTGAATCCTTGATGCGTGCAATAACATGTAAGTACCGGTTGTGACCTTCCTCCGTCATCATGTCGTCTTCTGTAAATGTGACATTATTCACAGACATTACTGGCGTTTTCGAGATTTCTGGACGCAAAGGGGCTAAATGTACGTCTAGGGAAATCTGTTTGATTGAAGCAAACGTCTCCGCCCGTTGATTCTTTGAGAGGTGTAAAAGTTCGCATAAAATTTCCACTGGAGGGGATGCTTCCTGGTTCACTGGTCTCTGGTTCATAGTGAAACTATTGACATGAGGAGGATTGTCCGCCGGGCGTTCCACCATTTCTGCTCCTAAAATTCTCGTCATGTGCACCAAGCAGGTGAACAAGTTTTCAATCGCTCCTTTTATCCGGTCCACATTCCTTGCCAGAATTTCTTGCCTCCGTGCTAGTTCATCCAGAGTTGGGATTTCTCCATCGGTTGAAGCGACAGAGATGATGGGGGTATTGAAATATGAAAATTCGTCATAAATAGAATTGTTCAAAAGAGGATGAGAAACATTACCATTTGAGGGATTTTGGCAGAGATCCGTCGCGGTAGAATTATCCCTGAGGCCAACCATCTTTTTTAGAATCTTGAGATTGCAACCGAGAGATTAATCTCCCACTGTGGTCGCCAATTGTTTACGGGTGAAAACTATTTCTGCTGGTTTTGGTAATTTTGCGGTGTGTGTGTGAGAAATGAATCTAAACCCTTGTAGATGGTGGATTTTCGACAAAGGCTAAAATCGTAAACCCATAAGTATACGAACTCCTGATCCATCAATCAGATGTGAGTATTGAGACACGGGTCTCTCATCGAATCCTCTGACTGAGAATACTTTCTCTCAGAGTACATGCATATATGTAGTCTCTCGGTTGGACAACGGCATATCTCATGAATACTGAACACTTCAGTAATTATTTCTATATAGAATCATGAGATTGACGGATCCTAGACAGCTTGCACTGCTAGTATAGAGCGATAACGTCTTCAGGATACAAACAACGAGTTTTCCTGACTATATAAAGGATATGAAGCTCCAACAAGCTCATGTCAGAATAATTAATGCTCCTAGACAGCTTGTTCTGCTAGTATAGAGCCATAAGTTTATTATTCCTAAATTCTTGGATTCATCCACTGAATTTCCGAAAATATTCAAATATTTTCACGGTATTTCGTTACTTCAATCTATGGTTCTTCCACGCAGAATTCCATGGGTTAGTAATAAATATTCAACGCACGGGCATCTGGCTACCTCTGAGTAAGCCCCGACTCAAAAGGTGCAAGAGTACGCAACGATGATGCACTAACAATCACCCCACGAACGAGTATTTCAAAATACGACGAAACGATGAACCTATGCAAAATAGGAAAGAAAATAATAAATAATAAAATTGACCAAGGCGCAAGGGATTGGGCTCATCGACCGGCCGGCCGTGCCGTGCCATCCCACCAGTTTTATATTTTATCATTTTTTTTATTTTCCTTGATCTTATGAAAATCCTTTCATTTGAACAAATATCCTTCGTTTTGAGGAAACTCCTCAGTTTCATGGTGTTTCCTTCGCACAAGGAAATAATAAAAATTGGGAAAAATATTTGGGGCCGTATGTTGGCCAACCGGCCATGCCTTGATCCCGGCCGGCCCCACACCTCATGGTTCCTATTATTTTATTATTATTTCCCTAATCTCATGAAAACTCCTTCATCTCATGGTATTTTCAAATCCATGAAAAAAATATATAAATTAGGAAACTCGTGGGACCGGCCCCAGCCGGCCGGCCATGCCCTAGCCGGTCCCACACCCCTTTATTTTATTATTATTTTTTAATTTCCTTCATCCCATGAAATTCCTTGATTTCATGGTATTTCTCTCAAATTAGGAAAATTCCTTCAAATCATGGAAAAATACACAAAAATACATAAAATTAGGGAAACTCGGGGACGGGCCCAGCCGGCCGACCATGCTCCTAGCCGGTCCCACACGCCCTTATTTTATTATTTTAATATTATTTGCTTCCTTGATCCCATGGAAACTCCTTCACTTCAAGGAAACTCCTTAATTTCAACAAACTTTGATTTCATGATATTTTCATAAATCATGAAAAATAATATAAAATTAGGAAAAGCACCATGGGACCGTGGTCACTGGAGCCGGCCATGCCTTGGCCTCAGAGGTCCCACGCTTCATCATTCCTTCATTTTATAATTATTTTCCTTCATCTCATGAAGTTTCCTCAGTTTCAGCAAAACCCTGATTTTGTCATATTTTCTCAAATGGTTGCTCAAACGCACGCCAGAAAATATCAAAATTCTCAGGACTGAGACACGGACGTTTTGACGACGCGAGCATGTTACCTTGACCGACCAAGGTTGGCTCTTTGGCTCGCAATGAGCCAGTCCCCATATTTTCATGATTTGACCTAATTTGCGCAATTGCACGTATTAGGTCCAAAACTTCCAAATAATTTTGGAATTTCATAGAGTGATCGTCATTCGTCCCGACCATCCAGGGATGGTTTCATGACCCTTGGTCGGTCTCTCACCTCTCCATAATTAATTAGGTTTTATCACCTAAGGCTCAGACGAGCATTTTTCGAATAAATGATTAAACCAGCATTTAATCATTCTTTCATCAACAAATCACCAACTCTTCAAGATACCTTGGTGTTTACTCATGAGCATATGGCGCTACATGGTCGATCCATGATCATGTAGCTCCCTCCTTCATTCCATGGTTGATTTTAAATAAACCATCAATTGGTCATCAATTGATCAAATTAGGGTTTCTGAGTCCAAGGATCATAATTCCAGATTCGAACACAATAACTTTACGACGATCTCATGATCATATTTTATTAATTATGCTCGGTTCAACTACCAGTTTCTAATTAATTTTATTTGGTCACGCTACCAATAATTCATCAGACGAGCAACACTTGCTCAGATGAGCAATATTTGCTCAAACCAAGGAATATTGGTTCAACTATCAATATTCAACAATTCATGAATGAGCAATACTTGCTCACCTCAACGTGAGAATTACACCTCTGTCTCAACGGACACGTTCAATTCATGAGTCTCAACATTTTGCAAGAATCATGTTCAACTCAGCAAATACATGGACTCATCGTCCCATGAAGTCAGAATGTAAACAACTGACTAACTAACGTTCACGAGACATAAATCATGTCACTTGGGGGGATATCAACTAGGGTTTTGGTCTGGCGTCTACGGCACGTGTGTTCATACACACGATGGAATGTGAGCAAGTCGTGCAATCAGTTGAAGGAGTTAACAAAGTAGTGGATGGAAAATCGACCAAGTCTCCGCACGATGAGCAACTGGTTTCAAACACGATTTCCATTTCCCCACTCTTTGATTCCATCAACTGTCACACTTCATGGGATCATGGTGTCTACAATTCCAGCAATATAAGTAAGTCTTTGAATCATGATTGAATATACAACGATCTCACGTCTCACAGACAACACGATATTAACTCAACATCTGAGTAATTACTCTCAACAGAGATTCAATCATTCAAAACTTATCATATTCAGAATTCACAACACACCCACAATCTTTGATTACCATTGATTCTAGACATTTCTCAGCTTTCCTCCCACAGATCGACCCATTCTCTCTTGTGACCGAATTTACTCTGGAACGACCATTGTCTTGGTTTAGGCCGGAGTACTATAGATTGATCTCTCGAATTCAAAGCACTCCCTTCTTGCAGTGCATTTGTGTGAGGTTGAACATTTCGCTCGGTTCAAGGAGTCTCCTCCGTACGGTCGTCTCCTCAATTCTGTAAAAACCAGCAAATCGTTTTGCCCCATCTACAGATTGGAGACCACAGTGGGAGATTAGTCTATCGGTTGCAATCTCACAATTTCACAAGATGGCTGGTCTTAGGTCTGGGTTAGTTACAGGTTCCAACGCAAACGACGCTAGCACTAGCAATAACAATAATGAGGATATCCCGGAAACAATTCCGGCCTCTATCACTTGCGGTGATGATATTAATCCTTCTCATGCTAACACGGATGGTCATCCTCTGTTCGGCCGACACCCTGAGGAAGTCAGAGGAAACCCACCACCTACCATTGCTGATCTCATAAAAGTGCAAGAGACCCTTGCACAAAATCAAACCGATATAACTACTACACAGAAAGAGCTATTCAATTATCTCAAGACTCTCACTGACAAGATGTCAGAGAAGACTCAAGGAAAATAAAAAGGAAAGGAAACATCCTCAGATGCTGATCCTGAAGTAGTTCCAATTCATACAGTAGATGACAGCGAAGTCCGCAAATCTGCAGACGATCCATCAGCGAAGGAATCATCAAGTTTCATTACTCTGGAAGATTTGGAACTCCTCTTGGAGAACCATGGAAAACACAAGACATCACATATCCATCGTCACCAGCCTCCATACCCTGCTGCTACGCAAAGGATTCCTCTTCCAAAAGGTTATACCTCTCCGACCTTCACTTTGTATGACGGAACAGGCAATGCTCAGGAGCATGTTTCTCGGTTCCTGGAAGCCTTGGGTGAACATGATCATAACCATGTTGTTCGCCTCAAAGAATTTTCAAAATCCTTGAAAGGAAGGGCATACACCTGGTACAACAACATCGCACCAGGAACTATCAACAATTGGAGAGAAATGATTAACGCCTTTTATAGAAAGTACTTCTTTGTCAGAGCAAGTTACTCTCTCCGATCTTGGAAGAATGTTTCAGAGGAGCAATGAACATCCCAATGACTACGTGAAAAGATTCAGAGTCTAGGCCCTTGACTGTCATGATCCAAACGTCACGGAGCAACAACTGGTAGACTTGTGTATCAACGACATGATCCCAGTCTACAGAGCTTTATTGGAAAATCTTCATTTCCATACCTTCTCAGAGCTTCATGCAGCGGCAAAGAGATCGGAAACTACTGCACCCGCTTTACTGGAAAGAACAAAAGCTACAAAGGCTGAAGAGCCGCGAGACACTCAAGGTAGCAGGCATTTTATTAACAAGCAATACAACCTCCAAGCTTCCACAAATTTTGTTGCATAAGGGAGCAAACAGAAAGACGAGTCATAACGCAATCATGCTTCTCCAGCTCTTACGGAAGCACAAAGAAAAGATAACCAATCTTGAAATGTACGAACCTCAACCCTACATCAACAAACGGGGAAATGATGATTCTAAGCTCCCTATTTTCATTAAACAAGTGATCGAGTTACTGGAAGTTTGGATTCAGGTTGATGCAAGCAAACCGACATTCATCAGGAGGCATCTGACTGAAGAAGAAATGAAGAATCCCAGGTATTGTTGCCTTCATAAGTTCACCTATCATCTAACAGGTGGATGCAACATTTTGAAGAGACGGTTGATCCACAATAGCTTCAACTGGGGACTTAAGGAGTACACAAGAATCCTTTCCCAATCATAACCTTTACACTTTCTGAACAACCTATCAAAGAGGCAGTTCAATCCTTGGTCGAACGTGGATTGCTCTATCTGTCGAAGGCACAAAGGAGAGACATGTTCACAACACTGAACTACATCGTGTCAAGAAGTCCATTCCGGAAATACTTCTTGAGCCTCCAACCACATACCAAGAGATGTATGACTGGGGACTGCGTACCATGGTCAATCTCAGAAGAAACAAATTTGGAAGAACGTTGATCGATGCTGGCACCACCATCAATAATATTCCACTGAAAACCATCGGATCCACAGGTATCACTCGACAAGGAGCTACTCATGCTCCCATATCAGAGACCTTGAAGGAACGCTCGGAAATACTTATGGCTACATCACTCTCAAAGTGAACATAAGTTCAACCTGGACAGAAGCCAAGTTTCACATAGTCAGGAAAATCCAGGATATGACATGTCCTTCAGACGAGCGTGGATCCACGTTGAAAATATGGGTACTTACAAAGCGCCTTTGTTTACACATCTCTCCAAAGAAGAAAGTTCTGGTCCAGAAGGTTTGGCGAATGTTCCATCATCAGAGCACTTGGAGGAATTTCGAACTTTGGCGAGGTTGAAACAAGAACCTGCAAAAGGTGCATAGACATCCATCCAAAGGTCCTGTACTCAGGAAAGTCTCATTCCTCCCATGTCTATGTCATTTATTTCCTCACATGCTATTCTAGCATGGGGACTCAATTCTGCTAGCATCGCTGCTATTGCAAGACACTAAAAGTGGGTAATCTCACTTCAACAATATTTTACCATGTGGTTGAATCTGACGTTTCTCAGAACCGAGCATCTCACTGAGACATACATTACTGAGATGGTTTTCAAGCACGAAAAAAAAAAATTTGGGCATTTCTCCATAGCCTTGTACAAGTGTCCTTGCGTACCACAAAATCAGAAAGCTTTGATGTCCGCACAAGTGTTGAATCCCACTACCGCAACGAAAGGAATGCTGAATCAACAGAGGATACTCGAGGACGAGACGATCAAACCTACGACATCGGACGCTTAAAGGGTGTGAATCCTCAACACTCGAGCATCTAAGAAAATCCTTACAACAGCTGTCAATCACCTACTTCTCCAAGGCCAACTGAAAGTCAAAAACCTCTCATCTCTAAATGCTACATTCTTCAGAAGCCTTCAAACTGTACTCCCAATCAAAGAGTACACCTTCGATAATAGCTCCTCTATCTTCAGCATAATATCTCTACGGTGACACACTGATTCAACACCGACACGATCAAAGTTCAATCGATAGGTCTTCATTATCCCGTGATAATACTTCTGGAGCAGATGCAACGTTCGCACAAAATCCTTCAACACGCTGGGGACTTGATCTTATTGAATAAAGTACGCTGCTACTATTTCCGCAACAAAATCAATTCCCTGACAAAGCCACTTCGCGGCTCACTGTATGGAGGAGCAACACTATGTTGATAAACATGGTTCTAGCCTTCTCGGTCTCTGGAGCAACTCCAACCATGGTATCGGTATCAACAAGGATATTTGGAGAAACTATGTCCATGGCCTCATCATCAATAAGAATGTATGGAGAAAATTCAATCAAGATCTCAGCATTAACAACGGTCTCAAGAGCAACATCCTCATGACAAAGCTCCATCAACTGTCCATTCTCTACAACCTAAGTCTGGAAGTGTTACTCGATGGATCATACTTCTCCAAGCACTAACGAATCATATCGAGACGTGTGGACATGAAAACATGTTAGCATCAAAGTCTTCCCAAAGCTTGCACGACGGACAGGCACAAGCCAAAATCTTCTACAAGATGCTCTCATCACCTCTACAAATGAGATACAACATGCTTCATGGGTTTACAAAAACGTACCAATGGGTGAGGAATGGGACAATGCTTCCTCAACAAAAGATGTTCGTTTAATGTCTCTGCTACAACATACCAAAAGGGTGCATCAATCGGACATACAAGCTGAAAGATATGGCCTTTACCGTCAGGTCTACGAAATCTGAAAAATTTGTACGGGATTACAAATTACAAATGTGCATCCTTCGTTGGATGACCTCTACAACTCCAAATTGAGTGATTCTTTTCTCATGTGATAATACAGCCTCTTAGATTCAAAAGTTGGGGTCAAGCGTCGAATTCTGACGTCGTATGAGGTTCTTACAGCTTCCAGAGTGTACATGCAAGCATCAATTCTTAGACGGGATTCATAACTTCCACAGTCGACCGGTATCCACCAGGTCTTTCCACCAAGTACTTCATTAAGGTACCTCCAACTTCGAACACCTAGGTATTTACATTAATTTTTCTACTTGGGTTCTCTATCCAAGTCTGGCCAGAAGAAGAGAAAACGAAAATGAGAAATTCAACAAGATACTGGGGACTGACTGTCCACTGATCATGACGATCAGTTTCACAGTCCAAGACCCGTGGCACCAGACTCTCATATGCTAATCATTCATCATAAAAAGAATGCTACCACGGGGACATGAAACCATGGTCATTACATCATCCCCTATCGAGAGAAACCTCAGCTAGGGTCCCGTGACCTGGGTTTCAGAAGTGATGTTTCTACGACTGACAGAAACAAGATGGCACTGCAATCACCATGCTCATGTATCAATCAAAGGGTACTGATCTCGAATGAATCAATGACATTAAATCCTTCAACAACCGTTCAAGACACAAGCGAACGGTCTAAAAGCACAACATGAGTGTTTTACAGCAAGCTCGTCTGAGATGATTTTACACTGTCCTGTACAAACCGACGAGCTGGGAGCAATTGCTGAAGAATCTAGGGATGGGTCATATACCATTCTCTTCGTATGATTGTCCTCAACATATCCGAAATTCAAATCAATTGAAGAAACAGGCAAGGAGATGTGGCCGAAACATTGGACAACATACAATCTGAAAAAGTTCTGAAAGTCTCTTGGAAGTTTACTGTTTCGCCTTTTTCAGGCCATAACATGCTCAAAAATCAAAAATCTTCTTTGATAAAGCTGGGAAATTTTCTGGGCTTGAGGATACATATGTAGATCGCGAAATTCCAACTTCGAACGAAGATTTTACGGTGTTTTTGCTAAAATGCTGAAGTCTGAAATTTTCTGGTGACGTATTTCAGCAAAATTACTCGTATACTCACATGGATACTCAATCATTCATTCACAAATCAGCAATTTCATACTTATATGAAGAGAATACAGGAGATACACTTACTAGGGGAGTCTATAAATCATTTGAAGGTTCGGCAATCTCCATTGGCAACGCCGCTATCTCCATTCGGTTTGGGATTTCGGGAATTCTCCATATTCCCATATCCCAAAGAAGAGCACGCTTCATCAAAATTATGCTTATATACAATGATTTCTTCCTGGATTCATCAACAACAATTATTATTATTTCATTCAAGGAGATGCCACGACCACCTGCACGAAAAAGGATACTTACATCGACTTCTTCATCAGTGATGGATTCATGAATTGTTTTCCAAGAACAAGTTGAAGACCGTCAATCGATGGAGTAAAAGTCTGAAAAGAAATAAAAAAACCTTGGTCTCATGATCCTAATTGCACGGGCAAAGTCATGACACAAGAAGCGCTAACAACTCACCAAAGAAACGGCTGGGGACTACACGTCATTTGCTAACATCCTGTAGTCCTTACTTCTGGGTTCTCCGCTCCCGTAAACTCTCTTCCATTTTCGTGGAGTCTACATTGATCCAGGATCTCACTACACGATCATCCTATGGTAAAGCTAATGAAATAACCACGAGTACAACTCAGTATGAAGGATCTTTCACCATCACCCAGAGGTTCCAGAAGTACCATTTCTTAAAGTTTCGTCCGTAGAGATGTTATCTCTGGAAACACCATCTTTGGAAGAATCATCATGGGAGTCAGTCATTCTCTCAAAGTGGCTACTTCAGCACATCGTTCATACAAAGCGCAGGCTTCGACAGAACAATGAATCATGGAATAAATGTGCTCACAACAGAGTTTACAAAAATGGTAACCTTATAACTCTTAACTATTTACAATTTCACTAGCTGTAGTGATTACAATCTCGAGAATTCGTTCGCTCCTTCAAACCTGCAAACACGAAAAAAATTCATTATTCAAAATCATGACTTGATTTTTATAAAACCGTGAACAACCCACGTAAATTTTTACTATGTGAACATTCACTGGTTTTCAAAAATTGGACAGACGTCCATTCCACAATTGTGAAAACTCACATACAGACATTATTTCCATATATGATTGTCTACTTTCAACAGTTGTTCAAAATCAAAAAGTTGATTTTACAAAATATATATATTTAACGTGAAACTCACGTAAATTTGAAAAATATGTCTATATATTTTTTTTTGCTCTCTCACACGAGCATCTGTCTTTGAAGTGAGAGTATATTTTCAAAGATTTTCGAAAGCTCGAAGATAAATTTTTTCATGAAAGCTCATAAACAAAATTTTATTACTAACAGACGCACGTCTGTTCAAAAAAACTTTCTCTCGTACGAGCATCCACCTTTGAAACGAGAGTTTATTCTACTTTGTGAAATCTCACGTATTTAAAAAATAAAATTTCGTTTTTCGTGAAAGCTCATAGACAAAATTTTTATCATTAGACTCGGGTCTATTTTGTTTGTTCCTTAAACTAACGAACGGACGAGCGTCTATTCCTAAAATAAGGATTTCTTTTTGGGCCCTGCCCGTGAATCCTAAACGACCAAGGTCCCGTCATCCATATCAGCGGTTCAACACCAATTTATGCTCATTAGACGATGCTCTATCATGCCACTGGGATTCATTCAAATCATGGTTTGCTCGTACTATCAAAATCCGGTAACATCTTAACTTACGACTAAGTTCAATTACTTATATTGTTATGACCGGAAAATCACCATTCAATGCTGACTGAGGAACACGACTTTCCTCACTAAGCAGGGGACTTAATGTAGATGGTGGATTTTCGACAAAGGCTAAAATCGTAAACCCATAATTATAAGAACTCCTGATCCATCAATCAGATGTGAGTATTGAGACGCGGGTTTCTCATCGAATCTTCTGACTGAGAATACTTTCTCTCAGAGTACATGCAGATATGTAGTCTCTCGGCTGGAAAACGGCATATCTTATGAATACTGAACACTTCAGTAATTATTTCTATATAGAATCACGAGATTGACGGCTCCTAGACAGCTTGCTCTGCTAGTATAGAGCGATAACGTCTTCAGGATACAAACAACGAGTTTCCCTGACTATATAAAGGATATGAAGCTCCAACAATCTCATGTCAGAATAATTAATGCTCATAGACAGCTTGCTCTGCTAGTATAGAGCCATAAGTTAATTATTCCTAAATTCTTGGATTCATCCAATGAATTTCCGAAAATATTGAAATATTTTCGCAGTATTTCGTTACTTCAATCTATGGTTCTTCCCAACATAATTCCATAGGTTAATAATAAATATTCAACGCACGGGCATCTGAGCTACCTTTGAGTAAGCCCCGGATCAAAAGGTACAAGTGTACTCAACGATGATACACTAACAATCACCGCACGAACGAGTATTTCAAAATACGACGAAACGATGAACCTATGTAAAATAGGAAAGAAAATAATAAATAATTAAAATATTGACCAAGGCGCCAAGGGATTGGGCTCATCGACTGGAAGGCCGTGCCATGACCAATCCCACGCCAGTTTTATATTTTATCATATTTTTTGTTATTTTCCTTGATCTTATGAAAATCCTTTCATTTGAACAAATATCCTTCGTTTTGAGGAAACTCCTCAGTTTCATGGTGCTTCCTTCGCACGAAGGAAATAATATAAAATTGGGAAAATTATTATGGGGCCGTGATTGTTGGCCAACCGGCCATGCCTTGATCACGGCCGGCCCCACACCTCATGGTTCCTCATTATTTTATTATTATTTTCCTAATCTCATGAAAACTCCTTCATCTCATGGTATTTTCACAAATCCATGAAAAATAATATAAAATTAGGAAAACTCGTGGGACCGGTCTTAGACGGCCGACCATGCCCTAGCCGGTCCCACACGCCCCTTTATTTTATTATTAATGTTTTAAAATTTCCTTCATCCCATGAAACTCCTTGATTTCATGGTATTTCTCTCAAATTAGGAAAATTCCTTCAAATCATGGAAAAATACACGGAAAATACATAAAAATTAGGGAAACTCGTGGGATCGGGCCCAAGCCAGCCAGCCATGCCCTAGCCGGTCCCCCACGCGCTTATTTTTATTATTTTCATATTATTTGCTTCCTTGATCCCATGGAAACTCCTTCACTTCAAGGAAACTCCTTAATTTCAACAAATTCCTTTATTTCATGATATTTTCATAAATTCATGAAAAATAATATAAAATCAGGAAAAGCACCTCGGGAGCGTGGTCACTGGACGGCCGGCCATGCCTTGGCCTCAGAGGTCCCACGCTTCATCATTCCTTCATTTTATAATTATTTTCCTTCATCTCATGAAGTTTCCTCAGTTTCGGCAAAACCTTGATTTTGTCATATTTTCTCAAATGGTTGCTCAAGCGCACGCCAGAAAATATCAAAATTCTCAGGACTGAGACACGGACGTGTTGAGGACGCGAGCATGTTACCTTGACCGACCAAGGTTGGCTCTTTGGATTGCAATGAGCCAGTCCCGCATATTTTCATGATTTGACCGAATTTGCGCAATTGCACATATTAGGTCCAAAATTCTTCCAAATAATTTTGGAATTTCATGGAGTGATCGTCATTCGGTCCCACGGCCATCCAGGACTGGTTTCATGACTCCTTGGTCGGTCTCTCACCTCTCCATAATTAATTAGGTTTTATCACCTAAGGCTCGGACGAGCATTTTGCGAATAAATGATTAAACCAACATTCAATCATTCTTTCATCAGCAAATCACCAACTCTTCAAGATACCTTGGTGTTTACTCACATGAGAATATGTGCGCTACATGGTCGATCCATGGTCTCATGTACCCGATCCCTCTTTCATTCCATGGTTTATTTTGAAATAAACCATCAATTGGTCATCAATTGATCAAATTAGGGTTTCTGAGTCCAAGGATCATAATTCCATATTCGAACACTAATAACTTTACAATGATCTCATGATCAGTATTCTTATTAATTATGCTCGGTTCAACTACCAGTATTCTAATTAATGTTTTATTTTGGTCACGCTACCAATAATTCATCAGACGAGCAACACTTGCTCAGATAAGCAATATTTGCTCAAACCAAGGAATACTGGTTCAACTATCAATATTCAACAATTCATCGAATGAGCAATACTTGCTCACCTCAACGTGAGAATTACACCTCTGTCTCAATGGACACGTTCAATTCATGAGTTTCAGAATATTTTGCAGAATCATGTTCGACTCAACAAATACATGGACTCATCGTCCCATGAAGTCAGCAACTGACTAAATACACGTCTGCCCTGCAGACTCCACGTTCACGAGACATCAATCGTGTCACTTTGGGGGATATCAACTAGGGTTTTGGTCTGGCGGTATACGGCACGTGTGTTCATACACACGATGGAATGTGAGCATGTCGTACAATCATTTGAAGGAGTTAATAAAGTAGTGGATGGAAAATCGACCAAGTCAACGCACGATGAGCAACTGGTTTCAAACACGATTTCCATTTCCCCACTCTTTGATTCCATCAACTGTCACACTTCATGGGATCATGGTGTCTACAATTCCAGCAATATAAATAAGTCTCTGAATCATGATTGAATATACAACGATCTCACGTCTCACAGACAACACGAGATTAACTCAACATCTGAGTAATTACTCTCAACAGAGATTCAATCATTTAGAACTTATCTTATTCATAATTCACAACACACCCAAAATCATTGATTACCATTGATTCTACACATTTCTCAGATTCTCTCCTACAGATCGACCCATCCTCTCTTGTGATCGAATTAACTATGGAACGACCATTGTCTTGGTTTTGGCCTGAGTACTACAGATTGATCTCTCGAATTCAAAGCACTCCCTTCTTGCAGCGCATCTGTGTGAGGTTGAAAATTTCGCTCGGTTCTAGGAGTCTCCTCCGTACGGTCGTCTCCTCAATTCTGTAAAAACCAGCAAATCGTTTTTCCCCATCTACAACCCTAAAGAAATGCACTGCACGGGAGTGATTTCTGATTCGAGAGATCAATCTGTACAATTCTGGCCTAAACCAAGAAATGGCCATTCCAGACTTGTTTCGGTCACAAAGTGAAGGAGATGGGGTTGAGCTTAGAGAGGGAAGCGAAGAAGGTATTGAGATTGTGAAGGTGTTGGATGTTTATGACTTGTATCAGAATACCGAACTGGCTTGCAAGATGTAAGCAGTCAGCTCTGTGTGTTTGAATACGAATTGTATCAACACTTGGTTTCTGTCTTGTCTGTCTTGGAAATAGGGAGGAGAACCTATTTATACAAGTCATTGAGCCTAACCCACGTCTCTCGTGGAAAGTGGAGGAAGTGGAGTGATGGAGTAGTGGAGTCGTGTTAGTGATTGTCACACGATCAGATATGAGCCCACTCCTACCATCATCACTAACCGTCCATGTCTTCGTGACACGTTCTTGTGATGGCGTGTTGCACACTGCACGCTGTAAACCGCCAGACCAATACCCCAGTATGTATCCCCCTATTTGTGACATGCTTGATGTCTCGATTATGTGGATCGTGGGACCCACAGAAGGTAGCATACGGTGCTAGGTTAAATAACTAAGTTATTTAGGAAGTCGATATTCATGAAATATCATCTGTATTCTATACATGTAACGCATCGAATATAATCAATGTGTATGAAGCATAGTTGTTTTAAGGCTTAATGGAGTAAGTCGCGGATTAAGCGTCTTAGAACAGATGCATGCTTAGATATCTTCGAAAGATAGTTTGGAGATTGCACAGGAAAGCCTCCATTGGCCGATCACATGATGTGGTAGGCTAATGGATGGTAATCACCACGACACCTTATTGGCCATTTAACTCCTAGCCTGGGCTGCCTAACCAAGCTGGTAGAGTTGGACAGATGAGATGATATATGACGCTCATCTGCGACCGTTGATGAAGTTTTAGGGTTTAGAAGAGATGCAAGCATCACTCTTCAGCTTGGTCGAAACCAAGCATGGGAGGTGTTCTTGGCAGGACCGACCGGGCAGGCGTGTAGACGGCTTGCCGGTGTGCATGTCCATACCTCACTGCCCCATGAAGATGCGATCTAGGCCACTCAAGTTTACCGTTAAAGAGGAGTGGCTGAGATCGAGTTGCGACAGGAATCCTGTGCCGCAAAGGATTTCCAAAGGGGCGCGACATGCCATCTTCAGAGCGCACGAACCGAGGCGTCTGGTTCTGCATTTCTCTGGTCGGTCGGACATAGAGGTAGACAGGCCCATGGTGATCATGTAGATACTCTCTGGACCTCCTTAGTCTATTCCTGCACCCTTCATCCAAGCTGGCGAAGATGGGCGCTCGTGATCGATTTACGACACATGAATATTTCGCAAACCCTAATTAGGGTTTTATATTGGTCGCGCGCATGCTACTTTGGCCGAACGAATTTGCATGCTATGCTCTTCGTTTGGATTGGACGACCACGTGGGACCCACATTGGGTCGGTGGTGAACATGGTGATACCTGACTGATGGTCATAGGCCTAATCTAACCCATCCAAACATGCCGGTGAAGTTGGATGGTCGTGATCAATCTTAGACCCTTAGTGGAATTTCCTGCGACCCTTTAAGCCTCACGCCGGCCCAACTTCAGGCAACTACATGTCATTCCGTGGCTAAGTCAAGGGAGGATCGATTATGCAGGTAAGAAGGGGTCCTGTTGGTGTACACCAGGGTACTTGTCCGACCGTACTTGGAACAATCTACGCCGTCCAACCGTGCCGGCGAAGTTGGATGGCCATGACTATTTTTAAGAATGGTTTGGCCGGCCCTTGTCGCGCGATCCTTTTTAGCTGATCCACACCAGCCTGGACATCCAACTCTGGGTTGGCGTTCGGTGGCCATTTGAAGGGCGTGGTATGTATTCGACCATCCAGGGATAATCGGGCCCGCTGGTGGTCATTGTGGTGATAGCCTGCTCCTACTGAGGATCGTCTAGGCTATGGAATCATGCGGAAAACCTGCGTGTCCATGATTATTTCTGAGACTGGCACGGGCAGTCCAGATTATACTCAATCGGGCTAGTATAACACACCGAGAGGAATGCTCAATTGGGCTAGTATAACACATTGAGAGACTTTACTCAATCGGGCTAGTATAACACACCGAGAGAGATAGCATGTACGGGAATTTCGTGCATGCCTCACTATTGACACTCGGAGATTCGTGTTACCCTGTTAGGAGCAACACTCATTCCTCATGCCGCATCAATAATGAGGGTTCCCGGGAACAACACATGAAATACAAGGCTAATAAAACATTAATTAGTAATGCTATAAATCCACAAAAAATCGGGATTGTTGCTACATGCTCCGTTCTGGGTGTATTTAATTCACAGGGATTGTTGCCACATGCTCCATTCTGGGTGAATTAATAAAGTGAAGAAGTATTCATCACTCAAATGGCTTTATACTTTACAGAATGTCAGCCTATTAAAATTCGGCTTTTATAATTTTAGCCCTGAACTAAAATCCACCATCAACACATAGTAACCCAAAAGGTTTACCATATGAGCATTTCATATTAACCTTGTTCTTCTTCACCATAACTAGTTCAATTGACTCAAATGAACTAGTTACAGAGTTGTTCAATTGCTATGAGATCTTATGTAACTAAACAAGACACAATTGAAGTAAAGATGATTCGATTCGATTGAATCGGCTCATGAACATTATAGCCACGGTTTGCATAAATCATTCCTTAGTAATTTAATGTTTCATGTTCAGAGCACATCTTTAGATCATAACCTCTTAAGTTCACAAACAAGTTCGCAGACTTAAGTTAATCGGTTGAGTTTTCCAAACTTAGCATAAATTCTCGGGATGATAACTTCCGCCAGTTCGCAGACTGGGTTTGCGGACTGAGTTCGCGGACTAAGCACACAAACGAGTTTTTGGAAAATCCCAGCAGAAATTCTCGGTCGAGAACTTCCGTCAGTTCGCGGACTGAGTCTGCGAACTAGGTTCGCGGACTTGGCAAGCCAATTCCACAATCCTCCCGATTTCTCTTGATCAACAAAGTTCGAAAACTTCGGTTCAAGGAATACATGGTTATGTAATCTAAACTCTCATTTCAATCATTGAGACATTCTCAGAGGACGCTATGTAGCCGTTATTCACAGACCGATTCACGTCAGAGCAATTCTCAAAGTGATTGAAACTTTTCATGACTTTCGTCACTAGGTGAAGATAAACTTGATCAAAGCGAAACGCTTTACCAACACACGATTTCGAGATAAAAGATAAGCAATGAATGCTCAGCTCGAAATGTCAAATGTGTATGATCTAGTCTATATAACATACAACTTTTGTCTCATAAGAAGTAGGAGATAGAAGAGATAGACTTTTGAGTGATAGATAAGTTCAAGTCTCCACATACCTTTTTGTTGATGAAGTTTCATGGTTCCTTGTATAGATCTTCGTCGTTGTATGATGAATCGCCATGAAGTCCTTCAACTCAACTACACTTTTCTATCCTAGTCTGAGACTTAGCTATGTAGGCTAGAAATCAAGACTTATAGTTTTGATCACTAACATTGACAAACATGCTTGAGATAGCAACGTGATTAATGATTTTTCGTGGGTTGTAGTAATGAGGCTCAAACTCCCGGACTTGTGAAGATTAAATTTAAAGATTTAATAAAATTATATACAAAATTATTAACAATGGATGCGAGAGGTAACCAAGACACTAGATTCCACTATTATGCAAAATTGAATGATAAATATTTCAAAACTCTATTCAATTCTTAAGTCCTCTTTTATCTGTAACTCACTATCAATCATACACATTCTCAAACATTATTTGTAAAACTTAAGTATAGATTATCAAGAGATTAAACCAAGCATAACCTATCAAACTGAATAACAAATAATTAAGACAATCATTCAAACAATTTCAAACTCTGAAAAGCAGCGATTAGGTGAATTATATAATTAAATGAAATAGTTACCCATTTATGTTGCGTGAATAGTTTCCTCCATTGCCTTGGTTACGAGGGAATTAGCTCATCATAGTATAAATGCTCTCAAAATAATTTATTATAGCTCAAAAATGGTTTACAAATGATGAGAAGAAGAGAAAATGGTGTAAACAGCTAATGTGCGACCCACAGGAAGCGTCACACAAGAACGATACATATGAAATGCTGTAGTCTTTGGGAAACTACGACCCAAACTCCACTGTCGCTGTCACTGTTGAAGAACGACAGTCTTTTACAGTCTATTGTTCTTCGTGTTCATCTTCATGCAGCAGCAGAAACAGAGTTTTGTTAAACTCTGATTTCGTCTTCTCTAGCTCTCCCTAGCTCCCAAAACTCTCGACACCCTCTCTAGTAGACCCAAAGAACCTATTTATACCCAACAACAGCTCCAAATCTCGCCAATAACTCCAATATAATTCTTCATTATGCGGGCAGTGAATAACAATATTTTCCGAATATTTTCTTACCAAACTTGGAATTTCTTGCGTAAACTTCCTCCCTCCACGCTCCAAATCGATTCTTCACGACCCAAAGTGATGCTCGAGCCATTCCACATCATCAGAACACGTCCATAACTCTCCATGACGCGTGATTATCATCCTCCAGTGCATGCTTGCCCTGTTTTGAACTCGAGAATCAAAACACGTATTCCAGCCAAATTTGATCGAAACCACCACCCAAACTTTGTTCCTTATGCCAAATCACATCTTTCTGCCAATTTTCAGCGATTGAATCGCACTCTAACCCATTCATTTTGACAATCAAAATTCTGCCAGTTGAAAACTTCATTTCCCGCCAAAAACACAAATTCAAATTGTTGAAGAAGGTGCCCCTTATCCAGAGTACTGGGGTGCGAATATCAATTGGGGTGGAAATAGTAATTTTTCTGGGTTCCTCCGGGACATTTCTGGGACGCTTCCGGTGCATTTCTGGGGTGCCTACGGTACATTTCTCCGGGGTGTAAAACACTGCTTTTTGAGCCCATTTCGCCGCAAGGACTTATTTCTCTAAAATTTCCTACAAGAACAAAAAATAACACAATAAGTACTTAATCGAGTCTAACAATACAGAACATTGAGAACAAAATAGACACATAAATGCGTCTATCAAATACCCCCAAACTTATTATTTGCTAGTCCTCGAGCAAATTTATTCTAGAAAGGAAAATCATTTGAACCCCTAGGTGGCCCTAGTGGCGGAGTGTTGTCTCCGGAGGGTTTACCAGAGGTGTACCCACAAAACCTTTACTCCAGACCCTAGCTATCTAGGCAGAACTTTGGAAGGCACTAAAGAACCTCATTGGTTGGCATACTTATTGCTTATGGGAGGAAGAACCCTGATGCGAAATTCCAATTGTTGTACACGAGTTTGCACTCAAGCATACTAAAATTCATATAAAGTGACAGAGCTCTACTCAGATAGTTGCACTATGGACATCATATTCGGAGTCAAACTAATCATATGGATAGAAAAAGGAGATGGAAATAGAAAAATGTAGATGGTTTTGATGTTAACCAAATGATCGATGTTTCACATATCTGTCTGAAGGCCACTGCCAGAATGAACCTATCCTAATGGACTGAGATACCGGTCTGACTAATATCAACACAACTGGCATATACAAGGGAACCAGTGGTCAATAACTTAAATCTAGATTAAGGAAGACCACATTTTCTTAATGAAGTAATAACCTAAATAATTGCGGATCCTCTAAGTCAATCAGATATGACTTACATAGTTGACCACAGTGAAAGAGGTGGTCTTCCTTAAGAAAATGTGTCGACCCTAATATCCTAAAGTGATTAGGTTTAGTCTCAAAACTTAATAACCGACACATCTTAAAATAAAAAGTTCCCACAATTGGTTGAAAAGTTTTTGGTGGGAAAACAAAGTCAATCTTGGTATCATAGCCTGGGTTAACCACATCAACCAGAGGATGGGTTTCTAACAACAGAGCTTCTTTCTGGACATCATTAGGTTCGGGAAAACGTGTATGAAGATAATCTTGTAAGATGGTTGAGGCACAAATGTCAAGTCCTACAGGAGGGTACTTTCTAAGAGTTAAAGCACACGGAGAATGATAATCACCCCCAAACTTAGAGTTTTCTGTGTCTCTAGAAAGACTAGTCACAACTTCACTAATTTCTAGGTCATGAGATTCCTGGAAATGGTCAATAGATTCTTCTAAGTTGGGTTCATCCTCACTCATTTCTACGTGTTTATCATCTTCTAAGACTAGTGTTTCTAAATCGCTAGATTCTAAAGCAGTATTCTCAGGGTAAACTCTTTCCTCTAAACCATCATCACAATCATATAAAGGATTATCAGAGAAAGGCTCATAAACTAAGGTTTTAATCATAGTTACCTCCTCCGATTCACTGATAGGCACATCAAATAATGGATTATCCAACATACTGCAGGCTAAAGGATCATGAACTACATCGTCTAAAACGGTGGTATCTCTAGTCAAATCCACATCCTTTTGAATAGGTGCATAATTATTAAAATTATTTGGATTTGTATTAGAAACAACACTATCATTATAAAGCTCAATCGGAGTAACAAATTCCTGATCACTATGCCTACATATTTCATGTTCTTCATCAATACTATCCTCATCATAATCATCACTATAATAACATGAAAATGATCGAACCTCATCAAAACAAGTAGTGTTACCAATTATAACCTCGTCCTCTAAATTAGGCAAATATTCACTATTGATATCAAGGGTAGAATTAGAAACCCTATTTTAGAAATTTAGATTATTTCGAGCAGCATTAGCCAACTGTTCATTTTCTGCCTCTAGACGTGCCTGAATTTCACTGAGCATAACACTTATACGTTCACCACTCTCGTTTATCATCTCAGAATATCGTGTACACTCTTATTTTGAATTATTCATTGCAACTAAACATTTATACGTCCTTTCAATCCGTTGTTGGGTCTCTTCTAGAGATGGAACAGGTTCAGAAATATCATAATCAGGACTAGTTTCCAAAAACGAGTAACTAGTACTACAGTGTTCCTGATTTTCTTGCTCGTAAGACCAATTCGCGTGTGGATAGTAATTGGGCTCACCATGGTATGAACCATAACCTTGAAAAGGTTGGCGTTCCCAACTACTATTCCCACCATGGTCATAAAACTGATGATGTCCATATTCAAATTCAGGTCGATACTCATTGTATTGGCTTCTATCATACCAGTTCGACATTCTTAATTGCAAGGGAATTCTACACAACCACAAACAAGGACGACTCGACTCTACCAAAACAAACCTAAAGATTTCTAGCAAACAAAAAACATGATGGCTTCACTTAGATTGTTTTCTAGACCAGCTTCTATTCCTTCGAAAAGGAATACGTTACAATTTGAGCACACCCCTCTGGAATCAATCCGAGCTAATGTAAGTTGAATCGAGGCAAGGGAATCTTAGTAGAGCTTTGATACCCAAGGCCTCACCGCATTAGAAGGCGTCGCAGTCACGCATTCAACTCACAGAAACCATCATGAACTTTGAAGTGTGCTTAAAGAGCAACCAATATTTTTCGAATGAGTTTCCTATTAAGCTCGTTACCCTATCGGTCTCGTTCTATTCCAAATTTTAAAGCTTGGGTTCGCGTTATTTTTCATTTTCCTAATGCGGGCAAGAAGGGAGCGGTGATGAAATACGAACCCTTATCTTGTATTGGCCAGGCCTTGCCCTTTACTAGGAATTTAAAAACAGTCCAAATTTGTCCTCAATCAACGAATCACCTTAAGGAATACAGTAAACCCGCTGACAGGAGATTCGCGAGTGTTTTGATGGACTTACCTCCCGTACCAGACGGGGGATGAACCGTTGAAGTCGACTCGGGCCACGACTCCTATGTCATGTACGAACCCGAGGGGCCGAGACGATATAGTAATCATCGTCCTTCCCTGCACACAGTTTATATAAATTTTTTTTTAATAATAATACCCTTCCGTAGGGTTAAAAAAAATAAAATAATAAAGTCCAATTGTCCAGAATAAAGTCCAAATAAAAAGTCCAAAAATTACAAAAATTATGAAAAATAAAGCCTATTTACAAATCCTAAAAAAAAAATTATGTCTTTTTTTTTTCTTCTCTTTTAGCTTTTAGCTTTTAGCTTTTTGTTCCCAAGTCCTTAGTATTCCACTTCGAACATGTAAATCAAAGACACAAAAAGAAACGTAAAAAGGAACAAATAATAGTAAAAAAAATAATAAAAACCTAAAAATTCTACCTAAGCACAAATCCACGTCGGCGACGCCAAAATGATTAATGTTTTTGATTGTGATTGTAGTAAATAGGATTCGTTTCAGACTTGTGAAGGAAATGGAATTTTTAGATTTAATAAAATTATATAGAAAATTATTAACAATGGGTGCGAGAGGTAACCAAGACACTAGATTCCACTATTATGTAAAATTGAATGATAAATATTTCAAAACTCTATTCAATTTTTAAGTCCTCTTTTATCTTTAATTCACTATCAATCATACAAATTCTCAAACATTATTTGTAAACCTTAAGCATAGATTATCAAGAGATTAAACCAAGCATAACCTATCAAACTGAATAACAAATAATTAAGACAATCATTCAAACAATTTAAAACTCTGCAAAAGCAGCGATTAGGTGAATTATATAATTAAATGAAATAGTTACCCATTTATGTTGCGTGAATAGCTTCCTCCATTGCCTTGGTTACGAGGAAATTAGCTCATCATAGTATAAATGCTCTCAAAATAATTTATTATGGCTCAAAAATGGTTTACAAATGATGAGAAGAAGAGAAAATGGTGTAAACAGCTAATGTGCGACCCACAGGAAGCGTCACAAAAGAACGATACATATGAAATGTTGTAGTCTTGGGAAACTACGACCCACACTCCACTGTCGCTGTCACTGTTGAAGAACGACAGTCTCTTACAGTCTATTGTTCTTCGTGTTCATCTTCATGCAGCAGCAGAAACAGAGTTTTGTTAAACTCTGATTTCGTCTTCTCTAGCTCTCCCTAGCTCCCAAAACTCTCGACACCCTCTCTAGTAGACCCAAAGATCCTATTTATACCCAACAACAGCTCCAAATCTCGCAAATAACTCCAATATAATTCTTCATTATGCGGGCAGTGAATAACAATATTTTCCGAATATTTTCTTACCAAACTTGGAATTTCTTGCGTAAACTTCCTCCCTCCACGCTCCAAATCGATTCTTCACGACCCAAAGTGATGCTCGAGCCATTCCACATCATCAGAACACGTCCATAACTCTCCATGACGCGTGATTATAATCCTCGAGTGCATGCTTGCCCTGTTTTGAACTCGAGAATCAAAACACGTATTCCAGCCAAATTTGATCGAAACCACCACCCAAACTTTGTTCCCTATGCAAAATCACATCTTTCTGCCAATTTTCAGCGATTGAATCGCACTCTAACCCATTCATTTTGACAATCAAAATTCTTCCAGTTGAAAACTTCATTTCCCGCCAAAAACACAAATTCAAATTGTTGAAGAAGGTGCCCCTTATCCAGAGTGCTGGGGTGCGAATATCAATTGGGGTGGAAATAGTAACTTTTCTGGGTTCCTCCAGGACATTTCTGGGACGCTTCCGGTGCATTTCTGGGGTGCCTACGGTACATTTCTCCGGGGTGTAAAACACTGCTTTTTGAGCCCATTTCGCCGCAAGGACTTATTTCTCTAAAATTTCCTACAAGAACAAAAAATAACACAATAAGTACTTAATCGAGTCTAACAATACAGAACATTGAGAACAAAATAAACACATAAATTTAAAGTGGGTTGTAGTAATGAGGTTCAAACTCTCGGACTTGTGAAGATTAAATTTAAAGATTTAATAAAATTATATACAAAATTATTAACAATGGGTGCGATAGGTAACCAAGACACTAGATTCCACTATTATGCAAAATTGAATGATAAATATTTCAAAACTCTATTCAATTCTTAAGTCCTCTTTTATCTTTAATTCACTATCAATCATACACATTCTCAAACATTATTTGTAAATCTTAAGTATAGATTATCAAGAGATTAAACCAAGCATAACCTATCAAACTGAATAACAAATAATTAAGACAATCATTCAAACAATTTAAAACTCTGCAAAAGCAGCGATTAGGTGAATTATATAATTAAATGAAATAGTTACCCATTTATGTTGCGTGAATAGCTTCCTCCATTGCCTTGGTTACGAGGGAATTAGCTCATCATAGTATAAATGCTCTCAAAATAATTTATTATAGCTCAAAAATGGTTTACAAATGATGAGAAGAAGAGAAAATGGTGTAAACAACTAATGTGCGACCCACAGGAAGCGTCACACAAGAACGATACATATGAAATGCTGTAGTCTTTGGGAAACTACGACCCAAACTCCACTGTCGCTGTCACTGTTGAAGAACGACAGTCTTTTACAGTCTATTGTTCTTCGTGTTCATCTTCATGCAGCAGCAGAAACAGAGTTTTGTTAAACTCTGATTTCGTCTTCTCTAGCTCTCCCTAGCTCCCAAAACTCTCGACACCCTCTCTAGTAGACCCAAAGAACCTATTTATACCCAACAACAGCTCCAAATCTCGCCAATAACTCCAATATAATTCTTCATTATGCAGGCAGTGAATAACAATGTTTTCCGAATATTTTCTTACCAAACTTGGAATTTCTTGCGTAAACTTCCTCCCTCCACGCTCAAAATCGATTCTTCACGACCCAAAGTGATGCTCGAGCCATTCCACATCATCAGAACACGTCCATAACTCTCCATGACGCGTGATTATCATCCTCCAGTGCATGCTTGCCCTGTTTTGAACTCGAGAATCAAAACACGTATTCCAGCCAATTTTGATCGAAACCACCACCCAAACTTTGTTCCCTATGCAAAATCACATCTTTCTGCCAATTTTCAGCGATTGAATCGCACTCTAACCCATTCATTTTGACAATCAAAATTCTTCCAGTTGAAAACTTCATTTCCCGCCAAAAACACAAATTCAAATTGTTGAAGATGGTGCCCCTTATCCAGAGTGCTGGGGTGCGAATATCAATTGGGGTGGAAATAGTAATTTTTCTGGGTTCCTTCGGGACATTTTTGGGACGCTTCCGGTGCATTTCTGGGGTGCCTACGGTACATTTCTCCGGGGTGTAAAACACTGCTTTTTGAGCCCATTTCGCCGCAAGGGCTTATTTCTCTAAAATTTCCTACAAGAACACAAAATAACACAATAAGTACTTAATCGAGTCTAACAATACAGAACATTGAGAACAAAATAGACACATAAATGCGTCTATCACAACGCATGCGAGGTTGACCGAGCTATGCTCTAACAAGAAGGTACCGTGGTGGCGAAGGCTCCGACGTGGGCAATAGTTTTCCTGTAACTCTACGCGTCCAGCGCGAAGGCTGCTTTACTTCGACAAGGTATCTCTATAGGGGATATATTACTTTTTCTTATTGCCTCATGAATGGATTTCTCACTCCGAGGATCCGAGTATTGACATGTGCGCAATTATGTCTTGCCTTGTCTCATCGTCAATCTTGACGGAGGGTGTCTATTCTAACCCAATTTGTACCCAATCAAAAATTGACTTTCTCTTAGCAAAAAGTTTCTTTCATTGATTACTAAGGTTCATAATACCTTTGATGAGGGACAAAACATGGTGTGCTATTGCCCGTTCCCTTCTTATCATGAGTGATCACCATTCTCTTACGGGTAGTACTTTTTTAGGTACATTGCATTCCAAGGGTGTTGTAGTACTTCACCTTTGAGGGTCCTTAGGTAGTATGACCCTTTTCCAGCGATATCGTGTATGATATAGGGCCCGTCCCACGTCGGAGCTAGCTTGCCCCACTCCTTCTTTCTTTGATATGGTGGTATCTGACATAATACGTATTCTTCGACCATAAAGTTTCTAGGGATGACCCGTTTGTTGTATTCGTGAGCTAGCCTTCGTTGATAGTTTACCATCTTCTGCAAAGCCACTTACCGCCTTTCTTCAAGATCATCGAGCTTTCCTAACATTAGGTCCGTTGTTAGGTTCTTCTCCCATGCCTCCGTTTTTGTTGTGGGAAGTATTATCTCTGTTGGAGTTTCTCCTGTGGAAGCCCTTCTTGTAGTTCGGTAGGCCCACATGACATTGTGCAGTTGTTCGCACCATCTTTTCTTGTATGCTCCTAGATTTTTCTTCAAGTTCATCGTTATTGTCTTATTAGTCGCCTCCGCTTGTCCATTGCTCTTAGGGTATATAGGAGTGGACTTGTTTTTCTGAATGTTGAAAGTATCGAACAACATATCTATGTTCTTTCCTTGCAACTGCTTGCCATTGTCAGAGACTATAGCGGTTGGTATCCCGAACCTGCATATGATTTGTTCAAATAAGAATTTAAAGACATTTATGTCCCTAATCCTTGCCAAAGCCTTTGCTTCCACCCACTTGGTGAAGTAATCTGTATCCACAATAAGGTATCTTCTCTTTGAGGTTTCCTCTATCAAGGGTCCGACAATATCAACCCCCCACTTGACAAATGGACAAGGGATGATGACTGAGTTGAGCTTCGTTGCTAGTGCTTTAATTTTCCTGGCAAAGCATTGGCATCTCTCACAGCGCTTAGCCACGTTTTTTGAATCTTCGTCCATGCTTAGCCAGTAATATCCTTGTATTTTGGCTTTGACCGCCAAGGACCTTCTTCCGCTGTGATTGCCGGCATCTCCGCTGTGTATATCATGGAGTATCCTTCTGCCCTCAGTTCGTGAGAGGCACCGCAACAGGGGTCCAAGAAATGACCTCCTATACAGTATCCCATCTCGTAGGATGTACATTGCTTCTTTCGATTCGATCTTCCGAGCTTCCTTGACATATGATGGTAAGGTACCTTTGTCAAGGTATTGGTGAATTGGAATCCTCCAATCATCTTCCGCTTCGTCCTCGATGTCTTCGTTGTTTTCGTCCGACATAGGTTGATCTTTGTCAGATCCTTCGACTTCGTTATCCGGCTCTTCTTCGTCCGCTTTTCCTTTTTCAGCTTCTCTCATGGCTCGAGTTTGAACAACCATAGCCTCCTCGACTCCTGAGATTGGTCCTTCTATAGAAGGCTCATATATCCTTCCAATTTTCACGGAGGTGGTATTTCTATCCCTTAGAATCGATGATATGAATGCTAAGGCATATGCGTGTCTGTTATATTTTCGACAGACATGTCTGAACGTAACGTTGTTAATTTTTGACGCATGCTCTTGTGCTAGCTTTAGGTACGAACATAGTACCATATCCAAAGTTTGATATTTGAGCTCGATTTGTCTAATGACTAACTGTGAATCACTAGTCAAACGAACATCTGACAAGCCTAGCTCCCGTGCCAAGCGCAGACCATGTATGACCGCCTCATATTCTGTGATGTTATTAGTGTACTGTTGGAATTCTAACCTGAACGCATAGATGAGTCGGTCTCCGGTAGGGGTTGTTATTACAATCTCTATGCCTGCGCCTTCTCCATTAGAGGATCCATTTACGAATATCTCCTACCTTCGTGAATTCTGAGGTTCCAAGAGGTCTTCTGGTTCTTGCTTGTCTTCCTCCATTTCTGTGATGTCATCTATCTCCTCTTCGTCATTGAGAGGTAGGTCCGCTAGGAATTATGCTAAGATTTGTGATTTCTCAGCCTTCCTAGTTTCGAAGATTATGTGGAACTGTTTGACCATGGCATTCCATTTTGCACCCTTCCGACTTTTTTTGTGCTGTCGAGGATTTGACTTATTTGAGCCTTTGTGAAGACTTAGATGGTATGTGCATCGAAATATATCCTTAGTTTATGTGTTTCCACTACTAAGGCATATATGAGCTGCTCCACCTTGGTATAATTACGCTTCGCTGAACTGAGTGTTTTGTTGATGTAGTATATGGGCTTCTCTCCTTGTCCTTGTTCTCGTACCAATACTGCGCTCACAACGTAGCTTGTTGCTGCTAAGTACAAGGTGAGAATTTCACCTGGCTCCGACTTCTATAGGATAGGTACCGCAGTCAAATATTCCTTGATTTTTTGGAAGGCTTGCTCGCACTCCGTGGTCGACATGAACCTGCTTCTCTTCCTTAGTGTATCAAAAAATGCTTTGCATTTGTCTGACAATCTTGCTAAGAATCTTCCCATGGAAGCTAAGATTCCATTTAGCTTTTGTACTCCTTTTAGCGTCTGTGGAGATGGCATTTCCATTATTGTTCGGACCCTTTCGGGATCCACTTTTATTCCTCGCTTAGTTACCAAGTATCCTAGGAATTTTCCTGAGGTTACTCCGAACGTGCATTTATCCGGGTTTACCTTCATGTGAAAACTTCTCATGGCTTCGAATGTTTACCTTAGGTCTGATAGATGGTGTTTCGCTTCTTTGCTCTTGACAAGCATATCGTCCACGTAGACTTCCAGTATCTTGCCTATCCATGGTTTAAAGATTTTGTCTACCAATCGCTGGTATGTTTCCCCCGCGTTTTTTAGTCCAAAAGGCATCCTTGTATAGCAATACAAGTCTCGTGGGGTAAATAACGCAGTATGCTCCTAGTCTTCTTCTGCAAGGGCGACTTGGTTGTAACCTGAGTATCCATCCATGAAGGATAGCCTCTGGTGACCTTCAGTTGCATTGACTAGTTGGTCAATGTTTGGCAGCGGGTAGCTGTCTTTGGTGCAGGCTTTGTTGAGATTGATAAAGTCGATGCAAATGCGTACACCTCCGTTCTTCTTGGGTACGATCACCATGTTGGATATCCACGTGGATACTTGACTTCTCGTATGAATCCTGCGGTTAGTAGCTTTTGTAACTCCTTTTCCACCGCTTCATGGTAGATGTACGCCACCTTACGGATGCACTGCTTGAATGGTGGTCTTTCTGGTTTGAGCCGAAGGTGGTGGGAGACCAAATTCGGGTCAATTCTAGGCATGTCTTCCATTGACCACGCAAAGACATCTGCGTAGTCCCTCAGTAGCCTTTGTAGCTGCATCTCCTCTTCCTCTTCAAGTAAAGTTCCGATGTTGACCATCTTTGGTTCCACCTCCGTTCCGATGTTGATTTTCTTTGTTGGTTCCACCGGTGATAAGGTTTGTTTCTGAGGACGTTGAGGAGTGCTTTTCTGTAATTGTCATTTGGCAGAGACGTTTGCCCCTGGAGTGGCATAGGTGCTTGTCTCCGGAACTGAGGTGGCTTCGGGTACTGAGAAGGCTCCGTCCTTCACTTCTTTAGTGTTTGCCTTTCGTATTTTACTTTCGTGTTGCTGGGCGGCAGCTATTTCTTCGTTGAGTCTGACCTCTGCTAGATTTCATAGCCTTGCGTCTTTCTGGTCACCCTTGATTTCCATTTCACCCATGGGTGTAGAGAATCGAATGTACTGATGATATGTCGAAGTTGTTCCTCGTAATCTATGGACCCATAGCCTTCCCGTGATTACATTGTAGGGCGAAGGTGCCTCCACCAGACATAACCTTGTATTTTTTACTAAGGGTCCTGCACGTACCTGCAAGACGATTTCTCCTTTTTTCCTAGAGACTGCTCCATTGAAACCGTATATTGTGCAAGTGAAAGAGTCCATCTGATCTACTGTCAAACCCATACGTAGGTAGGGTTCGTAAAATATTACATTTAACGAGCTGCCCCCGTCAACGAGGACCTTCGTGACGTTCCATCCATGTATTGTAAGAGTGATCACAAGTGGATCATTGTGCATCTCGACCTCCTGATTGACGTCTTTTGTTGAGAATGTTAATGGCGTGGCCATCCATTCTTCCCAAGTTCTAGTAGGTGGTCCGCTTAGCTTGAACACTTCGTGGGCTTCTAGCTTTCTCCTGTTTCGAGCTAACTCGAGGATGTGTTCGAGTAGATCCTCCTGACCTCCACTGGAGAAGGTAATCATGTTGATGTACTTGCCGTCCTGAGGTAGTTCTGCCCTTTTCTTGGGGTCTACCTCAATATCAGCTGGTTGTATCTGCACGTACTCCATGAACTTTCCTTCGTCTATGAATATCTGGATCGTGTTCCTTAGGTGATAGCATGTATCAGTTGTATGCCCATAGTACTGGTGGTACTCGCAGTATTCCTTAGCCTCCTTTGTTTTATCTGGTTGCTTTCCCCTAGTGTTAGGGTAGGGAAAGCCTGGCTTCGCTCCTTCTTTGCTTAAGATGTGGGAGAATGTGGTGTTTAGCTTTGTGTAGATCTTATCTACGTACTCGTGTCTTTCTTTTCCGCTACCTTTGCATCTACGTATTTTGATCTTTTATCTCGAGAGCTGGTTTTGCCCCCAGTCTCGTTTTGCCTTTTAGGTATATCCGGAATTGGTTCCAGAGAGTTGGTTCGTTGTGGACATGTTGTTGTCTTTGCTTGTGCCCTAGGGTTGTCCTTCTGGATTTCTTCGAATATGATGTAGCGGTCTTGGACAACCCTGAGCTCTCCTTCAAAATCAAGGGCTCGGTTGTAAAGCTCCACGAATATGGATGAGGTTCTGTCAAGCCCATACTTATAGCAATTAATGCTAATTTCTGGATTGACTTTCCCTATTGCTTGGCATGTTTCTTCCACCTGTTTGTGTATTGCATCAATGTCTCCCGGGGTCCGATAGCTAATGCAAATAGCCTATCTAACCCTGCCTTTGTTAACTTGTTGTACATGTATGTCTCCAAGAAAACCGTAGATAATTGCTCAAAGGAGTCAATTGAGTTTGCTGGTAAATTGTCATACCATGCCAATGTTGATCCCGTCAAGATTGCCGGGAAGTAATTGCAAAGTACTACCTCATCTCTTTCCCAATGGGCAAGGACATGAGTGTAGTACCGTAGGTGGGCTGCGGGATCGGATGTACCGTTGTATGCTTGAAATGTAGGCACAGGGCATTTCGGAGGGATGGGTTCCCTCAAAATGCGAAAATACAACGAAGATGTTGTTGCTTCTTGTAGTACCTCTTCTAGTCTTGCGCCTGTGTGGCCTGTTTTTAGTCCTTGTATCTCCTTCCACAATTTTTCCATTTGCTCCATAACCATGCTCACGTTGTGAGCATCTTTAGAAAATGTTTCGTCGTAGTAGGACTGGGAGGGCTTGTATGTTGGATCCGTCTCATCTGGATCACGACGTGTTCTTCTGGATCCCCTTGCTAGGTTAGCCTTTGATGGGTTGAGATCCACCCTTCGTCTTCTTGAGAAAGCTCTGTTTTCACGCCTCTTTAGCGGAGGGTGAGTTTGGGAACCTTCGATTTGCACGTCTAGCATGTCTTTTAGGTTCTGGTTTTCCTGAGCCATCACGTGTATTACATCCTCATGCTCCTTGTTTCGTAGTAGCAAAGCTGCTACTTGTGCTGCTATTTGTTATTCGTTGTGGATTCCACCATCCTTCGGAGTGTTGTCGGCCGGATCCTCAGAGTTAGCCATTCCTTCTTCTATGAACGGTGCGTCTGGATCTATCTGGATTGGAGTTAGGTTTTCCAATCCTCGTCCTGTAGGAACTAAGGTTCTGGGTAACCCTGTGTTGGCCGCAGGTGGCTACGTGATATTGGGATGCTCTGGGAATGGCATGTCGTAAAGTGGTTGAGCTTCCGATGTTTGCCCCATCCCTTCGGCAGGAACAAGTGGTTTGTTAGCAATTGTCCTTCGTGCTATTTCACTTTGCCCATCCTCTGCTTTCGTTCGTTGATTTGCTTGAGATGGCTTTTGAGATCTTCCTCGTGTGACTGCTGGTCGTGAGCTTGTTGGTACATCACTTGGTTTCTGCATGCCTTCGGTTTTGCTATCCTGTAGTCACAGAAAAAACAACAAAAATTTGCTACTTGGGTGTCTTCGTCGAAAGTGGCAATTAATGCTCTGACACAGAAGACGGCTAAGCATCTTTTAAGAAAAATGACTGAAAAGACGTTTGGAAAGACAGGTATTAAATTTTTATGACACCCTTGGAAGAAACAACCTTAAGCGTTGAAAACCAATAGAAAAAAGGGTCAGATCTTCCCAAAAAACATGGTTATTAAATGCTTTAGAAGATTTTTTCCCTTAAACTTTTACTGAGATTCCTATGCAGTCTGAGGTACTCAGATCTAAAGGATGCTTTGTCGGAAAAGGCTGGTTTTAGTACAAAATAAAAGTTTTAGCGTTTTTTTTTTGTTTTTCTTTTTGAAAAGTTTTGTAGATCTGTGAGATTGCTAGTCTTTAGAGGCTATGAACTCAAATAACTTGCGAAAACAACGGACGAACCCATCACTAGAAAGTGAGATTCATCACTGTTGAGCTCAGATATCTTCGTTTAAAGAAGATGCATAAGTAAAATAAATGACGGAATATAAAAACTCAAGCTGGTGAGAAAAACGTTCTAGCGCCAAACTGGGACTACTCATTTTCCCGTAGTCTACGTAATGTGTACAGCTCGGAGAATCAGATACTAAGTAGTATTGATGCCTCTGTTGAAATGATAATGATAAGTAGTAAAGGGTACTCAACATCGCAATAAAAACTAAGAATACGAAGATAATATAAAAGCTGCTAAGTTATCATGAGACACAAGAGATTACGTGGTTCGACTTTCATCTACGTCCACGGGGTAATGAGTGATTGTTTTGTGTTAAGTTATGGTGGTTACAAAGATCTTAAATGCTTCCTAAAGTAATAGAGAGAACCCAAGTTGAACTAAATACTTAAGTTCTAAACATTAAAGAGGTATAAGCTTAAGACTAGATCTTCTCTCCTAGATATTGAATGCCTCTAGTTTGTTGGTGAGGCTTGGTATTTATAGCCCCTTCTACTCCCAGTATATCTTTGCTGCCTCTGGGTCCATCGTTTCCTGATATACCTTTAGTACAGATGGTACCTTCGTTCGCCGCGTGCTCTCTTCAGTCGAACTCTGCCACCTCAGCTGACCCACGCTCCTTTGGGAACTCCCCAGCCTCAGTACATATTGTACCTTTGTTCACCGCCAACCTCTGCCAATCTTGTTCTGCCACATTATCTCTCTCCACGTGCCTTGATTATGCGTGTAGATAAGAGATTTGTGCATTTAATGCTGATTAGATATGTCATCTACCTCTGTCCCTTCGCGAACTGCTCTTCCATAGACTAGGCTTTTACTTCTTTCATCTTAGCCGTCGAGACATCCTTTCTTGGGGCGAGATAAAGTAGATTTACGAAGGTATCCTCTGTCACTTGGATTCCTCTGTATAGCGAGGGCTACACAGTTATCTTGTATGCGACCACTGAGATCCAGACACGTGCTCCGCGGAATATTGGTATTCACAGAAATAGAGTCTTGCAGAGGAAACGTCTATCTTGGTAGAATAGGATTTGCAAATTAGGGTTCACTTGGAAAAAACCCTAATTTTCTCTCTTGTTTTCGTCTGACTCCTTTAGACACTCTGGATAGGCTTGGAAGGTGTGAATCTATCTTGTGGGGTTAGCACCTTGTATGACGAAAACTCGTTCAACCCCTTACACTAATTAAACACTCCTTTTCGAGCGAAAATACCTATCTTTGAAACCAAGGGTATTTTCATCAAAAGCTAATATGAGCATGATTTTTCTTACATGAAAGACTTCGTGAGACTCCTTAGGCACAGTCATGGCTTGAGAGAGAAAGAGTGAGGGAGGCGCATGTCTTGTCTTGGTTTTGAAAATTGTGAACTCAAACTTCCATGTTTGAGCTAAACTCCCTTTTATTTTCTCTGACATTCTGTTTTTCTGGATTCCGTTTCAATCCCATTCTTCTTCGAACATTTATAGAACTCAATATTCATGTGTATGAGGCCTTTGGAATGAGTATATGAGAGCTTGGTCTGTCTCTGGCTATATTAAGGCTTTCTTCTTTGAAAATACTCAAAATTGCAATATAAGGATATTTTGGTTAAAATCCCTTATGAGCTCATTTTTGTTGAAGAGTAATGTGCTAAAAGGGATTGAGATAGGCTTAGAGAACCGTCCAGTAGAATGGGAGAGGCTCGGTCCCTTCTCTTTTAGAATAAATCCGTTTTTCACCAAATTCTTGAAATTAGGGTTATTTTCGTCAAAACCCTAATGCTCTTCGGCTTTGATCCTCTGAAAAAATTCCGAGAGAATAAATCACGTCCCACTGTCCTAGGAGAGCATTCCCACTCCCATGAAAAGGGCTTGTCCATGGTTTGGAGAAATTTTTAGAAGAAAGAAAAACCTCAGTTTCCTTATTTGATCCAAATTCCTCTAATTTCCTCTTTTAGCTCCAACTCCTTTTCCTTTTGCTTCAAGGCTTCCTTTTTGAAGTTAAATTGAAAAGAGAAGAGATATTCTGACGTGCCTTAATGTTTGGAAACCGATCCCCTCCTCCCACTAATTTTATTGCCACTAAAATTTCATATTTTGGCTGTGACATGCATATACGCATGCATAACTTGTTTACGTGAATAATTCTCCTACGTTCTTCTCTTGTATTGTCTAATATCTTTTGCATAGAAAAGAAATCAACCTTCTTTTTGTTTTGTTCTCATCTCAAAACAAAAATGACAGTAGGAGCAACATGGGTGATTCCGCAACGAGCAATGAAGCCGCCATCAATAAAGAGATCCCTAATTTCGTTGACGAGTTTTATCGCTTTAATAAATTGATTTATAGTTACCCTAGCCACCATGTAAGTTATGATCTCGTTTTCTTAGTGAATGTGTGCTTCTCCATTCATGGCTATGAGAACACTTTGAGAAGTATGCCCATGTTCCTCGTTCGCTGAAGGCCAGTGATCCTCTAGTAGCTAGAATTTGTCGTTGGTGTAATAGATATATGATTCAACAACTGTCTGCATTGATGGATGACGAGAAATCTGTCACTTTTCCTTGGACACGGATTCCTGAGGGTGTAGCTCAGCTGCAGTCCTTTTCCTTAATGAATGATGTTGTTCTACTCCCTCTTGATTATGATTATTTGTCCGAAGAAGAGGCTACATACACATTTAGTTGTAAGCCTGGTCATGTTTTGAGTTTGAGTTTGAATAGTATTGGTGAACTCTCGGTGCAAGTTTATAAAATAGATAAGACAACTCGTCAAATAAACTTCGACCATGGCGTCCCTGTTCGTAAAGGACCAACTTCCATAGCGAGAGTACGACGTGAAATTTGCATTGTAATTGGACTCCTGAGAGAATTTCCTTTGCCTGAGCTCAAAGAACTTTTCACATATCACCCAAGGCTCAACAATATTAGAAAGAGCAACTGATAAGAGTACAAAACGTTTTGCAGGGGATTCCGGCGGATGATGTAGTTTTTGCAGTTCATGGAGAAAGCCTTAAGCGCGCGTCTCCTAACTCCGAACAAGTAAGTATCAAGTAATTTGGTTAATCTCAGTGGTAGCATAACCTTTCATAATACTAATGATTTTGTGTCCAGGTTGGCCGTTCCGTTCGTACTCTAAGTGAAGTAAGTTCTCAGTAACACAAAATTGAGGTTAACAGAATTGTGAATGAACTTGAGCTTGTTGATGGTGGTACCTCTCCTTCATCAAGCGTTAATACTACACCGGTAAGTTTTAATTATTATAATTACTCATTTAATGTCCATGCATATTTGTTTAACCACCACATGCATAGGTTTAGTCGTTGTTGGCTAGAATTCCAGAAACAAACTTCAGAATTGAGACATCTGAGGAGAATTGTCACAGATTCTTCATACATATTCGGATTTGAGCACCGACCCCTACTTTTTAGGAAAAAGAATAATCAATCCAATGCAAAAATAAAGACTTGATTTCGAGCTCGTTAGGTCAGTCTAAACCCTGTGTACATTTGGTTTCAGGAATTCCACATAGAATTTCAGAAACTTTTCAGATTGTGTCTACTTCGGTGTTGGGGACACATATCCTAGCTAGTTTGTCCATTTGAGGCGTACTTTTGATATATTGTTGGGAAGACCCAGGAGAATATATTTTATTCAGGAAGGATCACCAAATTGTTTATGGATTACCACGGGCTTTCATTTCTTAGTGATGCAGTGTACAATAATCCGACTCCCAAGAGGAATCCTTGGATTCTTGACATAACCCAATACGGTGGAAACGACCCTTAGAGTATCATGAACATATTATACATCTTTAAATAAGTATTAGTCGTGATTTTGGCTTCCATAGGCCAGAGACATGCCCGTCCTTTGTTTTTACGTTTATACCCTTTGTTGGTAAAAAAACGTATTTTATTGATTCTTCATGAAAGGGTGACACCCGAACGAACCCATGAGAATTATTATAGACATGATCTGGACTTCTTGAGAAAAAAACAAGTATATGACTTTAGGCATGAGGGTAGGCTTCTTCTTTTGTTCATGAGGCCTGACATGTCCTTAACTGACCAAAACCCCAACCGTGCGTCACATATATCTTCAATTTTATGTCTTCTTGATATAAATAATTCCTTGTGCTGCGGGATCATACCTTAGGCACTTATTAAGAAATGATTATTGATAATGGGGCGGATGATATTTTCCTAAACAACGAATCGAGTGTGCAACAGTCCCTGATTATTAGTAATCCCGAATCACAAAGAGGTGAGGCGGAGCATAAGGGCATAGTTGGTTATCCTATTGCTGGTGATGACTTCATGGGATATTTTACCCTTCTGAAACCGAATGAGACATTGGTGGGGGATTTTGGCGTCTCTACCAAATATGTCGAGCTGTACCGGTTGATTCGGCAAAGATATGGTCATATTGCTACAATGGAGATAATAACTTATGATGCTCATCCACGATCGAAATAGTTAACGACTTGTTGGAGATCATTGATGCAATAAGGGACTTGACTCTGAACAACATCCCTTCTGGTTACTTCATAGATCTTGAAAAGCTTGTGACCACTTGTGGAAATCTTCGCCTAGAGGAGAAACTGGTAGCCGAGGAGGTGGAGCGTGCAAAACAAACGACCCGAGATGCAGAAGTCAAAGTGTAGGAGATGAACAGGAAGAAAGAAATATTTTCCTGAAGAGAAAAGCTCGTTTTGGATGGTTTCCTTTAGATTGATTTATTTGAGGATAAGTTTTACGAATAGCGGTAATTTTAGGTAAATTTTGAACTTTTGATATGATACTTTGCTAAATACTTGAGCGCGATGAGATTTGCACACAGTTTATTGAATGAGTAAGTGAATTTTTTGAAAGAAAATCTAACCACTAACTTGGATGCTAAGGCAAAAGAATTAACGAAAACAGATCCTACTAGATAAGTCGTAGACACGTATCCTGAGTCTGAATCCTATCCAGTCCCCAACGGGGAGTTTTCCTTCATCCATGGAGTTTGCTAAGCCTCATCTTCTAAGATAACGACTTGGTTATTCCCAGAAGAAAGACTCACCACATATCTGACTGCTTACAGTAGCGATGTAAGTTGTAGATGGTGGATTTTCGACAAAGGCTAAAATCGTAAACTCATAATTATACGAAGATCTGATCCAGCAACCAGACGTGAGTATCGAGACACGGGTCTCTCATTGAATTCTCAATGAAGAGTACTTTCTCTCAGAGTAGATGTAGATATGTAGTCTCACGACTGGACAACGGCATATCTCATGAATACTGAATACTTTCAGTGACTATTTCTATATAGTATCACGAGATGGACGGCTCCTAGACAGCTTGCTCTGCTAGTATAGAGCGATAACGTCTTCAGGAACAAACAACGAGTTTACCCTGACTATATAAAGGATATGACTTACCGACAAGCTCATATCAGGATAATTAATGCTCCTAGACATCTTGCTCTGCTAGTATAGAGCCACAAATTTAATTGTTCCTAATTACAATTGCTCTTATTCCATGGTCGAATCCACGACTGGTCCCATGGAATGGCAATAACAATTGCTCCTATTCCTTGGTCGAATCCACGACTGGTCCCATGGAATGGCAATAACAATTGCTCTTATTCCTTGGTCGAATCCAAGACTGGTCCCATGGAATGGCAATAAAAATTGTTCTGATTCTATGATCGAATCCACGACTTGATCTCATAGAATAACAATAACTATATTATCTCATTACTCCGATTTCATGATCGAATCCACAACTGGTCTCATAAATGGTAATAGATAAATCTTAATTACTCAGATTCTATGGTCGAATCTACGATCCCATGGAATGGTAATGCTCACTTTATTATTCTGAATTCGTAGTCGAATCCTCAACTGATCTTATGAATTAATAATAAACATCTTATTACTCAGTTTTGTGAATTATTCTCCACCGAATTCCACAATTAGTAATAAACAATCAACAACTGGGCGTCTGAACTACCTTTAAGTAAGCCCCGATTCAAATGGTGAAGGTGTATTCAACGACGATACACTAACAGTCACCGCACGAACGAGTATTTCAAAAATACAACGAAACGATGAACCTATGCAAAATAGAGAAGAAAATAATAAATAATTAAAAATATTGACCAGGGTGCTGGGAGCATGGACACATGAACGAACGACCGACCGTGTCGTGTTCAATCTCACGCCAGTTTTATATTTTTAATGCATTTTTATTATTTTCCATGATTTGATGAAAATTCTCTCATTTTATCAAATCTCCTTCGTCTCGAGGAAACTCCTCGGTTTCATGGTACTTCCATAAATCCATAAAAAATAATATAAAATTAAGGAAAGGAGTGTGGCGCATGACCATTGGCCAACCGGCCATGCCTTGGTCCCAACCGGCCCCACACCCCACGGTTCCTTATTATTTTATTATTATTGTTATTATTTCTCTAATTTCATGAAAAAAATCCTTGATTTCATGGTATTTTTGCACAAATCATCAAATAATAATAAAATAAAATAAATTATGAAAACTTGTGGGACCGGGCCTTGGCTGGCTGGCCGTGCCCTAGCCGGTCCCATACGCCCCTTTGTTTTATTATTTTATTATTAGTTTTCCTTGAATTCATCAAATTCCTTGATTTCATGGTATTTCTCTCAAATTAGGAAAAATTCCCTCAATTCATCAAAAATACATGAAAAATACTCAAAAATTAGGGAAACTCGTGGGACTGGCCCAAGCCGGCCGGCCATGCCTTCTACGGTCCCACACGCCCTTGTTTTTATTATTTTAATATTTTTGCTTCCTTGAACTCATGAAAACTCCTTCAATTCATGGAAACTCCCTAAATTCATCAAATTTCTCAAAATTCATGAATTTTTCATAAAATCATCAAAATATTATAAAATTAAGGAAAAGACACCACGGGACCGTGGTCACGACCGGCCGACTATGCCTTGACCACGGCGGTCCCACGCCTCCTCATTCCTTATTTTACAATTATTTCTCATCATCTCTTGGTGTTTTCCTCAGTTTCGTCGAAACCCTAATTTTGGCATATTTTCTCGAATGGATGCTCAATTGCACGCCAGAAAATATCAAAATTCTCAGGACTGAGACGCGGACGCCTTGGGGACACGAGCATGCTATCTTAACCGACCAAGATTGACTCTTTGGCCCATGGAAGCCGGTCCCATCAATTTTCACAATTTTGACCTAATTTGCACAATTGCTCGTATTAGGTCCAAAACTCTCCCAAACACTTTGGATTTTCATGAAGTGATCGTCAGGCGGTCACGGGACAACCCAGGGCCGGTTTCATGACTCCATGGTCGGTCCCTCGCCTCGTCATAATTAATTAGGTTTTCTCACCTAAGGCTCAGAAGAACATTTTTGAATAAATGATTAAGCCAGCATTTAATCATTCTTCCACCAATAAATCGTCAACTCTTCAGGAGTTCTTCGTATTTGCTCACGTGAGCATATGTACACTGCATGGTTGATCCACGGTCCCATGTAGTCGCTCCCTCCTTCGTCCCATGGTTGAAATTCTGACGAACCACGAATTGATCATCAATTGATCAAATTAGGGTTTCTGAATCCAAGGATCATCATTCCAGATTCTAACCTTAATAATTTTACGACGACCTCACGGTCATTAATTTTATCAATTATGCTCGGTTCAACGACCAGTATTCTAATTAATATTTTTGGTACGCTGCCAATAATCCATCAGATGAGCAACACATGCTCAGACGATCAAATATTCAACAATTCATCACATGAGCAACACTTGCTCAATATTGGTTCAACAATCAATATTCAATGATCCATCGAATGAGAAATACTTGCTCACTTCATCGTAAGAACTATACCTCTGTCTCATGACATGTTCAATTTATGAGTTTCAGAACATCATGTTCAACTCAACGACTACACGGACTCATCGTCCCATCAAACCACGAGACGTCAATCGTGTCACTTGGGGGATATCACTTAGGGTTTTGGTCTGGCGGTCTACGACACGTATGTTTAAACACACGATAGAATGTGAGCAAGTCGTGCAATCAGTTGAAGAAATTCACGAGGTAGTGGGTGGAAAATTGACCAAGTCTCCACACGTTGAGCAATTGGTTTCAAACACGATCTCCACTTCCCCACTCCTTGATTCCATCAACTGTCACACTTCATGAAATCATGGTGTATAAAATTCCAGCAATATAAATAAGTCTCTGAATCATGATTGAATCATCAGCATCAACAGTATCATCAATCTCACGTCTCATCGACAACACAAGATCATCAACTCATCAATTGAGCAACTACTCTAAATTGAGCAATTTCAATCATTCGGAGCTTATCATATTCAGAATTCATACACACACAATCTTTGATTACCATTGATTCCACACATTTCCCATCTTCCCTCCTACAGATCAACCCATCCTCTCTTGTGACCGAATTTACTCTGGAACGGTCATTGTCTTGATTTAGGCCGGAGTACTACAGATTGATCTCTCGAATCTAAAGCACCCCCTTTGCAGTGGTGCATCTGTGTGAGGTTTAACATTTCGCTCGGTTCGAGGAGTCTCCTCCGTACGGTCGTCTCCTCAATTCCTTAAAAACCAGCAAATTGTTTTTCCCCATCTACAGATTGGCGACCACAGTGGGAGATCATTCTCTCGGTTGCAATCTCAATTCTCACAAGGATGGACGGTCTCAGGTCTACCAATCTGGGTTCAAAATACGATCCTAATATCGCAAGCTCTAGTGGTACCTCTAACGCCACTCCTTCGAGGTAACCTGCTACTACTACTGTTCCAAGCACTGGTGCTCCAGTGATCACCCCTGCAAATGACAGCACTTGCGCCATCAACAATCTACTCTTCGTTGATCTCCTGAAGAAACCAGAGGAAATCAACCTGCCATTGTTGATCTCATGAAGGTTCAGATTGACGTGGATGCAACACAGAAAGAGTTGTGTACTTATCCCAAAACTCTCACAGAAAAGCTTGCGTCTGAACGAACTCAACCTCCGCGCGAGAAAGGAAAAGTTAAAGAAACATATTCAACTGCTGATCCTGAAATCTCTCCAATCCATGTTGTACATGATGAAGAATCCCGCAAAGCTGCAAATGACTCTCCAGCAATGGAACCTACAAGTTTCATCAATCACTCGTGAAGACCTGGAGCACTCTTTTGAAGATCGAGGAAAAGACAAGACACCATCTGTCCATCTTCGTCAACCTTCATACCCCGCTGCCATACGGAGGATTCCTTTCCCAAAAGGTTATACCGCTCCAACATTCATTCTTTATGATGGAACGTGCAATACTCAAAAAAACATTTCTCGGTTTCGGGCGAACACGAGCACAACCATGTCGTCCGTCTGAAGAAATTTTCGAAGTCTCTGAGGCAGAGCATACACCTGTTACAACGCACCGGGAAGTATCACCGATTGGGGAGAGATGATTAATGCTTTCTACAGAAAATACTTCTTCGTGTCAGAGCAAGTCACTCTCTCTGATCTAGAAAAGATGCTTCAAAGGAGCGATGAACATCACAATGATTATGTGAAAAGATTCAGAGCACAGGCCCTGGACTGTCATGATCCAAGCGTCACAGAGAAACAACTGGGAGACTTCTGTATCAACAACATGATACCAGTTTACAGAGATTTGTTGGAAAATCTACGTTTCCATACCTTCTCAGAGCTTCATGAAGCGGCGACTACTGCACCCGCTTTACCGGAAAGAACAAAAGCTACAAAAGGATGAAGAACCGCGCTCGAGGTAGCAGACGTCTGATCAACAAGCAGTACAACCTCCAGCCTTCCACAAACGTTGTTGCAGAAGGGAGCAAACGAAAATTCGAACCGCCGTGCAAGCATACCTCAGCTCCTTCAAAAACACAAAGGAAGGATAACCAAGATGCACAAACCTCGACCTAGCATCAACAAACGGGAAGTGATCGGACAGACTCAAACCTCCCTGAAGTGATCGAGTTACCGGAAGTTTGGGTGCAATATGATACAATCAACTTGATGTTCATCAAACAGAGCCAACTGAAGCAAGATGGAGAACCCCAGGTACTGTTATCTTCATGCATCAATCATCCAACAAGTAACTGCAATATTTTGAAGCACATCTTCAAAGAGAAGGTTAATCTACACAAGATTCAATTGGGGACTGAAGGATTACACAGATCCTCTCCCAATCAATACCTCGACTCTCTGAACAACCTGTCAAAGAGGCAGTTCAGTCCTTGGTCGAATGTGAATTGCTCTATCTGTCGAAGGCACAAAGGAGAGACATGTTCACAGCACTGAACCACATCGTGTCAAGAAGTTCATTCCGGAAATACTTATTGAGCCTCCACATATCAAGAGATGTTCGACTGGGGACTTCTTTCCACAATCGAAGAAACAAATTTGGAAGAACGTTGATCGATGCCGGCACCGCCATCAACATCATTCCACTGAAAACCTCAGAGCCGCAGGCATCAGTCGACAAGAAGCTACTCATGCTCCCATCTCAATCAGATACCTTGAAGGAGCGCTTGGAATACTTATAGATACATCACTCTCAAAGTGAACATATGTTCGACACTGGACAGAAACCAAGTTTCACATAATCAGGAAGATCCAGGATATGATATGTCCTTCATACGAGCGTGGATCCACGCTAAAAAGATGGGTACTTACAAAGCGCCTTTGGTTACACGTCTCTCCAACGAAGAAAGTTCTGATCCGGAAGATTTGACGGACATTCCATCATCAGAGTACTTGGAGGAATTTCAAACTTTGACGAGGTTGAAGAAAGAACCTGCAAAAGATGCATATACATCCATCAAGAGGTTCCGCACTCAGGCAAGTCTCATCCCACGTCTATGTCATTTATTTTCTCACATGCTATCCTATCATGGGGACTCAATTCTGCTAACAACTCTGCAAGACGTTATGAATGGTAGCTTCACCACATTAGTATTTTACCAAGTGGTTGAATCTGACGCTCCTACGAATCAAGCACTGAAACATTCATTACCGAGATGATGTCCAAACATGGCAAAAAACACTTTGGGTGTTTCTCCTGCAAGTCCATGTGTTCCGTAAAATCAGAAAGCTCTGATGTCTGCACAAGTGTCGAATCCCACTACCGCAACGAAAGGGATGATGAATCAATGGAAGATACTCCAGGGTCGAGATGATCAAACATTCGATGCTTAAGGAATATATGCTTCAACGCTCAAGCATCTAAGAAGCCATCAAATTGTACTCCCAATCAAAGAGTACAGCTTCAGCACAAATATCTCGACGATGACACATTGATTCAACACCATCACATCAAAGTGTAACTAAACGATAAGTCTTCATTATCCCATGATAAGACTTCTGAAGCATATGCAACATCATTCGTACATGGATGACACTAACTCCTTCAATATACACTGGGCAAATTGAGGTGATTTCGTGAAACTTCATCAACGGGTTTTCGCTACATCACAAGTCCCTGCATGATTGAGGAACTTTCTCTCTTCACCAATCACATCCAGTATGAAAACTCTTGATGCCATCTACCGCAACAATGTCGACTCACTGACAAAGCCAGTTCGTGGTAAAGTTATGCTTTCAAGAGAATTCAGGTTGAACTCTCAGTACACCTTCATCTTACGGACGCTCAACTCATCAACTAGTTCGTGAATGTAAAAGACTCACTGGATGGAGGAGCAAAGATTATATCTATAATCATGGTTCTAGCCTTTTTCGGTCTTTGGAGCAATTTCAACCATGGCATCAGCATCAAATAATCTCTAAAGGAACACCATCCATGATCTCAGCATCGACAAGGATCTCTGGAGCGTAATCATTCATGGTCTCAGCACCAACAACGGTCTCAGGAGCAACATCCTCAGGGCTTCATCAACTAATCATTCTCTTAAGTGTTACACATGAAGCAGACTTCTCCAAGAACTAATGATTCATATCAAGATGTGTAGACATGATAACATGCTCACATGAAAGTCTTCCCAAAGCTGGCACGATTGGTGGGCATAATACAAAGTCTCCTCTAAGATGTTCTCATCGCCTCTACAAATGAGATACGACATGCTCCGGGCCATGGGTTTACAGAAACGTACCAAAGGGTGAGGAATGGGACAATACTTCCTCAACGAAATATGTTCGTCTATGTTTCTTATACAACATAACAAAAGGGCGCATCAATCGGACATACGAGCTGAAAGATATGGCCTTTAACGTCAGGTCTACGAAATCTGAAAAATTTGTACGGGATTACAAATTGCAAATGCGCACGCTTCGTTGGATGACCTCTACAAATCCAAATTGAGTGATTATTTTCTCATGTGATAACTCAGACTCTTATCTTCGGAAGTTGGGGTCAAGCATCGAATTCTGACCTTGTATGAGGTCCCTACAGCTTCTAGAGCGTACAACATGTAAGCAACAATTCTTAGACGGTATTCATGACTTCCACAGTCGATCGTGTCCACCAGGTCTCTTCGCTAAGTCCATCAAGGTACATCCAACTTCGACCACCTAGGTCTTCACATCAATTTTTCTACCTGGGTCCTCTATCTAGGTCTCAACAGAAGAAGGGGAAACGAAAGGGAGAGACTTAACAAAATACTGGGGACTGACGGTCCACTTGTCAAGACGATCGATTTCACAATCCAAAACCGATCAAGAAATCAAGACCAGAATAAAACCTCACATCTCTCAGAAGTCCAAGGTTCAAGATATCATGGAAAGAAAACTAAAGAAAGTCAGCAAAATAAGATTTCTGCTTTTCTTCATCCATCTTCTTCAACATGGAATCACTGGTGGTGAAAGAAGTGTCACCTTCCACCGCTTTCCTTATAGCATCAATCTTTTGACGAAGCCACTTCAAATTGAAGCCAAGTTCTTCAGCTTTCTTCAAGTTGTACTCCAATCAAAGAGTACATCCCGGGTGACAGTATTTCCAGTTGTGATGCGGATATCATTTATAACACGCAATATGGCTTCTAGTTGCCTCGTCAAGAAATAACTATGCTCCAGATCCTTGGTAACGACGATGTGCCCATACATCTTCTACGGTTTCTCGTACAAGCCTGCATATCCAGTGGGAACGCTGAATCCGCCAACTAGTTCATGATACGGGAGTGAAGCATCGAACGGAGGATCAAAAGAAACTCCTGCACTTGGATATTCATGCACCACTATACGGTTCTCAACTACTGGAGAAGCCTCCAGGGCAACAGTTTCTTCAGTATTCTCTACTGGTGTTTCGGTTTCTTCTATCACTGAAGCAGCAACAATCTGAGTTTCCAAGACTTCAATTAAAACCTTCTCATGGCCTTGAAGTGCAGATATGGTTGTCTCTTCATCAATAATTCCAGGGAAGTTTGAGTTATCCTCATTGGTTTCAATATCCTCAACTTCGGTATTTGGCACCTAATACGAAGATTACATGAGGTTAGAGTCATTTAAGCTTGAAACCAAATGTGATCATAAAATACATCATACAAGCAATCCAACATTATCAATATTAATCATTATACACTCAAGGCACGAGCAAATAGCATGAAAGTCATGAAAATACGTTTTACGGTAACCTCGTCTGAAGAAACTGTACTCTGCCATGTACTAAAAGACGAACTGGGAGAAATATACGAGGAATATGCAGATGGGTTATATACCATTCTCTTCGTATGGATGTCCTCTACAACATATCCAAATTTCATGACAATCCGATGAACGATCAAAGAGATGTGGCTAAAACATGGAGCAACATGTCATCTGAAAAAGTTCTGAAGGTCTCATGGAAGTTCACTATTTCGCCTTTTTCAGACTCTAAACATGCTCAAACTTCAAAGAGATTCTCTTCTAAAGCTTGGAAATTTCCTGGCCTTGAAGATACATATGCAAACCGCGAAAATCCGACTTCGGACGAAGATACTACAGCGTTTCTAGTAAAATCTGAAGTCTGAAATTTTCCGGTGACGTATTTCGGCAAAGTTATCCATAAATTCACATGGATTTTCATTCATTCACGAATCAGCGATATCATAATTCTTTGAAGAAATTACAGGAGATATACTTACTAAGGGAGTCTCTAAATCATTTGAAGGCTCGACGATGCCAGAATCTCCGTTGACAACACCGCTATCTCCATTCGGTTCGGGATTTCGGGAATTCTCCATATTCCCATCTCCCAAAGAAGAGTTCTCTTCATCAACATGATTCTTATCTACAATGACTTATTCCTGGATTCATCAACAAAAATTATTATTATTTCATTCAAGGAGATGTCGCGATCACTTGCATGAAAGAGATATTTACATCGACTTCTTCATCAGTACTGGATTCCTGAATTGTTCGCCTGGGAACAAGTTGAAGACCGTCAATCGATGGAGAAAAGGTCTGAAAAGAAATAAAAAAACCTTGGTCTCGTGATCCTAATTGCACGGGTAGGAAAAAGTCATGACACAAGGAGCGTTAACAACTCACCAAAGAAACGGCTGGGGACTGCACGTCATTTGCTAACATCCTGTAGTCCTTACTTCTGGGTGCTTCGCCCCGAAGACTTTCTTCCATTTCCGAGGAGTCTACATTGATCTGAAACCTCACTATATGATCATCCTGTGGTATAGTTGATGAAATAACCAGGAGCACAACTCAGTATGAAGGATCTCTCACCATCACTCATAGGTCTCAGAAGTACCATTTCTTGAAGTTACACCCGCGGAGATGTCATCCCTGGAAACATCGTCTTTGAAAGTGTCATCATGGGAGTCAGTCATTCTTGCAAAGTGGCTGTGACAGATGCATAACATTCAGCGCATCATTTACACAAAGCGCAGGATTCAGCAAAACAACGAATCATGGAATAAAGATGCTCACATCAGCGTCTGCAAAAATGGTAACTTTCAAGTCTTACCTGTTTACGATTGCACTAACAGTAATGATTTAATACTTCAAATCTTGCTCGTTCCTTCAAACCTGCTAAGATGAGCAAAATTCTGACATGATTTTCACAAAACCGTGAACAACCCACGTAAATTTTACAATGTGAACATTCACTGGTTTCTCAAAATCTGGACAGACGTCCATTCTACGATTGTGAAAACTCACATATAGACATTCTTTCACTATGTATGGTTGTCTACTTTCAACAATTGTTCAAAATCAAAACATTGATTTTACAAAATATATTTTAACGTGAAACTCAAGTGAATTTGAAAAACATATATATTTTGCTCCTTCACGCGAGAATCCACCTTTGAAACGAGAGTTTATTCCACTTTGTGAGATCTCACATATTTTAAAAATAAAATTTTGCTTTTCGTGAAAGCTCATAGACAATTTTTTATCATTAGACTCAGGTCTATTTCGTTGTTTCTTAAACTAATGAACGAACGAGCGTCTGCGCTAAAACGGATTCCTTTCTTGGGTCCGGCCCGCGAATCCTAACCGACCATGGACTCGTCGTCCAAACCAGTGGATCAACACCAATTTATGCTCATCAAACGATGCTCCAATCATGACATTGAAGCCTTCATCAAGTCTTGGTTTGCTCATGCTCTCTAAATCCGGTAATGTCTCAACTTACGACTAAGTTCAATTACTCGTATTATTATTTATGGCCGGAAAATCACCATTTAATGCTGACTGAGGAACACAGCTTTCCTCAGTAAGCAGGGACTTAATGTAGATGGTGGATTTTCGACAAAGGCTAAAATCGTAAACTCATAATTATACGAAGCTCTGATCCAGCAATCAGATGTGAGTATCGAGACACGGGTCTCTCATCGAATTCTCAACGGAGAGTACTTTCTCTCAGAGTACATGTAGATATGTAGTCTCACGACTGGAAAACGACATATCTCATGAATACTGAATACTTTCAGTGATTATTTCTATGTAGTATCACGAGATGGACGGCTCCTAGACAACTTGCTCTGCTAGTATAGAGCGATAATGTCTTCAGGAACAAACAACGAGTTTACCCTGACTATATAAAGGATATGGCTTACCGACAAGCTCATATCGGGATAATTAATGCTCCTAGACAGCTTGCTCTGCTAGTATAAATCCACAAAGTTAATTATTCCTAATTACAATTTCTCCTATTCCATGGTCGAATCCACGACTGGTCCCATGGAATGGCAATAACAATTGCTCCTATTCCTTGGTCGAATCCACGACTGGTCCCATGGATTGGCAATAATAATTGTTCTGATTCTATGATCGAATCCACGGATTGATCTCATAGAATAACAATAACTATATTATCTCATTACTCCGATTTCATGATCGAATTCACAACTGGTCTCATAAATGGTAATAGATAAATCTTAATTACTTCGATTCTATGGTCGAATCTACGATCCCATGGAATGGTAATGCTCACTTTATTATTCTGAATTCGTAGTCGAATCCTCAGCTGATCTTATGAATTAATAATAAACATCTTATTACTCAGTTTTGTGAATTATTCTCCACCGAATTCCACAATTAGTAATAAACAATCAACAACTGGGGGTCTAGCTACCTCTAAGTAAGCCCCGGTTCAAATTGTGAAGGTGTATTCAACGACGATACACTAACAATCACCGCACGAACGAGTATTTCAAAAATACAACGAAACGATGAACCTATGCAAAATAGAGAAGAAAATAATAAATAATTAAAAATATTGACCAGGGTGCTGGCAGCACGGACACACGACCGACCGACCGTGTCATGGTCAATCTCACACCAGTTTTATATTTTTAATGCATTTTTATTATTTTCCATGATTTGATGAAAATTCTCTCATTTTATCAAATCTCCTTCGTCTCGAGGAAACTCCTCGGTTTCATGGTACTTCCATAAATCCATAAAAAATAACATAAAATTAAGGAAAGGAGTATGGGGTGTGACCATTAGCCAACCGGACATGCCTTGGTCCCAAACGGACCCACACCCCACGGTTCATTATTATTTTATTATTATTGTTATTATTTCTCTAATTTCATGAAAAAACTCCTTGATTTCATGGTATTTTTGCACAAATCATCAAATAATAATAAAATAAAATAAATTATGAAAACTTGTGGGACCAGGCTTTGGCCGACCGGCCATGCCCTAGCCGGTCCCACACGCCCCTTTGTTTTATTATTTTATTATTAGTTTTCCTTGAATTCATCAAATTCCTTGATTTCATGGTATTTCTCTCAAATTAGGAAAAATTCCCTCAATTCATCAAAAATACATTAAAAATACACAAAAATTAGGGAAACTCGTGGGACCGGCCCAAGCCGGCCGGCCATGCCTTCTACGGTCCCACACGCCCTTGTTTTTATTATTTTAATATTTTTTGCTTCCTTGAACTCATGAAAACTCCTTCAATTCATGGAAACTCCCTAAATTCATCAAATTTCTCAAAATTCATGAATTTTTCATAAAATCATCAAAATATTATAAAATTAAGGAAAAGGCACCACGAGACCGTGGTCACGACCGGACGACCATGCCTTGACCACGGCAGTCCCAGCCTCCTCATTCCTTATTTTATAATTATTTTTCATCATCTCATGGTGTTTTCCTCAGTTTCGTCGAAACCCTAATTTTGGCATATTTTCTCGAATGGATGCTCAATTGCACGCCAGAAAATATCAAAATTCTCAGGACTGAAACGTTGATGCCTTGGGGACACGAGCATGCTATCTTGACCGACCAATATTGTCTCTTTGGCCCACGGAAGCCGGTCCCATCAATTTTCACAGTTTTGACCTAATTTGCACAATTGCTCGTATTAGGTCCAAAACTCTCCCAAACACTTTGGATTTTCATGAAGTGATCTTCAGGCGGTCATGGGACAACCCAGGGCCGATTTCATGACTCCATGGTCGGTCCCTCGCCTCGTCATAATTAATTAGGTTTTCTCACCTAAGGCTCAGACAAGCATTTTTGAATAAATGATTAAGACAGCATTTAATCATTCTTCCACCAATAAATCGTCAACTCTTCAGGAGTTCTTCGTATTTGCTCACTTGAGCATATGGACACTGGATGGTTGATCAACGGTCCCATGTAGTCGCTCCCTCCTTCGTCCCATGGTTGAAATTCTGACGAACCATGAATTGATCATCAATTGATCAAATTAGGGTTTCTGAATCCAAGGATCATCATTCCAGATTCTAACCTTAATAATTTTACGACGAACTCACGGTCATTAATTTTATCAATTATGCTCGGTTCAACGACCAGTATTCTAATTAATATTTTTGGTACGCTGCCAATAATCCATCAGATGAGCAACACATGCTCAGACGATCAAATATTCAACAATTCATCACATGAGCAGCACTTTCTCAGATGAGGAATATTTGCTCAATATTGGTTCAACAATCAATATTCAACGATCCATCGAATGAGCAATACTTGCTCACTTTATCGTAAGAACTATACCTCTGTCTCATGACATGTTCAATTCATGAGTTTCAGAACATCATGTTCAACTCAACGACTACATGGACTCATCGTCCCATCAAACCACGAGACGTCAATCGTGTCACTTGGGGGATATCACTTAGAGTTTTGGTCTGGCAGTCTACGACACGTATATTCAAACACACGATGGAATGTGAGCAAGTCGTACAATCAGTTGAACGAATTCACGAGGTAGTGGGTGGAAAATCGACCAAGTCTCCACACGTTGAGCAATTGGTTTCAAACACGATCTCCACTTCCCCACTCCTTGATTCCATCAACTGTCACACTTCATGGAATCATGGTGTCTAAAATTCCAGCAATATAAATAAATCTCTGAATCATGATTGAATCATCAGCATCAACTGTATCATCAATCTCACGTCTCATCGACAACACGAGATTATCAACTCATCAATTGAGCAACTACTCTCAATTGAGCAATTCCAATCATTCAGAGCTTATCATATTCGGAATTCATACACCCACAATCTTTGATTACCATTGATTCCACACATTTCCCAGCTTCCCTCCTACAGATCAACCCATCCTCTCTTGTGACCGATTTACTCTGGAACGGTCATTGTCTTGATTTAGGCCGGAGTACTACAGATTGATCTCTCGAATCTAAAGCACCCCCTTTGCAGCGGCGCATCTGTGTGAGGTTTAACATTTCGCTCGGTTCGAGGAGTCTCCTCCGTACGGTCGTCTCCTCAATTCCTTAAAAACCAGCGAATCGTTTTTCCCCATCTATATAAGTAAAGAATTCCTCCCTTAGGATCGTACTCTTGCGTGAAACTTTTGCCTTTCTTGTTGATCAGGTGACTTGTAGCTAAAACCTTTTCTTCTGGTTTTAAAACCTCCCTTGAGAGGCGTCGGAGACGGGAGGTGATCAGCTTCTTGAATAGATGCCCACGTAGGGAGAGGAGTACTGTAGATATGAGTATGAGGGTCTGAAATACTGTTAGAGATAATTATTTCACAAGATGGAGCATAAGGTGAAGGTGATATAAGTTCCCGTCAAATCGTGTCCTCTAGTTATCATGTCTGACTCTGACACATGGGGAAGCTTGTCGAGCCGATCTTTTTGAGAGAAAAAGGCTTTGACTGCGAGAACTTCTAGGAGTGTCTGGATGAGTAGCTTATGGCCTGATTAAAGAAGAGTTACGGTCTTGGATCCTTTCCTTATTTACTTCAGTGACAATATCTGGTTGTGATTGTATGTCGAGCGGTGGAGTCTTTATCGGGTTGGTATAGCTGGAGCTTTGGAGGCTCATCGAGACTTGGTTGTACAATTGCTATGACTCCTCTTCTTTCTGACGGGACGGTGTTGAGATGGCATATCGACCGACGACTTTGTGTTTTCAGATAAGTATGAGCTTTGGTCGAGCGTCGTCTTAGAATCTAGTCTCATTCTGGTCATGATCCCCTGAAGCAAGAATGACAACAAGATATATCTTGGCTGGTGGTTTTTAGCCCTAGATGGCTCTGCAATGCTTTTTCCAAGGTCATGAATTTTGTGGAGCCTTCAAGTGTTCTATTTGTATCTTGTTGACAACGAAAAGACAAATCCAACATAAAAAGAACTAGGTCAGTCAGATATGGAATGAAAGAGTTATAAATAAAATAGTAAGGTAAGGTAAACTTCCTGAGTCCCCTGTGATCAGGTTGAGGGCCCTTGACCTAAACGAATTTTGGACTAAATATTCGCCGGAATCTTCAAGTTTAGTTCATCATATGATCCTTGAGAGCAGTGAGATCGGCTGGATGGTTGCTCTTTTGTTCGGTCGCGTTTGTAACAAACTTCATCTTATCTGGTGAGGTCGATTGCAAACAAACTGGATCTCGTCCGTGCTATTCTCAGGAGTTTTAGTACTATTTCTTTAGGAAACGTGTACTCGATCTAGATTTTTTTCCCTACTGGTAACTGTAAACGCATTTTCACATTAGTCTGGATATCGATCTGAGATTTTGCAAGATTTTGGTGGGTCCCCAGGAGCTCGCCTTGGTCTTTATTTACCCAATCGTTTCAAGGATTAGTAGTAGGTTTTCATGGAAATAGGTTACCGTCGAGGATAGATCCAGGCGATCCGAGAAGCATTAATCTACTCACTAAGGTCAAACACTCGTCTGGGAGAGAAAACTACTGGTAGGGATAACTCTCTCAGCTAAATATGTGATGCATTTATAGAGACTGAATCTGTGGAACGTTTTTGTGATCATATTGATGGAATAACTTCCTTCCTAATAGTGACCATGATTGAAATATGTAACTGAGTGGACAGCATGATGGTTTTCCAAAAGTTGTTGTAGTGATAGTGGTAAAAAGATTCGTTTCAGACTTGTGAAGGAAATGAAATTTTAGATTTAATAAAATTATATATACAAAAATATTAACAATGGGCGAGAGGTACTGGGACTAAGGATTTGGCCGAATTCACTACACAGGGTTCATTCATATATTCTTTGAAAATTTAAAACTCAATAAAATTAACATGGACTCTGATTTTGCCAAGATAGATTCTCAAAACATCGATTGTAAGTCCTAAGCATGATGTATCAAAACACCTAAGCTAAGCATACATCATCAAATTAAATAACAACCAATTAATTCAAATCATATTTCAATTTTAAATTAATGCAAAAGTCATAAAAAAGAATAAAATAAATTTACCCGTGTATGAAATTCACCCTCCTCCGTCGTCCCAGTGTTGGGTTTAGCTCATCATGATAAAAACACGCTCAAAATATTTATTTATTGCTCAAATGGTGTTTACAATGAAGATAAGAAGAGAAAATGGTGTAAACAACTAATGTGCGACCCACAAGAAGCGTCACAAAAGAACGATAAAAGAGAAGTGTTATTGTCTTTGTGGTTCTAAGACTCACACCTATGACCCACGCTGACCTGTCGTTGTCACTGTTGAAGAACGACGGTTCCTGGACGTCCGTTCTTCATGTTCTTCGCGTTCTTCAGCAGAAGCAGCAGGAACCGAGTTTCTGCAACTCGTGATTTCTGCTTCCTGAGCTTTCCTCTCAACCCCAAACTCTCGACGCCCTTTCTACTCAACCCCAGCAACCTTTTTATAGCCAACAGACCCATCGAATCTCGCTCATTCACTCCATATAATTCTCTTTAACTCGGCAGTAAAGAAAATATTTCTGGGAATGTTTTCTTTCCTGCGTTTTCAAGCCTCCAAATTACCATATTTAACTCCTTCACGCTCCAACAGGCTGTGAGGGTCTTCCATGCACGCCCAAAACATGTTGAATCTTCTCCAAATCATGTGAAACCCGTGATATACACGAACTGCCCTGTTTTCAACCCGTGAATTGTTTAGCTGATTCTAGCCAATTCTGGTCGAACCAAACGCCCACAGTGTGTTTAATAGGCCATATCACAACTATCTACCAAAAATCAGCCATTGAATCTCCCTAGAACACGTTCAACAATTCGATCAAAAATCTGCAGAAATGTTCTCCATTTTCCCGCCAAAAACAAAATTCAAATGGAGAAGATGACCTCCCCCTAATCCTGTACTGGGGTGCGAATAGCAGATGCCTTTTGGGGTGACCTGGGGTGCCCCTTAGTAATTGAGGTGCCCCTTATCCAACGGTGAGAGTCTGAATAACACGTGTCCTCCGGGGCTTTTACCAACTTTTTGAGCCGAATTTTCCAAAAAATGTTTATTTTCCAAAGGTGCCTACAAACACATAAAACACCAAAATTAGTACAAACTCGAGTGCCAACAATATATAGTATTGAGATCAAATTAAACACAAAAATGTGTCTATCAAATACCCCCAAACTTATTATTTGCTAGTCCTCGAGCAAAATTTATTTTTGAAAAGATAAAAAGACTACACTTAGCACGTGCAGCAGGCCGTTAAACCGCTAGGTGGCCCTAGCGGCAGAGTGTTGTCTCCGGAGGGTTTACCAGAGGTGTACCCACAAAACCTTTACTCCTAATTGGTCACAAGTATCCAAAGAGCTATGAGGACATACATATTCTCTTCCTATCTCCAAGTAAGTAGAATGCCAGAGAAATTAAAGGTGTCAGCTCTAAAGCTGACTGAAGAAAAGGGGAGACACATCCACACCACTGCTAGATAAAGAGATATCCGCTACACAGCTAGATAAACATTGTAAGATGCTTCCGCTGCTTTACAGCTGGATAAGATTAGGAGAGAGATAAAAATGAGAGGGACATCTGCTACACAGCTGGACTAATTACGTGTGATGAGTTAAACCAGTGCTAGAAATATTTTATGCCAGATTGAAAGCAGACTAACAAACCAACCAAAATGCATCTTTCTTCGACTCTCTCACAGTGCTCAGTAGAAACAACGCCTTCTTCGGTCTTCAACTGTTGATGATAAACTCTCGAACCTCATGGAACCTTGACAATTAACTCTTCTCTTCGATTTCTTGCTTGACTTATAAAATTTCTTCTTCCCTATGGCCTTATTGAACAAAAAGAACGTAATGATGTTTCATTTTTATTATTTTTTTCATTTTTCATTTTTTTTAATTTTTTTTTTAGTTTTTAATTTTTAATTTTTTTTTTTTTTTGAAAACAAAAATTTACATGGCCATAAGAGAAGGACTTTCAAAACTTGGATCTTCGCAACTTGTGATGTCTTGGTATCATGGATTCTAACAACTCATATCATTTGCTCTTATAACTTCAACTTTGATTTTTGAATTATTATCTTCTATTGTTGCTTCTAAACCTAAAACGTCTTCAACTTTCTTCATAGATTTTGATGTCGCTCCGCTTGTTGATGATGATAAGTTTCTACTGAGAGAGAGTCGCAATCCAGTAACTAAGACTACATTGTGAGGTTTCTTTGTCTTTCTGGCATTTCCCTGACCTACTTGCCTTTCCATCATGTATGGTTAGGTCCATCACGGTTACCCTCTAAAAGGAATAAGTACTCTCCTGAATTTCAAGGATCTCAATGTCTTTTTCTCTAATGTCTCAATAAGTTGTTATCTCTAGCATTCCAATTTCTATCTTTTCGGTGAGAAACAGTATGTAAACTTAGCTAACCGGATACCATGTGACGCTAGAAGTTTCAAAAGTGCAACTAAAAAGTTTCTCCCATACCCCAAACTTAAATCTAACATTGTCCTCAATGTTCTAAAGATAAAATTAAAAGCATATGAACAAGGAGAAACTGTTACCATTTGAAGCAAAAGAGTTAAGGAAAGATATTACCGTGTCGCATGATATTGGGTTACCTCCCAAGAAGTGCTATGTTTAAAGTTTTCAGCCAGACATCGGAAGGAATTAGTCACCTCATAGAATCAAAAAGTAACAACCGAAATAAATGTTGGTCTTCAAAACCAAAAAGAGCTGACCAAAGGAAACTACAATAACCCAAGAAAGTGAACAAGGATAGCATGCCCTTATCTAGTTTCCTGATTAAGATATTTATATCTAATTGTGGTTCAGGTTCTAAGAAAGGGTCTAAATAAAATATTTTCATTGGTTGCGTTTCTTCATAGGTGAGATCTGAATCATTAGGTCCTAGAGTCTGGAAAAACTCAAATATGATCTTAGAAGCGCACAATAATAACCTAAATAATTGAGGATCCTCTAAGTCAATAAGATTTGACTTACAAAATTGACCACAATGAGAGTAGTGGTCACTCTTAAGCAAATGTGTCGATTCTAATTTCCTAAAGCATTTAGGTTTAGTCTCGCAACTTAATATTCGACACATTTGAAATATAAACGTTCCCACATTTGGAATAAAACTATTTGGTGGGAAAACAAAGTCAATCTGGGTATCATAGCCTAGGCAAACCACATCAACCAGAGGATGGGTTTCTAACGACTGAACTTCTTCCTGGACATCATTAGGTTCGGGAAACGAGTATGAAGGTAATCTTTTAAAATGGTCGAGGCAGAGATATCAAGTCCAAAATGAGGGATCTCTGTAAGAGATAAAGGTATGGCACAAGGAGAATGATAATCACCCCCAAACTTAGGTTTTTGGGTATCTCTAGATAGACTAGCTACAATTTCCTTAATTTCTAGATCATTGGAATCCTGAAAATAGTCAATTGCTTCTTCGAGGTTATACTCAAGTGACGCATCCTCACTCATATTTAATAGCTCTACGAGTTCATTTTCTTCGTCTAAGACTATTGTTTCTAAGTCGCTAGACTCTAAAACAACATTTTCGGGATAAACCCGTTCCTCTAAAGCATTATCGGCTTCGTAATCAAAAGAAAAAACTACATCGTCTAAAATGGTGGTATCCCTAATCAAATCCTCGTCCTTTTGAATAGGTGATTAATCATAAAAATTATTTGGATTTGAACTAGAAATAATAGAATCATCATAAAGCTCAATTGGATTAATAGATTCCTGATCACTATGCTACACATTTCAGATTCTTCATTACTACTATCCTCATCATAATAGTACGAAGATGATTGAACCTCATCAAAACAAGTAGTGCTACCAATTCTAACCTTGTTATCTTGATTATGTAAATAACTATCTTCATTCTCAAGGGTATTATTGGATACACTATATTGGCAATTCAAGTAATTTCGAGCAATTCTTTCGTTCGTCTCAGCTATCCGCTCGAGGGATTCCTCTATAGAAAGTTCACTCATTATTGTAGTTCTTTCGTCTATAATTACACTATTCATCTCAGCTAACTCCCTGAGGGACTCTTCTAAAGGAGGAATAGGAACAGAGGGATCATAAAAAGGACTACTTTTAAATAGTTTGATTGTATCCTCTAGAGATGAAGAACTAGTACTATAATCTTCTTGCTCGTAAGACTGATGCATGTGTGGATAGTAATTGGGTTCACCAGGGTATGACCCATATCATTCCAAAGGATGGCGTTCCCAACCACTATTCCCAACATGGTCATAAAAAGGATGATGTCCATATTCAAATTCAGGTCGATACTCATTGTATTGGATTCTATCATACCAGTTCGACATTCTTAATTGCAAGGGAATTCTACACAATCACAAACAAGACTGACTCGACCAAATCAAACCTATAGAATCTAGCAAACAAAAAGCATGATGTATCAAAACACCTAAGCTAAGCATACATCATCAAATTAAATAACAACCAATTAATTCAAATCATATTTCAATTTTAAATTAATGCAAAAGTCATAAAAAAGAATAAAATAAATTTACCCGTGAATGAAATTCACCCTCCTCCGTCGTCCCGGTGTTGGGTTTAGCTCATCATGATAAAAACACGCTCAAAATATTTATTTATTGCTCAAATGGTGTTTACAATGAAGAGAAGAAGATAAAATGGTGTAAACAACTAATGTGCGACCCACAGGAAGCGTCACAAAAGAACGATAAAAGATAAGAGCTATTGTCGTTGTGGTTCTAAGACTCACACCTATGACCCTCGCTGACCTGTCGTTGTCACTGTTGAAGCACGACGGTTCCTGGACGTCCGTTCTTCATGTTCTTCGCGTTCTTCAGCAGCAGCAGCAGGAACCGAGTTTCTGCAACTCGTGATTTCTGCTTCCTGAGCTCTCCTCTCAACCCCAAACTCTCGATGCCATTTCTACTCAACCCCAGCAACCTATTTATACCCAACAGACCCATCGAATCTCGCTCATTCACTCCATATAATTCTCTTTAACTCGGCAGTAAAGAAAATATTTCTGGGAATATTTTCTTTCCTGCGTTTTCAAGCCTCCAAATTACCATATTTAACTCCTTCACGCTCCAACAGGCTGTGAGGGTCTTCCATGCACGCACAAAACACGTTGAATCTTCTCCAAATCACGTGAAACCCATGATATACACGAACTGCCCTGTTTTCAACCCGTGAATTGTTTAGCTGATTCTAGCCAATTCTGGTTGAACCAAACGCCCACAGTGTGTTTAATAGGCCATATCACAACTATCTACCAAAAATCAGCCATTGAATCTCCCTAGAACACGTTCAACAATTCGATCAAAAATCTGCAGAAGTGTTCTCCATTTTCCCGCCAAAAACAAAATTCAAATGGAGAAGATGACCTCCCCCTAATCCTGTACTGGGGTGCGAATAGCAGATGCCTTTTGGGGTGACCTGGGGTGCCCCTTAGTAATTGAGGTGCCCCTTATCCAACAGTGAGAGTCCGAATAACACGTGTCCTCCAGGGCTTTTACCAACTTTTCGAGCCGAATTTTCCAAAAAATGTTTATTTTCCAAAGGTGCCTACAAACACATAAAACACCAAAATTAGTACAAACTCGAGTGCCAACAATATATAGTATTGAGATCAAATTAAACACAAAAATGTGTCTATCACAGCCTCCCACTGTGGTCGCCAAAATATAGTTACCTAAAATCTGAGAGAGGTTAGAAGTGGGATTCTAGGGTTTCTGAAAGTGAGTTACATGAGGTTGAACACGAAAAATCTTCGCGTAAACCACACATAATGGTCGTTCAAAGGCTGCTTCAGTCACATGGAAGAGATTTAGGGCTTGTCTTAGGGAGGGAAGCAGATGAAGAGAGAGATCATAGAATTCTAGGGTTTGAAGAAGAATCGCTCTGAGAGTTTATGAGAAAGATCATCATAGCTTGGATAAATAGAGGGCCTATTTATAGCTCGATTCTCTAATCTCAGGTCGGTAAAGATAGGGATTGGTTTCCGTGTCATGCGGAGCAATTCTCCCGTCTCTTCAGGAATAGATAGAGATAAACTAGGTTGAGTTTATCTCATTATTCCACCGCCTTTACTCTCTTCTGCGGTAATAACTAAGTCGGGTATTTCTCACACGCGCCATAGACAGCCAGACCAAAACCCTAATTGTTATCCCCTCATTTGTGTGAAGCTGTGTGATGATGTGTTGAGAGAGAGAAACATTCTATTTAACTGAGTTGGCCAAGATAGAGAGATATTCTCCGATTTGTAAGAATGACTAGGATGAGTGGTGTGGTTTTTCAACGATGTTGTAGTAAGATGATTCGTTCACTCAGATTTGTTGAGAATTTGTTTTAAGACTTAATAAAGAAAATAAGGAAAAATATATACACACAATTTGTCACAAGATGAAGAGACGCTGAGACGCGGGATTCCACTACTTTTCATATTGTTATGGTTCAGTCATTAACTCTAGACAATATAGCTCAAACAAAAAAAGTTGTGACTCTAGTTCTTTGCCAAAAATAGATTTCATAAAATATTATTTGTAAGTTAAAAGCATGACGCATCTAAAGCATTTAGAACTAAGCATGCGGCATCTAACAAAATAACAAATAATTAATAGAAATCATAAAGCAATTAAATCAATGCAAATAGTCAATAAAAGAATTAATTCATTTACCACAATCATGAAAAGTTGCTTCCTCCGTCGTCCCAGTGATGGGGTTTAGCTCCACATGGTGAAAACACACTCAGAATAATTTTTCATTGCTCAAAAGTGCTTACAAGAGGTGAAAATATTATAAAACAGAAAAACTCTTTGCACCTTTCAATTATACGCTCTGTTTCTTCCCCTAACTCTCCATTCCCTTTTGTGTGTCCCCCATCACCTATTTATACCCAACAGATGGATATCTCTCGAGTTAATACTCACATCTTCTAACGATTAATAAAGTATCTCCCAAGTATTTTCTCTTTATTTTCACACGTAGAAGAGCTGTCAAAATCTTTCAGAACTTCCCTAAACTGATAGATACGAATCCCAAGGGATTTTATATTCCCATATACTGCATTAACTTGCAGATAACAGCAAATCTTCGAGATATTATTCTTTCCCTGTTGACTCAAATATACACGAAAATTTTCTATTTTGTCGATCAAAAACCAGTTAGCAATCCTACTTCAGTGTGTCAAATCATTCCCAATCAATACTGTTGAAAATCTCCGACAAAAATCTCCACAAGATTTCGATAGTATTTCCACCTCCTCTGTTCTATAAAAGGAAATAAATTTTCCCTTGTTTTACTCTTCAAAACCATATACCAATCCTGTTTTACCGAAACAGGATACATCAAGTCCAAATCCTTTGAGAATCTCCAACAGAACTCGTTAAAATCTTCCCCAGAATATTGTTGTTGCTGTATATTTCTTTCCGCCAAAATTTCATTTTTAAACCGTGAAGAAGAAGTGCCCCCTATCCAAAATATGGGCGCCTTTAACAGCTGGGGCGCCTGGGGGTGCCCTAATCCAAAGTGAGGGTGCATGTTAACACTTATTCTGGGGTGCCTTTAGTAATTTTCTCCGGGGGCCCAAATAGCACTTTTCGAGCACTTTTTCCACACAAATGTATTTCTCCAAAAACACCTATCCAAACACAAAATCACCATAATTAGTACAATATCGAGCACTAACATTATAGAACATTGAGAACAAAATAGACACATAAATGCGTCTATCAAATACCCCCAAACTTATTATTTGCTAGTCTCGAGCAAATTAAAAGAATAAAACCGAGTTAATCTCGGGTGGGTTTATCAGAGGTGTACCCACAAAAACCATGACTTCTAATTGGTCACAAGTATCTAAAGAGCTATGAGGACATACATATTCTCAACCTATCTCCAAGTAACTAGAATGCCAGAGAAATTAAAGGTGTCAGCTCTAAAGATGACTGAAGAAAAGGGGAGACACATACGCACCACTGCTAGATAAAGAGATATCCGCTACATAGCTAGATAAACATTGTAAGATGCGTCCGCTGCTTTACAGCTGGATAAGATTAAGAGAGAGATAAAAATGAGAGGGACATCTACTACACAGCTGAACTAATTACGTGTGATGAGTTAAACCAGTGCTAGAAAGATCTTGTGCCCGATTGAAAGCACACTAACAAAGCAACCAAAATGCATCTTTCTTCGACTCTCTCACAGTGCTCAGTAGAAATAACGTCTTATTCGGTCTTCAACTGTTGATGATAAACTCTCGAACCTCATAGAACCTTGACAATTAACTCTTCTCTTTGATTTCTTTCTTGAGTTATAAATTTCTTCTTCCCTATGGCCTTATTGAACAAAAAGAACGTAATGATGTTTCATTTTTCATTTTTTTTTTTTGACAAAAAAATTACAAGACAAAAATTTACATGGCCATGAGAGAAGGACTTTAAAACTTGGATCTTCGCAACTTGTTATGTCTTGGTATCATGAATTCAAACAACTTATATCATTTGCTCTTATAACTTCCAAGTCTTCAATTTTGACTTTTGAATTGTTCTTTTCTATTGTTGCTTCTAAACCTTAAACGTCTTCAACTTTCTTCATAGATTTTGATGTCGCTCCGCTTGTTGATGATGATAAGTTTCTACTGAGAGAGAGTCGTAATCCAGTAACTACGACTACATTGTGAGGTTGCTTTGTCTTTCTGGCATTTCCTGACCTACTTTCCTTTCCATCATGGATGGTTGGGTCCATCACGGTTACCCTCTAAAAAGAACAATTTCTCTCCTGAATTTCAAAGATCTCAATGTCTTTTTCTCTAATGTCTCAATAAGTTGTTATCCCTAGCATTCCAGTTTCTATCTTTTCGGTGAGAAACATTATGTAAACTTATCTAACCGTATACCATGTGACGCTAGAAGTTTCAAAAATGCAACTAAAAAGTTTCTCCCATACCCCCAAACTTAAATCTAACATTGTCCTCAATGTTCTAAAGATAAAATTAAAAGCATATGAACAAGGAGAAACTGTTACCATTTGAAGCAAAAGGATTAAGGAAAGATATTACCGTGTTGCATGAGATTGGGTTACCTCCCAAGAAGTGCTAAGTTTAAAGTCTTCATCCAGACATCAGAAGGAATTAGTCACCTCATAGAATCATATAGAAGTAGCCGGAATAATTGTAGGTCATCTGGATCAAAAAGTGCTAACCACAAGAAGAGGAAACTGCAACAGACCAAGAAGATACCGAACATACCCTTATTTAACTTTTTGTTTAAGAAAACTATCTCTAGTTGTGGCTCAGGTTCAGGCTCTATAAAAGGGTCTAAATAAAATGCTTTCATAGGCTGGACTTCCTCAAAAGAAGGATTCTTAAGATCAGGTTGTAGAGTCTGGAAATACTCAAGTAGGAACTTAGAAGCACATAACAATAACCTGAACAGCTGCGGATCCTTAAAGTCAATTAGACTTGACTTATAAAATTGACCACAATGAAAGAGTTGGTCTTCCTTAAGAAAATGTGTCGACCCTATTCTCCTAAAGTAATTAGGTTTAGTCTCAAAACTTAATAACCGACACATCTTAAAATCAAATGTTCCCACAATTGGAAGAAAATTTGTTGGTGGGAAAACAAAGTCAATCTTGGTATCATAGCCTGGGTCAACCACATCAACCAGAGGATGGGTTTCTAACAACTGAGCTTCTCTTTGGTCATCATTAGGTTCAGGAAAAAGTATACGAAGATAATCTTGTAAGATGGTTGAGGCACAAATGTCAAGTCCTACACGAGGGAACTTTTTAAGAGTTAAATCACACGAAGAATGATAATCACCCCCAAACTTAGAGTTTTTTGTGTCTCTAGAAAGACTAGTCACAACTTCCCTAATTTCTAGGTCATCGGATTCCCGAAAATGGTCAATTGATTCTTCTAAGTCGGGTTCATCCTCACTCATTTCTACGAGTTCATTTTCTTTTTCTAAGTCTAATGTTTCTAAATTTCTAGACTCTAAAACAATATTCTCAGAATAAACTCGTTCCTCAAAACTATCATCGGCTTCGTAGACAGGAAATACTACATCATCCAAAACGGGGGTATCTCTAGTCAAATCCTCGTCCTTTTGAATAGGTGAATAATTATAAAAATTATTTGGATTTGAACTAGAAATAATATTATCATCGTAAAGCTTAATTGGAGTAACAAATTCCTGATCACTATGCCTACATATTTCATGTTCTTCATCGATACTATCCTCATCATAATCATCATTATAATAACATGAAAATGACCGAACCTCATCAAAACAAGTAGTGTTACCAATTCTAACCTCGTCATCTTTATTATGAAAATAACTATCCTCATTTTTAAGGGTATTATTGGAAATACTATATTGGAAAGTAAGATTATTTCGAGCAAGTCTTTCGTTCGTCTCAGCCATCAGCTTGAGGGATTCCTCTATAGAAAGTTCACTTTCGTCAAAAACTAAGTTATTCATTTATGCTAACTTACGTGTCGACTCAGCTAATTTACGTGTTGACTCTAGTAAAGAGGAATTATCAGAAGGATCATAAAAAGGACTACTTTTCAATAGTTTCATTGCATCCTCCAAAGACGAGGAACTAGTGTTATAGTCTTCTTGCTCGTATGACCGGTGCGCATGTGGATAGTAATTGGGCTCACCATGGTATAACCCATAACCTTCAAAAGTTTCGCGTTCCCAATCACTATTCACACTATGGTCATAAAAAGGATAATGTCCAAGCTGCTTAGTCGGATACTCATTGTATTGGCTATTATAATACCAGTTCGACATCTTAACTGTAAGGGAATTCTAAACAAACACAAAGAAGGCTGACTCGACCACAACAAGCCTATTTTATCTAGCAAACAAAAAGCATGATGGTTCCACTTAGATTGTTTCTAGAACTTCTATTCTTTCGAAAATAAATTCGTTACAATCTGAGCAAACCCCTCTGGAATCAATCCGAGTCAAAGTAAGCTGAATAGAGGCGAGGGAAGATGCGTGGAGCTTCGATACTCAAGTTCTCACTGCATTACAAGGAGGCGCAGTCACGCATTCAACTCACAGAAACCATCATGAACTTCGAAGTATGCTTAAAAGAGTAACCAATATTTCTCGAATGACTTTCCTACTAAGCTCGTTACCCTATAGGTCTCGTTCTATTCCAAATTTTAAAGCTTAGGTTCGCGTTTGGTTTCGTTTTCCTAAGGCGGGCAAGAAGAGAACGGTGATGAAATCCGAACCCTTATCTTGTATGGCCAGGCCTTTCCCTTTACTAGGAAATTAAAACAGCCGTATTCGATTCCTCAACATATATGCATACAAAATCATCCAGTAAACCCGCTGACAGGAGATTCGCGGGTGTTTAGAATTCTTACCTCCCGTTCCAGACGGGGGATGAACCGTTGAAGTCGACTCGGGCCACGACTCCTATGTCATGTACGAACCCGAGGGGCCGAGGCGATATCGTAATAGCCGTACTTCTCTGTGCAGTTTATTTAAAACTACCCTTCCGTAGGGTTTTAAAAAAATAATGTCCAAATTTCCAAAAAAAAAAATGTCCAAAAATTAAAAAGTCCAAAAATAAAAATAAGAATTACAAAAACAAAATCCTATATACAGTTTCTAAAAATAAAATAAAAATAAATTAACTATATACAAAATCTTCTTCTTTACTTCTTTTGGATCCCTTCTTTGCTTCCTTCTTTAGCTTCGCTTTTCTTTTCAACACTTTTTCTTTTTCTTTAACTTAGCTCCAAACCTGAAAGAAAATAAGAAATACCAAAACGCATAAAAAAGAACAAAAATAATAAAAATAAAACCTAAAAACAAATTTATAAACAAATCCGCGTCGGCGGCACCAAAAATTGGTGTGGTTTTTCAATGATGTTGTAGTAAGATGATTCGTTCACTCAGATTTGTTGAGAATTTGTTTTAAGACTTAATAAAGAAAATAAGGAAAAATATATACACACAATTTGTCACAAGATGAAGAGACGCTGAGACGCGGGATTCCACTACTTTTCATATTGTTATGGTTCAGTCATTAACTCTAGACAATATAGCTCAAACAAAAGAAGTTGTGACTCTAGTTCTTTGCCAAAAATAGATTTCGTAAAATATTATTTGTAAGTTAAAAGCATGACGCATCTAAAGCATTTAGAACTAAGCATGCGGCATCTAACAAAATAACAAATAATTAATAGAAATCATAAAGCAATTAAATCAATGAAAATAGTCAATAAAAGAATTAACTCATTTACCACAATCATGAAAAGTTGCTACCTCCGTCGTCCCAGTGATGGGGTTTAGCTCCACATGGTGAAAACACACTCAAAATAATTTTTCATTGCTCAAAAGTGCTTACAAGAGGTGAAAATATTATAAAGAAGAAAAACTCTTTGCACCTTTCTATTATACGCTCTGTTTCTTCCCCTAACTCTCCATTCCCTTTTGTGTGTCCCCCATCACCTATTTATACCCAACATATGGATATCTCTCGAGTTAATACTCACATCTTCTGACGATTAATAAAGTATCTCCCAAGTATTTTCTCTTTATTTTCACACGTAGAAGAGCTATCAAAATCTTTCAGAACTTCCCTAAACTGATAGATACGAATCCCACGGGATTTTATATTCCCATATACTGCATTAACTTGCAGATAACAACAAATCTTCGAGATATTATTCTTTCCCTGTTGACTCAAATATACACGCAAATCTTCTATTTTGTCGATCAAAAACCAGTCAACAATCCTACTTCGGTCTGTCAAATCATTCCCAATCAATACTGTTGAAAATCACCCACAAAAATCTCCACAAGATTTCGATAGTATTTCCACCTCCTCTGTTCTGTAAAAGGAAATAAATTTTCCCTTGATTTACTCTTCAAAACCATATACCAATCCTGTTTTACCGAAACAGGATACATCAAGTCCAAATCCTTTGAGAATCTCCAACAGAACTCGTTAAAATCTTCCCCAGAAATATTGATGTTGCTGTATATTTCTTTCCACCAAAATTTCATTTTTAAATCGTGAAGAAGAAGTGCCCCTATCCAAAATATGGGCGCCTTTAACAGCTGGGGCGCCTGGGGGTGCCCTAATCCAAAGTGATGGTGCCTTTTAACACTTTTTTTGGGGTGCCTTTAGTAATTTTCTCCGGGGGTCCAAATAGCACTTTTCGAGCACTTTTTCCACACAAATGTATTTCTCCGAAAACACCTATCCAAACACAAAAGCACCATAATTAGTACAATATCGAGCACTAACAATACAGAACATTGAGAACAAAATAGACACATAAATGTGTCTATCAATGAGTCACGTGAAAAGGCATGGGATGCCTCAGAATTCGTGTGGAGAGTCTGAAAAGGAGATTCGATTCCTACACGAGGCTCGCGCCTACCATTTGAAATATTCATCCTTGTCTGAGATTTCCCGAGAGATTTGAATCTCTCTGAGACTTTGCAGAGAGATTTGAATATCTCTGAGATTTTGCAGACGAATCAAAAATATCTCCGAAGATTTTCTTAACGGATCCGAATCTTTCTGTGGTCAGCTGGGACTCGCCCTGGAAAGAGACAAAAGGATTTGTATTCCCGATTAATACCTCTGCGAGACTTTGGCGCACTTGTCTTTGACCAGCGTATCTTGTAGAGATGTGTTAGGAATCAATTGTATATCCATATAATGGGCCAATAAGACCAGTGTATCTCAAAAGGATGTTCTAGGAGTCTGTCGAAAGGGCCCGGAGGTAGAATAACCAATGTATCTCGTGGGGATGTCCTAGGAGTTATTCGGAAACCTCAGTAAGTCGAGTCAGATCTTAGAGCAGACATGACCAGTATATCTCGCGATAATGTACTAGGAATCAGTCCTTCATCTCAAATAGGATGAGTCGTGCTTACAGGAGGCATGCATATCTCCGCTCTGGGTCATAAGTCCGCCGGGGACGTCTTTACGCATCTACAGAGCCTATATGACCAGCAGTATCTTCTCGAGGATGTATACTAGGAACCATGGCATCACAATCAGTTGCGCTTCGCGATGACATTCTGGAATTGTGGTTGTTCTGGTTTATAAGTCCGTCGGGGACGTTTTACGCTCTACAGAACCTACGTGACCAGCAGTATCTCATCGAGGATGTGCACTAGGAGTCACAGTATCACGACCAGCAGTGTCTCGCGGGGACGTATACTAGAAATCGTCGCTAAGAATGCCTTGAGGGCCAAGGGCTTAATATCTCTCGTGAGAGTTGAATTTTGTCTATGGTCTTGAAATGACACTTTTTCTCCTTATCCAAATTTCACCATCTACAGGCGGAAATTCTTTTTCATCTCATATACGAAAACTTCAAGTTTCTGTAGATGGTGGATTTTCGACAAAGGGTAGAATTGTAAAACTATACTCCAAATTCGGCAACCGGATGAGTATTGAGGTTCATGTCTCTCATTAAAGCATGAAAGCTCATGTCATAAATCTCTGACTGAGAAGGCTGTCTCTCAGAGTACGTGTAGATGTGTAGTCTCTCAGCTGAGGCCACAACACATCTCATGAATACTGAGCAATTTCGGTAATTACTCGGAATCCGGCAATCGGATGAGTATCGAGACTCATGTCTCTGTGCATGAAAGCTCATGCCACCTCTGATGGAGAAAGTCTCTCAGAGAATATGAAGATGTGCAGTCTCTCAGCTGAGGCCACGACACATCTCATACTGTATAGAATCGAAAGATTGGGCGGCTCCTAGACAGCATGTCTGCTAGTATAGAGCGACAACGTCTTCGGCATGTAACCAGATTTTCCCCTAATTTGCAAGAGGAATATGACACTCCAGCAAGTTCATATTGCTCAACCTTCAGATAATTAATGCTCCTAGACAGGAAACCCTTCTAGTATAGAGCCGGCAATTAATTATCTTAAATCGTCTGAATATCCAACAATATTCTACGAGCCATCGTCTGAATATCCAGTAATATTCTACGAGTCGTCAATTAATCGCTTGAATATTCAGCAATATTCTACGATTCCTTATTATATTTCGTTACTTCAATCTGTGGTTCTTCCCAGCAGAATTCCACAGGTTAGTAATAAATATTCAACGAAACAGGCATCTAAGCATCGAATAAGCCCTGACAAAAATGGTGCAAGTGTACTTAACAAATAATGCACGGACCAGCATTTTGAATGCGCAAACGAACATTTCGGAAAATACGAATGAACGAGGAACCTATGCAAAATAGGAAGGAAAAATAGTAAAAATATTAGCAGAGGCACCAGAGGACTGGGCTCACCAACCGGTCGGTCATGCCGTGACCAGTCCCACGCCCAATTTTATATTTTTTATCATATTTTACTAATTTTCCCTAAAATCATGAAAATTACCTAATTTCATGTATTTTTATCTAAATCACATGATTTTATCAAAAAATAATAAAATTAGGGAAAGGTGTCGCGGGACCGCCGACCGGCCGGTCATGCCTTGGCCGTGGCCGGTCCCACAGTTCACGCCCCATTATTTTATTATTTCCTCTTAAATTATGAAAGTTCCCTTGATTTCATGAATTTTCCCTAAAATCACCTAATTTCATGTATTTTTCTCTAAAATCACATGATTTCATCAAAAAATAATAAAATTAGGGAAAGAGGTCGTGGGACCGAGCACCAGCCGGCCGTGCCTGGGCCGTAGCCGGTCCCACACCTCACGTCCCAATAATTTATTATTTCCTCTTAAATTATGAAAATTCCCTTGATTTCATGAATTTTCCCTAAAATTACCTAATTTCATGTATTTTCTCTAAAGTTATAGAAAATATTAAAAAATTAGGGAAAACTTGTGGGACCGGGCTCTAGCCGGCCGGCCATGACCTAGCGGTCCCACACGCCTATTATTTTATTATTATTTGGTGTTTTGTTTCCTGATTTCATGAAAATTCCCTGATTTCAACAAAATATCTTGGTTTTCAACAAATCCTTTTGATTTTATGAAAGTTAGCTAAAATCATCAAAAATTACATAAAATTGGGAAGAGTGGCTTGGGACCCGCGCTCATGGCCGACCGACCATGCCTTAGCCATGCCGGTCCCACACTCCCATTCCCTATTTTATTATTATTTTATCTCTCATGAGAGTTCCCTAATTTCACCAAACTCTCCAGTTTCATGAAATTTCCCTCAAATCAGAGAAAACACATAAAATCACATAAAACTGGGATAAACATGTGGGACCGCGTCTGTCAGCCGGCCGGCCATGCCCTAGCCATGCCGGTCCCACACCTTGAAATCCCATGTTTTATTTATTATTTACATCATCTCATGTATTTTTGCCAGTTTCAGCAAAACCATGGATTTTGCATATTTTCTCCAAATGTTGCTCAAACGTGCATCAGAAAATATCAAAATTCTCAGGACTGAAGCACGAACACTATGGTGACACGGGCACATCCCCTTGACCGACCAAGGGTGACCATGAGGCTTGCAAACAACTGGTCCCGCATGTTTTAATGATTTTAACCTAATTTGCTCAATTGCTCATATTAGGTTCGAACTCTTTCCAAACAATTGGAAGTTCGCTCAAACGACCATCTACTGGTCCCACGACCATCAAGAGCCGGTCTCATGACCTCTTGGTCGGCCCCTCATATTTTCTACATCAGGTTTTATGATTTGTGGCTCACACGAGCATTATTTCAGTAAAATATTAAACCAGCATTTAATCATTCTTTCACCAACTGGTCCTCAAGAGACTTTGGTATTTTTTGCTCATTCGAGCATGTGGGAGTTATATGGTGAACCCGTCATCCCATCTAGCCGGTCCCGTGTTGATTTGTAATAAATCATCATTTCGGTAAAACTAGGGTTTTGAATCCAGAGCTCTGCAGCAATATTTATTCAATTATAAATATTCGCTCAGACTAGCAATATTTGCTCAAATCAAAGAATACTGGTTCAACTACCAATATTCAACAATTTAGCAACACAGTTTTGCTTGTTTTAGGTTATAATGATACCTCGTCTCAGCAGACACATTAAATTCATGAGTTTCGAAACATTTGCTAATCATGTTCAACTCAGCAATACATGGACTCATCGTCCCATAAAGTCAGCAACTGACTCCACAATCACGAGATTTCAATCGTGTCACATGGGAGGATATTACCTAAGGTTTTGGTCTGGCGGTCTACGACACGTGTGTTCACCCACGACGAGAATGTGATAAAGTCGTGCAATCAGTTGGAAGAGTCAGCAAAGTAGTGGGTGGAAAGTTAACCAAGTCTCCGCACGATGAGTAATTGGTTTTAACACGATTTCCCCATTTACCACTCTCTGATTCCAGCAACTGTCACACTTCATGGGATCATGTTGTTTTCAACTCCAGCATTATAAAATGTCTCTGAATCCTGATTGAAGAACAGAGGTTTTTCGAACAATCGAAGAACATTCGCCAAAACGAGCAATTTCTCATCAAAGTTCATACAGACAATCTTTCGTCTACACGAACTCACAGAAATTACTCTCAATTGAGAAAATTCAATCATTCATAGCATTTTCACGTTGAATTCATAACACCTACAATCTCAGAACACCATTGATCTCACGCATTTCTCAGCTTCCCTCATACAGATCAACCCATCATCTCTTGTGACCGAATTGACTCTGGAACGACCATTGTTCTTGGTTTAGGCCGGGGTCTTACAGATTGATCTCTCGAACTTAAAGCACTCCCTTCTTGCGGTGCATCTGTGTGAGGTTCAACATTTCGCTCGGTTCAAGGAGTCTCCACGCGACCGACTCTTCAATTCCGTAAAAACCAGCAAATCGTTTTACACCACTCACAGATTAGTGACCACAGTGGGAGATTAATCTCTCGGTTGCAATCTCACGTTTTCACAAGATGGCTGGTCTTAGGTCTGGGTTAGTCACAGGTTCCAACACAAACGACTCTAGTACTAGCAACAACAACAATGACAATCAGAATATCCCGGAAACGATTCCGGCCTCCAACACTGACGGTAGTGACATTAATCCTCCTCACGCTGAAGGTCATCCCCTGTTCGGTCGACACCCTGAAGAAGTCAGAGGAAATCCACCACCTACCATTGCTGATCTTATCAAAGTGCAGGAGACTCTCGCAAAAATCAGACTGACATGGCTGCTACAAGAAGGAGCTGTGTAATTATCTCAAAACTCTTACTGATAAGATGACAGAGAAGACTCAAGAAAAGGGAAAAGAGAAGGAGAAATCCTCAGATGTTGCTGATCCTGAAGTAATCCCAATCCATACAGTGGATGATGATGAAACTGGCAAAGCTACAGATTCATCAGCAAAGGAACCATCAAATTTCATTACTCGGGAAGACGTGGAGCGCCTTCTGGAGAACCGTGGAAAAGACAAGACATCACATGTCCATCGTCACCAACCTCCTTATCCTGCCGCTACGCAGAGGATTCCCCTTCCAAAAGGTTACATTTCTCCAACTTTCACTCTGTATGACGGAACTGGCAATGCTCGAGAACATGTCTCTCGTTCCTCGAAGCCTTGGGAGAGCATGAACATAACCATGTTGTTCGCCTCAAGGAGTTTTCAAAATCCTTGAAAGGCAGAGCATACACCTGGTACAACAACATCGCACCGGGGACTATCAACAATTGGGGAGAAATGATCAACGCCTTCTACAGGAAGTACTTTTTCGTGTCAGAGCAAGTCACTCTCTCTGATCTTGGAAGAATGTTCCAGAGGGTCAGTGAAATCCCAATGATTACGTGAAAAGATTCAGAGTCCAGGCCCTGGACTGTCATGACCCAAATGTCACAGAGCAGCAGCTGGTAGATTTGTGTATCAACGGCATGCTCCCGGTTTACAGAGCTCTATTGGAGAATCTTCGATTCCAGACTTTCTCAGAGCTTCACGAAGCCGCGAAGAGATCAGCAACCACTGCACCTGCCTGTTAGAAAGAGCAAAGTCTACAAAGACTGAGGAATCACGTGACACTCGAGGAAGCAGACGCCTGATCAACAAGCAGTACAACCTGCAGCCCTCTGCAAACGCTGCTGAAGGGAGCAAGCGCAAGGCAGAATCCCCGAACAAGCATACTGCATCTCCTCCAAAGACGCAAAAGAAGGACAAACCAGAGACACAGGCTCCTGGCCAACGCACAGATGCTCCTGATGATGCACCTGATTTTCCTCTCCCCATTGGAGAAGTGCTCGAACTATTAGACGCCTGGATCCAAGATGGCGCAATCAAATTGCCATACGTCAGGAGAGACCCAACTGAGGAAGACATGGAAAATCCTCGTTATTGCCGATTCCACATTCGTCAATCACCCCACAAGTAGCTGCAAAGTTTTGAAACGCATATTCAGAGAAAAGGTTGAGTCAGGGAACTTAACTTGGAGCCGAGGAGTACACAGAGATCCTCTTCCTGTCAGGACTTTCTCCATTTCTGAAGCACCAGTCAAGGAGCAGTTCAGTCATTGATAGAGCATGTGCGAATTGCTCTACGTCAAAGCACAAAGGGGAGACATGTTCACAGCTTGAACCACATAGTTTCTGGAAACGCCTACTGATTCCAGAAGTACCTCCTGAACCTTCAGCCACCGACAAAGAAATGTATGACTGGGGTCTGCTCACCACCGTGCACATTAAAGGAAATGAATTCAAAAGGCATTTGTTGATGTCGGTACGCCGTCAACATCATCCCTTTGAAAACTCTCAGAGCTGCGGCATTACTCGACAAGAGCTACTCATGCTCCCATAGCAATCAGAGACCACGAAGGAATTCCAGGATGCATACCTTCATTACTCTCAAAGTCACAGAATTTGGTCTGCACTGAGACCAAGTTTTACATAATTCGAGAAGATCCTGGATATGACATGATCCTTGGAAGGGCTTGGATTCATGCTGGAAGGGTACTCAAAGCTTTCAGCACGCTTGCGCGCCGACAAATTTGAGTCAGAGGACGCAGAGGATGCCCCACCATTTGAGCATCTGGAGGATAAAACCTTGATGGGACTTACAAGAACCTGGGAAAATCCACATACCTTTGTCAAAAGGTTTCAGCTCAGGCAAGTCTTATTCCTCTCCATGCTCCAATATTACCAATGTTCAAATATGCTACTTTGACAAGGACTTCTCCCCAAACATTTAGCAATTACCAAAGTTATGAATGGATAACTTCACCTCGAATATTATACCCAATGGTTGGATCAGAGCTCTCCAAGTTGATCATTCTATCAAAGGTTTATTGCTGAAGACCTGGCTAAGCACGACAGACAGTATGCTGGGTACTCTCCTCTACATGAGTGTCCATATGCCACAACCATGGAATCAGCAAGATATTCAAGGCGAATACAAGCCGAACAAATTCAGGAAGGGAATTTGGTTCTCAAGGAAACTAAGAGATCTCCATCTGCAAGGAGCTCCAATTGGGAAGGACCATTTATGGTTGCTAAGTCCATAACTGGAGGATACTACAAATTGATCAACACAGATGGCAGAACCCTGCCAGTAATTCACGAGAATTGGCTTAAGGCATTTGTCTGAAATTATTAGACATTTGAGGTACTGGGCGTTTGAGCACTCATCACGTCTGGATTTGGCATTTAGGATTTTCTTTCATTGTATTTCAATTCCTCCAAAACGTTTGCAATACTTGCAATCAGTATTTGAATTCAACAATTTATCAAAATTCAGTTCACTTTACTTAAAGAAAATCTCTATCAAATCAAAAGAAAATCCTCAGTCATAGACTCAACACTATCAAAATCAAAACCCAAATGATCTCATATCTCTCACAGAAGTTCAGAAATTCATGGGATTATGGAAAGGAAACTAAAGAAAACCATCGAAGAAAGATTTCTGCTCCTCTGCCTCCTCCAAGACTTTCAGAGCCCCTTTTCCACCTCCAGCTTCTGGTTAGATCAGCAACTTCATTCATCTTCTTCAACACGGCATCACTGGTAGGGAAGGGAACATCGCCCTTTAATGATTTCCTGATAACTTCAAGTCTTTGACGGAGCCACTTCAGATTGAAGCCAAGATCTTCAACATTCTTCAAGTTGTATTCCCAATCAAAGAATACATCTTGAGTAACAACATTTCTGGAAGTAATCCGGATATCATCTATGACACGCAAGATAGCCTCCACTTGTTTCGTCAAAAAATAATTGCGTTCTGGATCCCGGGTGACAACAATGTGTCCATACATTTCCCACAGTTCCTTGTACATAGCAGCATATCCGATAGGAACGCTAAATCCTCCAACAAGCTGGTGATACGGGAGTAACTCACCAAATTGAGGATCAAAGGAACTCCCTGCAGTCGGATACTCATGCACTATCATATGGTTCTCAATTACTGGAGAAGCATCGGTGATCATAGAGACAATTTCAGAAGAAGTAGCTTCCGCTATTTCGGGTTCGGGTTCCACCGTCTGAGGCACAATTAGAGTTTCTTATACCTCCGCGGCATCAATGACCAGCGCTTCATCATCTTGAGGCACAGATATGGAAGTCTTGTCACCGACAACTCCTGGATTGCCCAAACCATCATTATTGGATTCATAATTCCCAACTTTGTTATTCGGCACCTAATGCGAAGATTACATGGGATTAGAATGATTCAAGAATGGAAATCCAATACGATTATAAAATTAAGAAAGTAAGTGAACTAACATCATCTAAGTTCCTTATCATGCATCTAAGACGTATACAAGTATCATCAAAGTCATGGTACACGTTTTCAAAGAAACTCAACTGAAGAAATTTTACACTGCCCTGTGTTCAATGACGAACTGGGAGCAATTGGTATGGAGTCTAGAGTTGGGTCATATACCATTATCTTCATATGGAAGTCCTCTACAACATGTAAACATTTCATGGAAATTGGGAGAACGAGCTAGGAGCTGTGGTCAAAACATCGGGCAACATGCAATCTGAAAAAGTTCTGAAAGTCTCCTGGAAGTTTACTATTTCGTCTTTTTCAGTCCCTAAACGTACTCAAAACTTAAAAAGCTTCTTTGATAATCTTGGAAATTTCCTGGGCTTGAGGATACATATGCAGATATTGAAAATACGACTCTAGATGAAGATTTTACGGCGTTTTTGGTAAAAAACTGGGTTTTGAATTTTCTGACGACGAAGTTCGACCAAGTTTTTTCATATATACACATAGATTCTCATTCATTCATTCACAAATCAGCACTTTCATACTTCTATGAAGAGGGTACAGGGTATATACTTACTTTGGAGGTCTCCGAAGTACTCGAGGAATTATGATCGTCTGTATTAACGACAAGGGGTTCATTACTTCTATTTGGCTCCGAATCTTGGGAAGCGCCTTCATCTATATTCTCATGGGAAGGTCGAACATCAGCACTTTCTGCCTCCATGATGACATCCTCCTGGACATATTATCAAGTAATTAGCATCTTTACATGAAACTTTTATGTCTGATGGTAAAGGAAATTACTCACGGTGACTTCTTCTTCAAAGCTCAAATCAGAAGTCGTCTGCCCATCAGCAGATAATCGAAGACCGTCAATACTAGACGGAGCAAAGTCCTGTAACCAAATAACAAATATTGATTTTGAGATCCTGATAATGCGGATGGAAGAAGTCACAGCGAAAAATATCAACAACTCACCAAAAAGGCGACTGGGGACTTTATGGTGTTGGGAAACAACTTGCAATTCTGCTCCTGCCTTCTCCACCGTGGGAAATTGCCTCCGCTTCTGAGAAATTCACTTCAATTTGAGGTCTCACAGCACGACCCTCCTGCAAAAGAAATTTATGTAGTAATTAAAGACGATTATACGAGTTGTATGAGGAATATGCAAAAGAATACATACTGGTGAACCTCCTGGAGATGTCTTTCGTTTGTCACCACCAGAAATATTCCTGAGTATGGGACGAGAGGCACTCATCTCAGAAGAAGGGGGATCCTTCACTAAAGGTTGGGAGGCCGTCACATAATCATTAAGACGCTCAAGCTGCTGATCCCAGAATTCCATATAACCTGGAGTCACGTACGTGGTTCGATCAATATAAGGGAACCAATAGGAGCTCCCTTCATCACGTGTGTGATCTAAACAAGTATTAAGTTGTTTCGATGATGGTCTTCTCCTACTGAAGGTTGGAACACATTGGTCCATACCCATCTGACGGGCGGTTCTGTCAATATTATACTCCTGCACCGAAAAATCTTCATACGCTGCTGATATTATGTGATTGGGAGTACAACTCAGCATGAAAGATCTTTCGCCATCACTCAAATCAGCACCGGATTTCAAATACTTACTTTCTCCAGCATTGAAAGTCTTCAATTGAGAAACGTGAGGAGGAACCACCACCCAAGGACGGAAGTTGAACTCAGACTCGTCATCTAATACGTCGATGAAGCGAGTCTTGGACTGAATTTGCTTCGTAGACCAGCGCATAATCCTAGCGTTGTCTTTCTCATGGAATATACGTCGAGCATCAGCAGAGTTCATACTTTGTAAGACACTACGGGGAATGGGTGCATAGTTTCCGAAACGCTCCCAAATCAGAGCTTGGAGAAATATCGTGTTGGCATAGCATTCAATATTCATGAAGCCGTTCGAAACACTGGAGTCTACGACTAAAGAGTCCAGGTTAGAATATAAAGATCCCAAGAATAAGCTACCTAGCGGAAGTTGTTCACCTTTAGCCAGCTTAATAGCGGAAGGAATTACAAACGGCTTCAACAAGGTACCGGCATCTTCAAACACATCCCTAGATAGCCATAAGCACAAGAAAGCAGCAATAGACAACATACCATCGGTTTCATCAAGAGGGACGTCTCGTGGCCACCAATGTGTCAACCAATGAGCGTAACAACCTTTACCAAAAACCTTGTTGATTCTCTCCATCTCAACTGTTAAAGTTTTGGAAACTGCTTTCTCTTCCGCTGTCCAAAGTTCTTCAGGAAAGTTACCTATAATTGGAAGATGCAATAAAGCAACTACATCTTTCAAGGTAATATTGAACTCTCCCCAGCTGCATATAAACGTGTGAGTTGGGATGCACCAGCGAGCAAGAAGAGTTACAATACCTCGTGCGTCATGAAAGATATACAAATCTCCATATGTTTGAACGGCCCTGGTAATTTGTGTTTTATCCAGCATAGCTCTAACACGAGGAAATCCTAGCATGTGTCTAGACCATCCCGAGAACTTCTCTAAGGGGCGTCGAGAAAGCTTGAATTCAATCATTGAAGCCTGGAATAGTCCTCTTAGACAGAACCGAATAGCAGCACGAGGAGTCACCAATTTCTTTTGAGTGACCGTCCTGGGATTGATCAGAAGGCGATATACCGGGGACTTGAGAAGATTTTCGGGCTCCAGAACCTCAAAGAAAGCGTCATCTATGTTTGGGACATTCTTGACTCTAGGTGTTTCGTCTTCCTCACCAACGGAAGTCTCATCCGTGCATGTTTCCTCTATGGAGATATCATCATTTGCACACCTTTCATCTCTGGAAGCGTCATTGGCTGGAGAATCAGACATCCTCGCAAAGCTGCTGTGGAATCCACACAATGTTTCAGTCATCCGCGAATTCAATAAGATGATGGAATCATGCTAATTAAAACGCCGGTGTCTATAAACGGTAAATCTTGAACTCTTACCTCTTTCAATTTCACTAACAATAGTGGTTGCAATACAAGAGTTAACACACGAAATCAATTCGTTCCTTGAAACCTGCAATAACGAACAACACTTCATTAGTTCATGGAAAATGATTTTCTCATAAAATCATGTACATAATTTTCATAATGTGAACATTCGCACAACTGAACTATGATATTTACAATAAGAAATGAATTCATGACAAATAAGTTGTATAGTTTAAAGGTTACTCAAAACCCATGTCTTGATTTTACAAAACAATAATTAATGCAATTTCTTCATATAAATTTTCAGAATTTATCTAATAAGAACAAATCCATGTGAATAAAATATGTCATCATGTTTCATATAAAATATGTCACGGCTACATATATATATAAAAAAAAATCTATTTTCCTTCGTATTAGCGTTTTATTAAAAACGAAGGTTTATGCTAGTTTTGTGAAAGCTCACACCTATTGTGATAAAATACTAATTCTCATGAAAGCTCATAAATAAAGTTTTATCACTGGACATAAGTTCACATACATAAAAATATATATATATTTTCCTCGAATGAGCATCGTCTTCTAAAACGGGGTTTATTTCGGTTTTGTGAAAGCTCACATCTATTAAGGTAAAATCTTGGTTCACATGAAATCTCATACACTAAGTTTTATCACTGGACCTAAGTCCATATATATATAAAAAATCTCCCATAAATCAGGGGTTTTTATTAGTTTTCAAAACTAACGATCGAACGAACATACGTTTAATAAATAAGGGTTTTTCCACAAAAATCACATCAACATATACCCATGTATATAATTTTAACATGATGGAAGCATGAAAATCTCATGAAATCAGCAAACTTTGAAAAAAAAATTGCACGTACCTGGTCGGCGCCGGCCGGAATTTGGCCGGACGACGAGCTAACGGCGCCGACGGGTGGAAGACCGGCGAATTTTCTCCTGCTGCTCTTGCTCGGCGTGAAGATGAGAGGGGGGGTGAAGGTGGTGGTCGGTTGTGGGAGAAATAAAAAAAAAAGAAGGATTTAATTCCTTTCATACCTAATTTTATCTCCAAAACCTAATTCCTTAAGGATTTCCCTTTTGGTCCCAACCCGTGAATCCTAAACCAACCAAGGTTCCACCATCAAATCAGCGGTTCTACACCAATTTATGTTCACTGGATGATGCTTTATTATGTCGCTGCGTTTCCGCTCAAACCATGGTTTGCTCATTCAGTCGAAATCCGGTAATATCTTATCTTATGACTAAGTTCAATTACTTATTTTGTTTATACCTGGAAAATCACCATTCAATGTTGATTGAGGAACATGAATGTTCCTCACTAAGCAAGGGACTTAATGTAGATGGTGGATTTTCGAAAAGGGGTAGAATTGTAAAACTATACTCCAAATTTGGCAACCGGATGAGTATTGAGGCTCATGTCTCTCATTAAAGCATGAAATATCATGTCATAAATCTCTGACTGAGAAGGATGTCTCTCAGAGTACGTGTAGATGTGTAGTCTCTCAGCTGAGGTCACGACACATCTCATGAATACTGAGCAATTTCGGTAATTACTCCGGATCCGGCAATCAGATGAGTATCGAGACTTATGTCTCCGTGCATGAAAGCTCATGCCACCTCTGATGGAGAAAGTCTCTCAGAGAAGATGAAGATGTGCAGTCTCTCAGCTGAGGCCACAGCACATCTCATACTGTATAGAATCGAAAGATTGGGCGGCTCCTAGACAGCATGTCTGCTAGTATAGAGCGACAACGTCTTCGGGATGTAACCAGATTTTCCCCTAATTTGCAAGAGGAATATGACACTCCAGCAAGTTCATATTGCTCAACCTTCAGATAATTAATGCTCCTAGACAGGAAGCCCTTCTAGTATAGAGCCGACAATTAATTATCTTAAATCGTCTGAATATCCAACAATATTCTACGAGCCATCGTCTGAATATCCAGCAATATTCTACGAGTCGTCAATTAATCGCCTGAATATTCAGCAATATTCTACGATTCCTTGTTATATTTCGTTACTTCAATCTGTGTTTCTTCCCAGCAGAATTCCACAGGTTAGTAATAAATATTCAACAAAACAGGTATCTAAGCATCGAATAAACCCTGACATAAATGGTGCAAGTGTACTTAACAAATAATGCACAGACCAGCATTTTGAATGCGCAAACGAACATTTCGGAAAATACGAATGAACGAGGAACCTATGCAAAATAGGAAGGAAAAATAGTAAAAATATTAGCAGAGGCGCCAGGGGACTGGGTTCACCAACCGGACGGTCATGTCGTGACCAGTCCCACGCCCAATTTTATATTTTTATCATATTTTACTAATTTTCCCTAAAATCATGAAAATTACCTAATTTCATGTATTTTTATCTAAATCATATGATTTTATCAAAAAATAATAAAATTAGGGAAAGGTGTTGAGGGACCGCCGGCCGGCCGGTCATGCCTTGGCCATGGCCGGTCCCACACCTCACGCCCCATTATTTTATTATTTCCTCTTAAATTATGAAAATTCCCTTGATTTCATGAATTTTCCCTAAAATCACCTAATTTCATGTATTTTTCTCTAAAATCACATGATTTCATCAAAAAATAATAAAATTAGGGAAAGGTGTCGTGGGACCGAGCACCATCCGGCCATGCCTGGGCCGTAGAAAATATTACCTAATTTCATGTATTTTCTCTAAAGTTATAGAAAATATTAAAAAATTAGGGAAAACTTGTGGGACCGGGCTCTAGCCGGTCGGCCATGCCCTAGCCGGTCTCACACGCCTATTATTTTATTATTATTTGGTGTTTTGTTTCCCGATTTCATGAAAACTCCCTGATTTCAACAAAATATCTTGGTTTTCAACAAATCCTTTTCATTTTATGAAAGTTAGCTAAAATCATCAAAAATTACATAAAATTGGGAAGAGTGGCTTGGGACCCGCGCTCATGGCCGACCGGACATGCCTTAGCCATGCCGGTCCCACACTCCCATTCCATATTTTATTATTATTTTATCTCTCATGAGAGTTCCCTAATTTCACCAAACTCTCCCGTTTCATGAAATTTCTCTCAAATCAGAGAAAACACATAAAATCACATAAAACTGGGATAAACATGTGGGACCGCGTCTGTCAGCCGGCCGGCCATGCCCTAGACGTGCCGGTCCCACACCTTGAAATCCCATATTTTATTTATTATTTACATCATCTCATGTATTTTTGCCGGTTTCAGCAAAACCATGGATTTTGCATATTTTCTCCAAATGTTGCTCAAACGTGCATCAGAAAATATCAAAATTCTCAGGACTGAAGCACGGACACTATGGTGACACGGGCACATCCCCTTGACCGACCAAGGGTGACCCTGAGGCTTGCAAACAGCTGGTCCCGCATGTTTTAATGATTTTAACCTAATTTGCTCAGTTTCTCATATTAGGTTCGACCTCTTTCCAAACAATTGGAAGTTCGCTCAAACGACCATCTACTGGTCCCACGACCATCAAGAGCCGGTCCCATGACCTCTTGGTCGGCCCCTCATATTTTCTACATCAGGTTTTATGATTTGTTGCTCACACGAGTATTATTTCAGTAAATGATTAAACCAGCATTTAATCATTCTTTCACCAACTGGTCCTCAAGAGACTTTGGTATTTTTTGCTCATTCGAGCATCTGGGCGTTATATGGTGAACCTGTCATCCCATCTAGACGGTCCCGTGTTGATTTTCAATAAATCATCATTTCGGTAAAATTGGGGTTTTGAATCCAGAGCTCTGCAGAAACGTGATTCTCTGCAGATTCGAACACTCTGATAATTTTATGTTGATTCCATGATTGATATTCATATTTATTTTGCTAGACCCAACAGTCAGTAACTTAAATTAATAGTTTATTTGGTCCAGCTACCAACAATTCATCAAAAGAACAATATTTGCTCGAACTAGCAATATTCGCTCGAACCGACAACATTTATTCAATTAGCAATATTCGCTCAGACTAGCAATATTTGCTCAAATCAAAGAATATTGGTTCAACTACCAATATTCAACAATTTAGCAACACAGTTTTACTGGTCTTAGGTTATAATGATACCTCGTCTCAGCAGACACATTAAATTCATGAGTTTCGAAACATTTGCTAATCATGTTCAACTAATCAATACATGGACTCATCGTCCCATAAAGTCAGCAACTGACTCCACAATCACGAGATTTCAATCGTGTCACGTGGGGGGATATTAATTAGGGTTTTGGTCTGGCGGTCTACGACACGTGTGTTCACCCACGACGAGAATGTGATAAAGTCGTGCAATCAGTTGGAAGAGTCAGCAAAGTAATGGGTGGAAAGTTAACCAAGTCTCCGCACGATGAGTAATTGGTTTTAACACGATTTCCCCGTTTCCCACTCTTTGATTCCAGCAACTGTCACACTTCATGGGATCATGGTGTTTTCAACTCCGGCATTATAAAATGTCTCTGAATCCTGATTGAAGAACAGAGGTTTTTTGAACAATCGAAGAACATTCGCCAAAACGAGCAATTTCTCATCAAAGTTCATACATACAATCTTTCGTCTACACGAACTCACAGAAATTACTCTCAATTGAGCAAAATTCAATCATTCAGAGCATTTTTACGCTGAATTCCCTACAATCTCAGATCACCATTGATCTCACGCATTTCTCAGCTTCCTTCCTACAGATCAACCCATCCTCTCTTGTGACCGAATTGACTCTGGAACGGCCATTGTTCTTGGTTTAGGCCGGGGTCTTACATATTGATATCTCGAACTTAAAGCACTCCCTTCTTGCAGTGCATCTGTGTGAGGTTCAACATTTCGCTCGGTTCAAGGAGTCTCCACACGGTCGACTCTTCAATTCCGTAAAAACCAGCAAATCGTTTTTCCCCACTCACAGTTTCATATATATATTGTCTGATTAATTCGAGACATATAGTCATTAGGAAATATGTATTTCGACAGACAATAAAAAAATGTAGCCTTAACAGACATGTATAGTTACTATCGAACATGGGTTACTTGTGGAACAAAATAAAAATAATATGTCAACAACAAAAGCATTGAAACATGCAAACAGATCTCTGATAACATCTTGACCTCAAGGGACGCCGAGATAATTATTCACCCATAAAATGAAATTATGCCCATTTTCTTCATCAAAAGAAATTTATTTTAGGAAAAATCAAGTAACTCGAGGACTAATGAAATAGGCTAACAAGCGGTTGCGCACCCATTTATCTTTAGTGTCCGACCGCATTCCAATGACAAGTGGAACGGTTTCAAATTTTGGAGATTTAGCATGAGGACAAAAATACTTATCCCTTAAGAATGTAGCAATTCCTCTAGGCGTTTGCGATTGTTAATATCATAATAATGATACTTTTTATATCCTTTTATGATTGATAGGAAAAAACCAAATCAATTGGCTTATATGACTCTTTTTAAGAAAATAAAGAGATCATTTTCATTATTGAATTAAGGCATCCATGGTTTCCCGCAAGCAATAGAAACCAATGTTTTATTAGTGGGAAAAAAATAATATTCGATGGTAAAGGTTTGTTTAATTGATTATTGTCAAACCACGAAATAAAAAAATGCCAAAAATTTCTTAGAATTCCTGAAAACACTAGGGGTACCAAAATAAACCACCAACTTTTTCTTCAACCTGTATGGAAAAACTTGAATACAATTACGAGAGTTCAACCTAATGAATCTCAATCGAGGAATAATATTTAGAGTCATATCTCTTTCTCTCACAATTAGAAAGTTAACATAACCAAATCTATGAACCTGATTTGCGTGTGAGAGTTCTTGGACGATCTCAAAAATCAATATCCAAGAATCAATCAAGTTGTATCCAACAAACAAGGATGGATGTATCTACTTTGATTGATTTACGTACAACCTGTGATATTTCAATTATAAAGATAAACATTATTATGTGGAAAAACAAATAACACGGACACCAGAATTTTGTTAACGAGGAAATTGCAAATGCAGAAAACTCCAGAACCTAGTCCAAATTGAACAAAAAATTGTATTAAGCCGCTACAGACACTAGCCTACTATCAATTAACTTCGGACTGGAATGTAATTGAGACCGATTAAACCCTCACAATAATTCAGTCACGGTCGCGTTCCTTACGCCTCTTGAATCCCAACATGAGCAAATTATTCCCTTAGCTGACGTCCTTTACAGCCTAAGAATTGTTTTAAAATCAATTGAATTATTCAAAAGCTCCTCGAATCCATCATACTTGATTTCCTTGGTTTCTTCAACTCCTTGAATTCTTCGTTATTTCAAGTTGCAATGACTCTGAACGTGTTCAGCTCGACATCGTTGTTGTTGAAGATCCGTATCCGTAGCGATAACAACTTTGAAAACAAATATTCTCAATCGTCTTTATACATAAACATAGTATTATTATCTTCTTCAAAGTTCAAGAGTCCTGTTATTAGGAGGGAAAGAGTGGATATGAGGAGGGAAAGATTACGATGAGGGAAATAAAATTTGTGAGGAGGGATTGACTTCTTTAGAGAATGACTAAATGTCTAGAATATCCTTAGTATCAAGTACAATTAGGTTTAACCAAACGACTCCCAAGTCCCATCCAAGAATTGTAACAATAAGTTGGTAAGATGATGTATTCAACTTTTACTATATGCAACTGAAGAATGAGAAACATTCCACTTTCTTAAGATGATGACGCTAAAGAGGAAAATAAATATAAATACAGTTGAACAAAGTGATATAGATGGTCATCCCCGTTCTTCAAGGTTGATGCACTCCAGGAGGTCCGAGGTTTGAGTCCCCGATGGCGTAATATTGCAGTATTTGACATGGAAGGTAGAGTTAGCTTTCCTCCCTTGCGATATAATCAGCCCCACTATCCGCTTCGGCTTCCTTGGCTGGTTCCTCATGAGGCTCGCTGGTAGGCTAGCACGGCAACCTGTTCAATTAATGTAGTAGTACGTCGTTGGAGCTTAGCTTGTTAGGCTTCCAACTAGTTTCATGTAACAATCGTCATCCAATATTATTATAATAATGATGAAAAGATTGGTTTTTAAAATAAATAAATAAAAGTTTATAATAATAATAATAATAATAAAACTGCTGATTTCGATATTAATACTGATTTCGGTATCCAACTTGTGAAACTAGGCTTCCAACTAGTTTCATGTAACAATTGTTATCCAACTTGTGGTCTTCATCCTTCTGATTTCGATATTAATACTGATGCCCCCCATTTCATGAAGTCATTGGCGGCTCGTTATTTTGCTGTAATCAAGAAGGATTTGCCCATCAACTTTTCGTTATCTGCAAGAGATGCTGCACTCTGACAATGTAATAAAACTGATCACGCGATGGATTTTCTCAAGGCTATACCCATTCAGGGCTTGAACCAATCTATTGGGCCTCGGCAATTTCGTGCAGTTTTGAGCTACAGATTAGGTATTCCTATTTTTGCAGCTGACAGTTTGTGTCCTTTTTGTAAAAGGGATATGGACATATATGGTGATCATGATGTTCATTGTGCCAGCGAAATCGGTGGTAAGTATCGACATGATATGGCATGTGATACAATTGCAGACATATGTTATAAAGCGGGTGTTGCAGCTCGTAAAGAGATCCGTAAGGGTTTCCTATCTGACTCGATTAAAGCTTTGAGGCCCGCAGATTTGCTGGTTTATAATTGGGAGAATGGCAGGGACGTTTGCTATGATGTCACAGGTACTTCTCCATTTACTAGTGCCCGAACTACTTCATTTACCCCAAGCCAAACAATTTTTGATGAAGTTACTCGCAAGTGCAATAAGTACTTGGACAAGTGCTTAGCACATGGATACGAGTTCGGGGTGTTGGATTTTACAACTTTTGGTGAGTTAGGTGATGATACTTGTGTTTTTTTGAGAAGGTTGAGGAACTATCTTGCTAGTCAAAATGCCAATTGTAAAGTAGGAGAGTCACTTTTTCATAGAATAGGTATTATTATTCAAAAGGGAGTTGGTGCCCAAATTGTTGCTAGGCTACCAACACCCTCGATGTAAAAACTGACTTTGTAATATACTCTTTTCTTTAAAAAATAATAATAATAATAATAATAATAATAAAATTCTTTTTTGGTTATCATAAAATTATTTTTTGGTTACCTCTCTCATGTTTTCTCTCCGGAAAAAACCCGGTGATTGGAAACTCATTCCAATCACGGTTTCATCATGTTTTCGACGGATTGTTTCCTTGATTGGTTTTTTCTTTTGATTTCCTTGGCACGATTTCCACGTTTTTTGCTTTTTTCCATTGATTTTTCATCCATTTTTTGCAGGGTTTCTGGTTTCCTTAGGGTTCATTTTCCTTTTCATCTTTTTAGGGTTTTATCGCTACTCCTATGCCGAGAATCACACGTTCTTCTTCTTATCGTGCTTCCTTGTGCGCATCTTCACCCCAACTTCCCCTTACCTCGTCCATGACCATCACAGACTCAGCTGCAGACAACGTTCACTGCCCTTTCAGGTGCCTCCATGGATGCCCTGGATTGAGTTCAAGGAAGAGGATACGTCAAAGGGTCTGTATTGAAATACTTTCATGACAAACATCTTTCCTCGGAAACCAGTAAGGCCATTGTACGCGAGTTGATTGCTAGAGATTCGAAGGTTTATGGTAATCTGGAGAAGGATCTCTATTCCTTGCGAATGTGGTTTTGCAGCAAATGCATGTATTTCCATGCATGGTCGAAATCATGCAAGGGGCGTGAAGGGATGGTACATGACTTCATTCCAGGGCCCTGTAATGGATAAGGGATATTGATTCACGGTTTGGACAGGCCGAGGGAGGTGCTGGAGGGGTCGTAGGATGTGATAGTTGAAGTTGCCGATGTTGTGGTTGATACAGGTTCAAGTAAGATCGAATGCGGTGCTGGTGAGTTTTTATCCACAGATTTACTCAATGCCATGCTGCAACGACAACTTCCTACTGTCAATTGCATTCCCCACAAATGTTTTCTTGCATTTTCCAGGGCTCTTAAGGTATGTCTTGATCGTATCATTGCAAGTCCGGGAAATATGACAGCTTGGCTTCGACTGCTCTTCCTCCCTATTTGTACTTTGTCCCTTTATCATCCGAAGAGATCCACTGCAAGGAAGTCTGGCAACCGCAAGAGATTACAAGTTGCAGCTATCCTACAGGCGCTGGGGGAGTGGAAGGAGCCGAATGGTTTCTCAGTTTTGATCAACAGGCTACTGCAACAACCACTTAGGTGGGGTTCTAAGAAAACAGATGGGAAGAAGGCAGATGACAAACAGATTGGAGCTGCTATTGGGGCCTGCCAACGGAAGATCAATGCAGGGCATTTTTATGCTGCTATATGGGTTTTGTCATCTTCTGGTGTTGCCCCCTACGATGAGAAGACCTATCTAGACTTTCTAGATAAACATCCTTGTGCATCCCCTCCTGAGGCTCCCACAGATGATATCGATGCGGATCCCATCTTTGTGGATTCTAAGGCTGTTTTGTGTGATATTAAAAGCTTCCCTAAGGATACGTCATGTGGTCGGGATGGTCTACGAGCGCAACACTTAGTTAAAGTTCTTAGTGGTGCGGTGGCAGCAATAGCTGATGATTTTTTTGTATCTATTTCTGGGGTTGTCAACCTTTGGTTGGCTGGAAAATGCCCTAGTGCCTTGGTTGAATACATTGCTAGTGCCCCTTTGACTCTTTTGCTTAAGCCGGGAGGAGGTCTTAGGCCCATTGCAGTTGGTACGGTATGGCGAAGATTAGTTTCTAAGGTAGCTGCTTTTGCTGTTGGAAAGGACATGACTTCTTATTTAGGAGATTACTAATTTGGGGTTGGTGTTCCTGTAGGAGGTGAAGGTATTTTACATGCTGTAAATCGCCTTTTAGAAATGAAGGGTCACTCGGAAAATATGTCAATGTTGCTAATTGACTTTTCTAATGCTTTCAACATGGTGAGAAGGTCTCAGCTCATCAAGGAAGTCCGCCTTCATTGTCCAGGTATTTTTTGCTGGGTAGAGTTTTGTTACCTACGACCTGCTAAGCTTTATTTTGCCAAATATATTTTCTCTTCTTCTCTTGGTGTGCAACAAGGTGATCCTCTTGGGCCCTTGTTATTTGCATTGACACTTCACCCCTTAGTGAAGACCATTGCTGCTCAATGCAAACTCGACTTGCATGCCTGGTACCTCGATGATGGTACAATAGTTGGGGACACTTTAGAAGTGGCTAAGGCTTTGCGAATAATTGAATCTGAAGGACCATGCAGAGGTTTACATATCAATATACAGAAGACGAAAGTTTTTTGGCCTTCTATTGATCCCAAGAGTACAATGGATGGTGTTTTACCTCCGGATATTGGTAGGCCTTCTAAGGGTGTTAAACTTTTGGGTGGTCCAATGAGTTTGGATATGGGCTTCATCAGCGACATGTTGTTGAATAGGGTGCACAAAACTATTAAAATAATGGACGCGATTCAAAAGCTCAAGGACCCTCAAAGTGAGATGCTTTTACTTCGCAATTGTACTGGTGTATCTAGACTTTATTTTGCTATGCGAACTACTAGTCTGGCTGCTCTACAACCTGCCACTAATCTCTTTGACGACCAGCTTTATCAGTACTTGAGGCTTCTGATTACTGGTGATGGTGCGGGTTTTGGTCCTTTACAGAAGAGATTAGCTACCTTACCTATTAAGGATGGTGGACTTGGCATTTATACCATGGCTGACACTCGTGCTTACTGCTACCTTGCTTCTCAGAGTCAGACTACTTCAGTGAAGAAAACGATCCTTGGTAATTTATTCTCAATGGATAAAGGTTCAGCCTTTCAGTTGGCTCTTCAGACCTTCACTCAGGTATCTGGATTACCGTCTACTTATAGTGTCGATGATACTGCCCCCCCTTTCATGCATTCTCTGGCAGTAGTTTATTTTGACGCAGTTAAGAAGCATATCCCAGACCAGTTTCATATATCTGAAAGAGATTCCGTCCTTTGGAAATGTAACCGTGTCAAGCATGCTTAAGACTATCTTTTGGCGGTTCCCATCAGTGGGCTTAATAAATGCCTTGGACCCAGACAATTTAGAGTTGTGCTTTGCGATCGTTTGAGTATTCCTTTGTTTGTTGAGAATAGTTTGTACCCAAGCTGCAACAAGTCTATGGATATTTTTGGAGATCACGCGCTTCATTGTGCCAAAGATATTGGTTATAAATTTCGCCATGATGTGGTTCGTGACACTGTCGTAGACATTTGTTACAAGGCTAATGTTCTTGCACGCAAGGAGGTTTCCCTCGGTCTTCAGTCGGATGATGGAAAAGATCTAAAACCTGCCAATATCCTTGTCCTTAATTGGGAAAACGGGTAAGATGTTTGTATGGATGTTACAGGTGTATCTCCATTCACTGGTGATGGTGTGCGCTCTTTCGCTCCCGGTAAGGCTATTTATGGTGCGGTCTCACGTAAACGTACCAAATATTTGGACAAGTGTGCTGCACATGGCTATGGCTTGGGTGTTCTGGCCTTCTCTACCTTAGGAGAGCTCGCTGAGGATACTCTGGTTTTTTTCAAGCGTCTAAGGAACTGTTTGGTTAGCAATGACACTATTAGTGGATTAGGTAGTTTATTTTTTATCGTTTAGGTGTTGCAATTCAAAGAGGAGTTGGAGCCCAGCTTGTCGCTAGGTTGCCAAGCTGTGTAATCCTTAATCTCTTTTTGTATTTATGCTATTAAAAGAAAATAATTAATAATAAAATAAATAAATAAATAAATAAATAATGTAGTAGTATGTTGTTGGAGCTTAGCTTGTTAGGCTTCCAACTAGTTAATGTAATACTCTGATGGCTTAGCACCGGCCTCCCAGGAGACTTTCCAAGACTTACCGGTTAAACATCCACATGCACCATCCCCTTCCATCCCTGCATATGATCCTTCCGTGCCTGCTTTGCGTGTTGAGACGGACGATGTACTCTCAGCAATTAAGATCTTTCCCAAAGGCACCTCCTGTGGGAGGGATGGCCTAAGGGAACAACATCTTTTAGATGCATTCAGTGGTGCCGCCGCTGCAGTTTCAGATGAATCGCTACAGTCAATCACTGGAGTCATTAATTTGTGGCTAGAGGGTAAGTGTCCTTCATCACTTGGAGAATTCATCGCAAGCGCTCCCTTAACACCATTACTCAAGCCTGGAGGAGGGGTGAGACCAATTGCGGTCGGCACCATCTGGAGACGACTATGCTCTAAACTGGTGGCCACTTCAGCTTGCAAACTTTTATCATCATACTTAGGTGATTTCCAGTTTGGGGTGGGGACGTCTTGCGGAGGTGAGGGAATTTTACACGCGTCCAATCGTTCGCTGGATTTAAAAGGGGACACTGCAACACAAACTATGTTGCTGATTGACTTCACGAATGCATTCAACCTTGTCGATAGGTCTTCCATGCTTAAGGAGGTCAGTTTACATTATCCTAACATATCAAAATGGGTTGAGTTTTGTTACTCCAACCCGGCTAGACTCTATTACAATGATTTTACACTCTACTCATCAAAAGGTGCACAACAAGGAGACCCTCTTGGTCCCCTTCTGTTTTCCCTGACTTTACACCCTCTAGCTAGCAAGATTGCTGCACAATGTACACTAGACTTTCATGCCTGGTATCTCGACGATGGAACCATCGCTGGAGATACTCTTGAAGTTTCCAAAGCCTTGCAAATTATACAGCAGGAAGGACTTGATCGAGGGTTGTTCTTGAACATTACCAAGACTGAGGTATTCTGGCCTACAACTGACCCTAGAAGCTTCGCAGATGACGTATTTCCTTCAAACATTGGAAGACCCGGACTTGGTGTGAAGGTGATGAATGGGACGGTAAGTTTAAATCAACATTATTGTAGCAATATAGTTGAGAATCGGGTCGAGAATACAATCAGCTTGATGCAACGAGTTCGACAACTTCAAGATGCACCGTGTGAATTGTTATTATTGCGGAACTGCATAGGGGTTTCCAAGCTTTATTTCACGCTGCGAACAACCGACCCAAGTGATATACAGTCTGAAACTCTCCTTTACGACCAACACCTCCATCAATACCTACGACAACTTGTAGTTGGTGATGGGGCAGGTTTCAGACCGGTGCAACAAAGGCTAGCCACCTTACCGATGAAACATGGTGGGTTTGTTGTTTACACAATGAGTGACACAGGGAAGTATTGCTTCTTGGATTTGAACACCCAAACTCAGCACTTACAGCAGCATATCTTAAAGCTTCCATCGCCTCAAATCCTAGCCCACATTTTGGACAGGCTCTACAGATCTTTACACATGCTTGTGGCATTACTGTTTCCGACTACAATGTCAACGATGCTTCCCCACATTTCATGAAGTCCCTGGCAGTAACTTACTTTGATTTTGTTAAGGAAACTATACCCTCATGATTTTCCTTGAATGATAGAGAGTTTATTTTGTGGCAACACAACAGGGTGAAGCACTCTAAGGATTTCTTGAAAACCGTTCCTATCGCCGGTCTAAACCAATCTGTTGGTTCGAGATAGTTTAGTGATGTGCTCCAACACCGACTAGGAATACCTTTCTTTGAAGCTGACAGTTCATGTTCTATATGTGCTAGACCCATGGACATATACGGAGACCACTCAATTCATTGTGCTAGTGAAGTGGGTCCCAAATTTAGACATGACATGGTCAGAGATGCATTTGCTGATATTTGCTACAAGGCTGGAGTTGCTGCAAGGAAGGAAGTTTCGCTGGGATTGCTCTCCGATAGCGCAAACTCTTTAAAGCCGGCGGATCTTCTTGTTTACAAATGGATTCAAGGTAAAGATGTTTGCTTTGATGTCACAGGAGTATCGTCATTCACAAGTGCCAGAACTCGTTCTTTTACTCTAGGTCATGCTATCTCTGCGGCTGTGACTCTTAAGATGCACAAATATCTTGATCATTGTGCAACACTTGGCTATGGCTTTCAAGTTTTAGCCTTCACTACCCTAGGTGAACTCAGTGAAGACACTATTTCATTTTTTTTAAAGCGATTGAGAAACTGCCTTGTTAGATACGATGCCAATCATAAAATTGGTAGTTCCTTTTTCCTTAGGTTAGGTATTATTATTCAAAAGGGAGTTGGTGACCAGCTTGTTTTTAGGCTTCCAACACACCATGTGTAATTTTTGACTCGGTTTGCTTGCTTAATGAATAATAAGTAAAAAATAAAAATAATAATAAAGGCCTTCTAAGGCGTGGGAGCACAGATTGTTGCTAGACTCCCAGCCAACCATGTGTAAATACTCTTTACGTTTTCTAATAAAGACCCTCTGAGATGTTGTTTTTTAATAATAATAATAATAAAAATAATAATAATAATAATGCGCTCAAGCTCTAGGAGGTCCCAGGTTCGAGTCCTCAATAACGCAATATTGCAGGATTTGACATGGAAAGTAGAGTTAGCTTGCCCCCCTTGCGACATAATCAGTCCCCTATCCGCTTCGGCTCCCTTGGCTGGTTCCTCATGAGGCTCGATGGTAGGCTAGCATGGAAACCTGTTGAAATTAATGTAGTAGTACGTTGTTGGAGCTCAGCTTGTTGGGATTCCAACTAGTTTCTTGTGATAGTCTTTATCTAATAATAATAAAAATAATAATAATAATAATAATAATAAGAGATAAGAGAAAGGGACAAAATTGTCGATTCTTCACCTTCCATCCATCAATCGATGTCCATTTTTACGACACCTTCTTTTTATATAGTTTTTAATTCTCGCATGATGGGTTTCGACCATTCAAGGCAAGATCAGTGAAGACAACAAACTCTTTATTCTTACTGATCCGAAACATTTTGATTGTTATTGATCCGGAACATAGGTAATATAGTAAAGAATACCAAGAAATCAGTGAAGACAACAAACTTTGGTGTTCTAATTGGTTTTGTTAAAAGGTTAGGGTTTTTATTTTTGGACGAAGAAATAGGCAGTAACACGATAGATTTTTAGAAAGCAAGGACTGAGAACCCTTGAGATTATTAAGGATAGCGTGGGTATTTTGAATTTTTTTACTTATCTTAATGGTATCAGACTTTGACCGTGCGTTGACTGGAATTTGGACAATACATTTCCCTCATCGTATCCATTCTTTCTCTCCTAATAACATGATTGGATCACAACATTGAAGTAATTTTACGGTGATATGTTTCTCCCCCTTAATCAATGCTTACATCTTTTGCATAATAGGTGAAACCTATAGATTATTGATTCACTCCCCCTTACTAATGATCTGTAAACCATATGTATGTATTGCGAAACTACTAATTAATTTTCTCCTTTTTTGTCGATAAAAATAGGCAAAGGTACGAAAATCATGGGATCGTAATGAATTCAACCAAAAGATACTTCAAGATTTAATGAAGTTAGAGATAATACATAATAACATAGTTAATATGTAACTCCTCATATCAACTTTATTTAGATGATATCACATAGTATGAAATACTTAACGCTCATCTAAGAGATTTAAGATACAAGCATCCCCTGTAATTTCCACAGCCACACTCTCCACAAAGATATAGAAATTAAGCACAAGTTCATTTAAGAACTCTCCCCCATTTGATGTCATTCCAAAGGGAACAATATGAGTGACCTTACTTTAATGAAAAAGAAGGATTTTGTCTGACATTAACAATCATGTGAACTTGTATCCTGAATATCGACATAAATTAATCTCAACACCAATTACGAACAAGGAGATAATTTTAATCGGTATAAATCAACATAAGACAATATTACGGAGTGGATAGTGCAGTAATAACACAAAAGTGTGATCACAAGTAGATCGATACTGCGAGAAAATTTCTCAAAAAGTTTGTTTTATTTTAAGTACATAATATATTTAACTTCTGAGCATATATAATATATCAGTTCAATTTACAAAAAGTAAATATATCTCATAAGACTTTTGCAATATATTATACCAATAATGAATACGTACTCCAAGTTCATCTTACAAAAACTCTAGAATCTAAATAAATAAATCTAGAAACATGCAAGATGAAAATCGTTGGAAATAGTTTGTGAAATCACAATTTATGTTATACCAAACCCTAGTTATCCTTCTCAAAGGCAAGAATAAATTCTCACAAGAAGTTTCCTAGAAAAATAACATAAAAAACAAAATAAGGAGAACTGTAATTCATATGTAGTCTGCAACTTGTGTTTTGAGAAAACCAAGGATGCTTTTCCCAATTCTTAATTAAGAAGCTTGAAATCTCTTTTGGAAACAGACAATTGTTCGAACACAACTTTGATGTCACTCATAATATTTCCGACCAAATCACGGAACATCTGAACCGGTTTTAACTCTGTATGTTGACAATATCATCGTAAAAATCAACAATTCTTTTGAAACCAACATCCTCCATCTTCTTGTCATCTTCCTTTGTGGTGTTTGAAATCTTAGAAACATCCATGGTTTGCGAATGTTCACGAGTTATTCCAGCACTTGTATATAGTACAAGGTAGGCGTACCTTGTATATATATATATATTTTCTAGGTCAAGAAAACTGAAGGAAGAGAAATACTTTCTAGAATCTTCTTAAGATGTTTAACTCATTACTTCCAAGGTTTGGACAGACTTTGGAACCACACACGGTTACGGGTTCGTGAGGACATGAAATTTGTGACCAACCAAATTTCCAAGATAGGTCATGCGGACAAATGTAAATCAACCTTGTTATTAGCTCAATAAATATAAATTTAGAGCACAAGAGGTAGTTGATATCAAAATGCTTGACATAACTGTTCAAAGAGTAACTTTATGGAGAAAATCAGAATCACAAGAGAGAATGTACACAAAACAAGATACAGTATGTGTCAAGAAGGAATTGGTTACCTTTCTTGAGCATGTTGTGCGCCCTCCTTTCATGCTATAGAAGGAGGCACAATTTTCCATAATAAATTTATGTTACGGTAGGCATCTGTCAAATGCGCATCATGAACAACAAGATTCTTTGATATACTCCCTCGTTTAGTACCTGTTGTGCAACACAATTTATATTAGATGAATTACAAAGGGATAAGGAGGTAGAAGTATTACCTGTATTTAGCCTTTTCCTTGTCCTTCTAATGCCTTGTAATTGGTTAACTTGTTTTCTGAGATCATAAATACTATGATCAACCTTTGTCTGAAGGTTAAAAATTGTGCGATTATGTGTTTCTGGGAGAGCTTTCTTCGATATCCTCTTCTAAGTGTGTTTAGGAATACTCGAAACCTTCTTCCCATTATTCTCTTCATGATTTCTTGAAAGAGAATCGAATTCACCATTCTTTTGCAAGTCAGTCTTTATCCAATTCGGAGTATCGGATCTTGTCTTTAACTTTACAAAGTTATTATTTTAATAGTCATTACAATTGTGAAAAGTCTTTGCAAGATATTTATAGGAAAATATAGGTTTATCACAACACTGATTCCTTTGCCTAAAGGTTGGACGTTGACAACCTGTAATGTCAAGAGTATTAGCCTTAACATATGATCTAGGTTTGATCACTTCATGTGATGCCCAAATAAGAACATCGTGAAGTTTTTCGTTCCTTATTAGAAACGACATCCCTTTTGAAAAATTAGGTTGGGGTGCAAAAGTTTGCTTTCGCTGGAAAAAAGGGTGCAAAGATGTAAAAATAAGCTTGTAAATATAACCTAAAATTTGTAACTGGGCAAATTCAGGCTTTGAAGGCAGTTAGGCTGGGGTTGCAAGCACACACCCATGCATTGGGCTAGTTTCGCCCTTGATCCCTCCTATGAAAACATTCATAATAATTGTTGTTTAAAATTTTCGTTTAATAGTAAGTAATCAAACCATTTTTTAAATAACAAATTGATATTCATATCTAAATATAAATTTAAATATTTTTCTTGAAGCATGCATTTTATAGAAAAACTAGAAGGCTAATGCACGTGGGTATGTGGTACCCATAAAGTCATTTAGTACAATTTGGATAAGAAAAGATGGGATTGTGTCCCATATTGTTGTTGATAGCTTACTCGTTTGACTTCTATCAGCTATGAAATTTTCCAGTCCGACAGTTGCTTGATCACCTTCTCTATAATTATGTTGAATACCGCAATATGGAATTTGACTCATTCTTCACTTTTTATTTCCGCAACATTCCTATTATGTATCGTGGAGGTTAAATTTAGGAGTTTATGAAGCTCAAAAAGTACTTTTGGCCATTGACGTTCCGTTGTTATTCAGGATGCCATTAATGTGGCGTAAATGTAAATACTTAGCCATAACATACCGAATTTCGAACTAAAAAAATTAATGTAATGAAATAGATTAATATAAATAAGCAAAACCTATCTCCGTCTTCTTAGTTTTACTATATTAATGTAACTTTTGGTTAAGAATTTCAGCATGAATCTTTCTGTAATTTCCTTCTCTAGCTTACTATACTAATAAAAACATATATGTAGGCGCTTTTGTAGGGATTTTTTTCCAGCCAATTCTGTCAATGCGGTTACGTCTTCAAAGTGTTCAGCATTTTCAAAGTCTAATTTGAGTTTTATTGAATTCCAAATACACATATCTTCCATTTTTATTTTACATTTAAAATAAAGAAAAATTATTTTGATGTCAAGGTTTATATTTTTATTTCCACAAATCCAACCAAAGCATGTACATGCATCAAGTGTTAGGTATACAAATTTAAACTTTCTAGTGATAAAGTGAAATTGACATAGGTTGATGAATACATATACTTGTATAATTATATATATATATATATATATATATATATATATATATATATATATATATATTAAATATCTCTTAAGCTCAAATGTTAAGTTTCCTTTTTCTTTTTTTTGTACCCGGTTCCAACAAATTTTCAAGTTATACTAAGATGCAAATTATCTTCCGTTATAGGTAGTAATAGCAAACAAGTATGATTCTTTGGTATCAAATATGTATTACCAGCTAAGTTTTGAAGCTCACCGGTGCATTCTTTCTTAATGCGCCTTTAACCAACTGTCCCTCTCTCTATATATATATATGTCTTATTAACATTTCTTCAAACTAAAGTTGGGAATATTTTGACATGCTTGCTTCATTACTCATGGACGTTATGCTCATGCACCCTTGAGTAACGCACCATGGTGGTGGTATTTATATCTCTTGCCCGATGGCCAATTTGAGTATAGCACCATAGTGGTGCAATATCACTCTTGGTCGGCCTCGCATTGGCATGATGCACATGATTATGCAACATTTGTCCTGGACCAACATGTCCTCACAACAAAATGTTTGAGATGAAGCTTCATCCCATGCAAATGACGCATTTTGAGCATGTGTAACGCCAAAAGTGCGGGAGTTACATTATCATACCCTTTAAAGAATTTCATCTACAAAATCAAAAACAAAAACTATTATGGACAAGCTTCATCGATTTGGATTCCCTGAGCATATGTCCCACTCCATGATGCTTAGAACTTGCACAAGGTTTCTTCAATTTGTTGTGAACAACAATACAGAACTTCTAAGCACCCATCCATACGGCATACTCAGTAATCCTAAAAATTACCGAGAATATCGATTTTGATCCCTTAAGCATGTGTTCCATATCAGATACTTAAGATTTCCAAAAGAACATCTTAATACAGATCCTAAGTACACGTCCCATACTACCATTTATGAATCCTTAAAGTTCACAGGGTTGAAAAAGGTAATCGAGTATGTCAAGATTTTCTTAGCGCAATACCGTGAGGAGCAAACTCTAATGCCGAAAAAGTCGGATGCAAGTCATTATTGACCAGTTGGAAATGGTATTTAGGTTTCCCACTCTTAAGTGGGATTTTAGACGGCCTGAAAAATAAAATCCTTCCGAACGGGTGGAGAGGATCATTCTCATCATCTACCTGCCGTTCGAAACGGTCTTCTGGGTTACCAACTATTTGGTGCGTCACTATTTGAGGCATGAAAAACTCATATCACTTGACTAAGTCTAACACGATTCCGAAGTAACTTGCATATAAGTTATGAACTTTATTTACGCACATAGTTGGCCTACTCTTCCAACTTACTATTTTCCTTTGAAGGAAAATTTGATAGTCTCATTAGAAAATACTCGCTGACAAGTCCATAACTCACAGTCCTTAGTATTATTTCGGATCTTGCTTTGATACCAACTGTGATGGATCGGAAAATCAAGCAGTGACCGTTCCTTAGAGCTTCAAGCTCACCAGATAAATGCACGTCGATGTGCCTATCCAAACATGTTTTGCAAGCATGATGCCTTAAACATAGACTCTACACTTTCAAACTTACTCTTTTTCTGCGATGGGTATGTATCCTTGAAGGATAATGTTGATGCAATTCTTGGATGCATCACTAGATTTTGAATCCCGTCCAGGCATAACACATGCCTTCGACTTGCACCTAGGCCACTGCAAGCCTATTTCCAACTTCCTGCTTCGCTTCAACATTGCTGAAAGTATGCACTACCCTTGATCGTGCCAAGGATGCATCAGTCAGGGTCATGCCATATTTGTATTGCATCATCCTTGTATGCAAATGGCTTATGCAAGTTCCCTTTACTTGTTTACCGGTTTAGCTTACTTTCCTGGCCATGCCCAATCCGTAATCGGTTCATGCCTACGTCGAACGACTTGATAGGAAGAATGAGCATCCAAGGAATGAACTGCAACTTACCTCATAAAGTATGTCAATACTTATCTTTTGCTTCTCTTTTACAAGCCATATGATGTGAGCTACCATATTGTCGCAATCACCTCATAATTAGATGATATAAGAGACAACGTGTTGTATCATTAATGCTACAACTCATTGTGGCTGCGTATGTACCCTCCTCTGTGGCTTGGAGGGATGAAGAACTGACCGTATTTCATCAATGTCAAGACAACGACTAAATAACTCGCATTGCAAGGAAAAATACAAGCGATATCCTAATTTGTATAGGACATTGGGTCCTTCGCAAATGATACGTAAGAGCGTGCACCATATTGGCATTTCCTTTTTTGCATTGTGGTGGTGTATTCTTAGTTTCGCAGCGCCGCAGCGATGATGCCAAATCATCATTAAGCTCTCTCGAATAAGAAACACCCCATAATGATGCTTAGGCATCAAATAGGCTTTATCAACCAAGGTTTGAAGCTTATTAGTGCATTCTTCCTTAATATACCTTCAACCAACTACCCTTCATATATATGTCTTATTGACATTTTCAAAAATTAAAATTGGGGAGCACTTTGACATGCTTGCATTACTCAAGGGTGCACCCTTGGTTAATGCACCATGGTGGTGGTATTTTCATCTTTGGTATGATGGCCAACTTGAGTATTGCATATACTGGTGCAATATCGCTCTTGGCCATCCTCCACCGGCATGAGGCTGATGAGTGCTAAAAAGTGCATATTTCTATATCTTTTTGTTGGCAATTAACTCATCTTTTGTGCTCTAATTCTCCATTTTATCCCATATTCTGTATTTTCATTGTTTTCAAGAATAAATACTTTTCTTAATTAATTTTGTATTTTTAGGTTCTAAATAAAGTTTGGATGGAATTACGGAGCGAAAAGAGCAGAAAAGTGGTGGAAGCCGATAGGAATCACGCAAGGAAGCCGCGAGGAATGTTGTGCACAAGACTAAAAGGCTAGAAATGGGCTTAACAAGGAAGAATTGTTCTTAAAGAAGATATGGGCTTGGCATACCCAAGGCCCAAAACCCTTACCCAAACCCATTTCTAATATCCATACACGTCTCCTTCGTCAGCCGTCAGATTGGATCACATCTGAATCCAATGGTCGCAGCATCGCCAGTACATCAAAGTCTGAAGCTCCTGTCTAACACTACAACACCTAACTCCATCTTAAGCTGTCAGTTTCGTTGTATCATGCATCCGACGGTCGATACCATCCTCTTCACTTGTAGCCGTTAGATCAATCTATCATTTCCGCATCCCACGGCTCAGCTTCGCGAATCATCGAGACTTGATGCAACCGCTCAACACCCAAACACCTAACACCTATACCCGCAGAACCAAACACACCCTATCCCTAATTCCATCGACTCCACCTCCATCTTCTCCACTCCGTCTGCAACAGCCTCACCTTCACCACCAACTCCGCCAACTCCACTTCCTCAACCACCACAATCAACCACCAAAAGCCATCATGGCTATCCCTCACCGAAACCCATAATTCCCCTAAACTTCTAGCCATTTATTCTCTCGATTTCTTCCCTGATTTCTCTCTGAAACCCTAGGTAAGAAATCAATAGAATAGGTCGAGTTAGAAACGCAATTGGAAGGAATGGAGAGGAGCAGGAGAGTCAGAGAAGAAATGGGTCGACCTTCTTGAGTGATTTGTCACGTCAAATTAGGTAAAGTCGAACCCTAATTTCAACTGTGTAATTTGGGGATTTTCTCTGTAAACCCTAATTGATTAATTTGGGTATAAATATGGGTTGTGGGTGTTGTGTTGAAGATATGTCTGGGCTAGCCAGTGCTTCACCCAAGAGGACTGGAATAGCCAGTGCCTCAAGGGTTAGTTCTTAATTTAAATTATTTTGTAAATTTCAATTGTATTTGTTCACCATGTCTAGTATGTTCTAATTTACTTGCTAGGGCTTAGATGAAACTCTTGATTGCATGCTAGGATAGTTAGTATACATGTTATTGTTCTTGTGATGTTTAAACTGAAGTAGGACTGATAATTAGCCATTTGAGCTAATTCACCTGTGATCAGCTGTGCTGTAAGAAGACAGCTGATGCTAGGGGTGAAGTTGTGACTGTGGTTAAGAAATCAGTCCATTTGAAGGACTGTATTGAATTGCCTTAGGAATGATAGTTAACTAGTTGAGCCAAAATACCTGTGATCAGCTGTGATGTAAGAGGACAGCTGATGCTAGGGGTAAGTTAGCAAGGTTAGTTAGTAAATCACTCATTGTAGTCTTCCCTGAAAGAACAAGACATAGCTTGCATAAGAACTTCCTTAGTTTAGGATCAATATGTGGAATCAAATGCCTTAGTATCCTCCTAGTATACCATCTGTAGCTGTAATCATCTTCACTGCCTTGGCTCTTTGCCACCGTCATTCTTTGTCACTCACTTTCACTGTCACTCTTTGCTTCATTAGTTCACTGCTCAGAGAATTAGCTTAGGAAACTTCAACTCACACCCTAGTCCCTGTGGATTCGACCCGTATTTGCACAAGCTACAACCGACACCGTGCACTTGCGGTTAACAAGTAGGCTTCCTCTTTGCTCTTATTTTCTTACATCCTTAAAAGCCTACCAAGTTTTTGGCGCCGCTGCCGGGGACTGGTGCTGTGTAGTTGAAAGAAAAAAAAAAGAAAAAAAAAATTATGCTCTTGCTTTTCTGTTTTCAAATTTAGCTGTAATTTAGTTTAGTTTAGTATAACTGTTTGTAGCTTAGTGTAACTGTTTTAGCTGTAACTTAACTTAGCTATATTAGTGTAACTGTCTTTACCTGTAACTTAGCTGTAACTTTAGCATGTAACTGTAGTTCTGCATCTCCTGCATCTGCATACCTGCATCATCTGCATTTTAGTTGTAACTTAGTTCTGCATTCATCTTGCATTTGCATCTGTGTCTGCCATCATAACTTGCGTTCCTGCATCCTTGCTCTGCAGCCTTGCTGCATCTGTAGCATTGCCCTGTGGCTTTGCTCATTGCACCTGTAGCCTCATAAACCATGCATCTACAGCTGCAAACTGCACTGCTTTATGCAGTTTTCCATTTTTCCATGCCTTTTCTGTGTACTGATCACACACAATGAGTGTCAGGTAGTTGGTGTTGCTGCTGACTGTCTGATGTGTTGATGCTGAGGTGCTAAGCTGAGTTTGTGCTGCTGTTGTAGTTGGTGCTTCTGCTGTTTTCTGTGTTGTTGTTGCTGCTGTGTTGCTACCTCCTACTGCTGCTGCTTCTTCTTCTTGTTGATGTTGCTGATGAGCCTCTGGTGCTCTTGCTGAAGTTGTTGTTGCCGTGAACCAAGCCCAACTGGGCTGTGCAACTGCAATTACTGAGCAGCTGGGCTGTGCTAACTAGTAAGCCTAAACCCATCAGTAAACCCAATTTTTGGGCTTGTAATTTTAAGACTGAATGTTGGGCTTGTAGTTTAACTAAACTATGGGCCTGTATTTAAGTTGAACTGTGGGCTTATTTTATTTCTGAACTGTGGGTTTCAACCCTGAAATTTGAATTTCTGAACTGTGGGCTTGACCCAAAACAAAAATTTGTAAAACGTTTTCAAAGCCCAGTTGGGCTTAGTCTTTTGGCTAAACAGCTAGCCTAAAACCCAACTGAAACTTAACTTCTGGGCTTGGTTTACTGAACAGTTGGGCCTCGTACTCAAACTATAAGTTGTCAGCTGGGCCTTTTTCCCTAAAAACCAAAATTTTCTTTTTCCCTAAAGACCAAAATTTTTCTTTTTCCCATCAAAACCAAATGTCTCCCGACAAAACCAAATTTTTCCCAAAAAGTCCAATCCCACTAAAAACCAAATTTTATTGTATAGAATCTAGTAGATAGTTTCTTAGTCAAAATATTTTGTTTCTTTTGTACATATTTTGCTAATCCAATGTGACTCTTAACTGAAATATGTTGGATTTTTGCCTTGAATAACGGAGTTCTAATTTTGCTTTCGCCGTCAAATCGGGTATTCTCTTTCCTTTTTCTCTACTCAGCATAATCCTCTTTGTATGTTATAATTCTTTTCATATTTTGAAACATTGAGGACAATGTTTAGTTTAGGTTTGGGGTATGGTATAGATACCACGATCACATGTTATAATTGAAAACAGAACTCCTTCTTTTTGAAAAAATTGAAAAAAAAAATGAAAAATGAAAATAAGAAAAATAGAAAATGATAAAAAACATAAAAATGGAGCTCATCTACCTTGAAATGTTGACTCTTGTGCATGTATGTAAACATAAGGATTCTTAGTCTAGATATTTAGGCACCCTGATTCTAGCACAATTCACGTAGTGATAAGAAACTTGCACGCGCACGATCTACCAATACATGTATAGCCTCATCCTTGAGGTGTTCTATCGGAAGTCACGATTGCCAATCACTTTAGAATACTGAACGAAACTTGACTAGCTTGTTCTTTGGTTGGTTGGGATAGAAGGTGGAGGTTACATTAAGAAAGACAACCATCGAATTTAACTGGGTGCATCAAAAAGCGCTACCTCTTGCTAAGAGTCATGTAATTTTTTGTTTCCTTTTGTATATGTATCAAAAGTGTTACCATGTTAAAAAAAAAAAAAAAAAAAAAAAAAAAAAAAAAAAACACGATGTATATATTCAAAAAAAAATCAAAATAAAAATAAAAATAAAAATAAATCAAGTATTTATCAATTCCATCCTCTCTTGTTCCAAAAATAAAAGAGAGTAGTCAATGTAAATAAGAGTCATGTAAAGAGTCATCTTTTGTGTTTTTGTGTTATAAGCAAGGAAGGGTGTATGCCATTGATGTACAACGCGAGTAATTGTGAAATACCTCCAACTCATTCACAATTCTCGTAAAGTCCGGACAGCTAGCTAGATTTCGACCTCGGTTCTTAGCCTGAGAAACTATCTCTTGGTGATTAGTAGTCATAACATCCGATCTTTCTTTACACATGTGTAGATACACTTTACACTCTTATCACATGTCTTTATTTATTATCAGTGCTAGGATTGTGCCTTTGATAGCTAGATTGAAATCTCCATTTTGCTGTGAGCTTCTACTGTCTTGCACATGTCACATTTCATGGAATCTGAGCTTATATTTTGTCCTAGAACTTTGTAGGTACGTTCTAAGCAAACCTTCACGAGACTTCAACTCGTCCACTAGGGACACTTAGTGGTTTAAAAGGCTTAGTGCATACGCTAAATGCATTCGAGAGACCAGCGACAGTGGTATAGGTAGGATTTCCTTAGTTTTTGTTTTACTTGAGTAAAAGTAAAATTCAGGTTTGGGGGTATTTGATGAGTGCTAAAAAGTGCATATTTCTATATCTTTTTGTTGGCAATTAACTCATCTTTTGTGCTCTAATTCTCCATTTTATCCCATATTCTGTATTTTCATTGTTTTCAAGAATAAATACTTTTCTTAATTAATTTTGTATTTTTAGGTTCTAAATAAAGTTTGGATGGAATTACGGAGCGAAAAGAGCAGAAAAGTGGTGGAAGCCGATAGGAATCACGCAAGGAAGCCGCGAGGAATGTTGTGCACAAGACCAAAAGGCTAGAAATGGGCTTAACAAGGAAGAATTGTTCTTAAAGAAAATATGGGCTTGGCATACCCAATGCCCAAAACCTTTACCCAAACTCATTTCCAATATCCATACCCGTCTCCTTCGTCAGCCGTCAGATTGGATCACATCTGAATCCAATGGTCGCAGCATCGCCAGTACATCAAAGTCTGAAGCTCCTGTCTAACACTACAACACCTAACTCCATCTTAAGCTGTCAGTTTCGTGGTATCAGGCATCCGACGGTCGATACCATCCTCTTCACTTGTAGCCGTTAGATCAATCTATCATTTCCGCATTCCACGGCTCAGCTTCGCGAATCATCGAGACTTGATGCAACCGCTCAACACCCAAACACCTAACACCTATACCCGCAAAACAAAACACACCCTATCCCTAATTCCATCTTCTCCACTCCGTCTGCAACAGCCTCACCTTCACCACCAACTCCGCCAACTCCACTTCCTCAACCACCACAATCAACCACCAAAAGCCATCATGGCTATCCCTCACCGAAACCCATCATTCCCCTAAACTTCTAGCCATTTATTCTCTCGATTTCTTCCCTGATTTCTCTCTGAAACCCTAGGTAAGAAATCAATAGAATAGGTCGAGTTAAAAACGCAATTGGAAGGAATAGAGAGGAGCAGGAGAGTCAGAGAAGAAATGGGTCGACCTTCTTGAGTGATTTGTCACGTCAAATTAGGTAAAGTCGAACCCTAATTTCATCTGTGTAATTTGGGGATTTGGGGATTTTCTCTGTAAACCCTAATTGATTAATTTGGGTATAAATATGGGTTGTCGGTGTTGTGTTGAATATATGCCTGGGCTAGCCAGTGCTTCACCCAAGAGGACTGGAATAACCAGTTCTTCACCCAAGAGGACTGGAATAGCCAGTGCCTCAAGGGTTAGTTCTTAATTTAAATTATTTTGTAAATTTCAATTGTATTTGTTCACCATGTCTAGTATGTTCTAATTTACTTGCTAGGGCTTAGATGAAACTCTTGATTGCATGCTAGGATAGTTAGTATACATGTTATTGTTCTTGTGATGTTTAAACTGAAGTAGGACTGATAATTAGCAATTTGAGCTAATTCACCTGTGATCAGTTGTGATGTAAGAAGACAGCTGATGCTAGGGGTGAAGTTGTGACTGTGGTTAAGAAATCAGTCCATTTGAAGGACTGTATTGAATTGCCTTAGGAATGATAGTTAACTAGTTGAGCCAAAATACCTGTGATCAGTTGTGTTGTAAGAAGACAGCTGATGCTAGGGGTAAGTTAGCAAGGTTAGTTAGTAAATCACTCATTGTAGTCTTCCCTGAAAGAACAAGACATAGCTTGCATAAGAACTTCCTTAGTTTAGGATCAAGATGTGGAATCAAATGCCTTAGTATCCTCCTAGTCTACCATCTGTAGCTGTAATCATCTTCACTGCCTTTGGCTCTTTGCCACCGTCATTCTTTGTCACTCACTGCCATTGTCACTCTTTGCTTCATTAGTTCACTGCTCAGAGAATTAGCTTAGGAAACTTCAACTCACACCCTAGTCCCTGTGGATTCGACCCGTATTTGCACAAGCTACAACCGACACCGTGCACTTGCGGTTAACAAGTAGACTTCCTCTTTGCTCTTATTTTCTTACATCCTTAAAAGCCTACCAGAGACACCATGATTGTGCAACATATGCCCTGGGACAACATGCCCTTAACGCGTAATAAAATATTTGAGATGAAGATTCACCTGCCATGAGAAAAGTGAGGATGTTATAATATCAGATTTGACAAGAATATTAATATATGTAATGTAATATCTATTTTTTAACTCCATTCTAAAAGTCAACATCCAGAAAACAAAAAGGTTCAAATATGGAGGGAAAAAACTCCATTAAAACCAACTGATCAAATCATCAAATGAAACATAAGAATAAAACCTGAAAGAAAGAGGGTCGCATACATTTTGCGTTCAGAAGGTTGAATTTTGCATACACCAATATCACAATCACCAACAATAAAAAAAAAAGAAGTAATAGCGTTTTACCAAAATACCAAACACAAAATTGATTAAAAAGACCAAAATCAACAATTTCTGGGTGAAATGGACAGTTAGATTTTGATACTGTTTAAATGACCAAAAAAATAAAAATAGGCAGGATGTAACCAATTTCATCGTGCCTATTTTCAAATATTTTTTCTTATTTTTAATTTAAACAGGATGTATCCAGTTTCATCCTTGCTATTTTTTAAATTTAAGCTAGGATGAAACCAGTTTCATCCTTACTATTTTTTTGGCCATTTCATCCAAATTATTTTTTACCCGTCCATTTCAACCGTGATTTAAAAATATTTGGACAAATGACCCATTTTCCGAATACCAAAAGGATTAAAGACACGGTAGTGTAGCGTAAAAACAAGAATGGAGAATCATGACCAACTTCTTTTCCAAAGACCTATAAAATTAAAACAAAGCATAAAACGATGGAAATTTTTTGAAACGAAAGTTAAACAAGGAAAGGTGACATAAATTACTTTTCATGTTTGTTTAAAGATGGATTTGCCAAGACCTGTTGGATTATCTTGAATTTGGTATAAGATAATAATTTACCAAAATCTTGAGTGGTTATAATTGCAAAAGTTCGACTAACTATACCTAAAGATATCTGCTTGGTCCCAAATACTCAAGAATTATTTCTTAGCAGCTTCAAGTGATGGCCCAAAATAAATTTCAAATTTGGATCGTAGGAGAGGATACAACCCGCCTTTTTAACTATCTTCATAGCAGCAAGTTGAAGTGCATGACCTAAAGAATAGAAAACGAGCATATATAAACTAAATTAAAGTTGCATAAATAAATTTGGTGAAATAATCTGCATAAAAATGAGTATATAATCAAGTTTGCATGGAAAATTGGTTGTTAATTATAACATAACTTTGAATATAAAAAAAAACATTGATGAAATGTGGAAAAATCTGAGGAACGCAAATCTGATTTATCTTTCTTCCAGAAATTCATCATTAAGATGGTATATATATGTAGCCCGAAAGATTAAATCTACGTTTGAGATTAATAGTTTAGATTAGATTTATCTCTTTCATACTTTAAAATGGACTAATATATCCTTAACTAATTACGAATTATTAACATAATTTTTTAAATAAAGAATCCGGTAATCCGGTCAACGAAATTTGTTACCATATTTTTCGCAATGTTATCCTATAATTTTCTCAAGCTGAAGTTATTCCCATTAATTGCGAAATTTAATGATCATACTGTCATTTTCTTTCGTCTCTCGTGATGAAATTCGTTTCTCTAGTTAGTACATCCTGTCTAGCTCCACTCCTCAATAATTACCTTATCTTCCTCAGTGAATTGATGTCTGCATGGAGTTTTTTTTGGGCCAATTACAAATTAGTCATACTTTTGTAATTTGGTTTACAAAATGATCACACTTTTGAATTTGATTTACAAAATGGTCATCTACCATCCGATCTAACAGTTTTGAAAAAAACGGTCCCAATTTTTTACTTATATACCCTTCACTTATAACCCAAGTAACTTAACCATAGTTAATCAGATAGATGGGCACCATTTAGACCCCTGGATGTGGAATGGTGAGCCTTTAGGAGCCATTGTCAGTCATGTGCTGAATGCGGACCAGTACAGGAACATCAATTCCCACCCCATCTTCAAAACCACCAAAGCAGCGGCAACAGCAGTCCATTACCATCTCCATCAACATCTCCAAAACCACCGTAGCAGCGAAGGTCCATTACCACCTCTATCAACATCTTCAAAACCATCACATTAAATCAGCAAACAGAAGGGAAAAAAGCCAAAAATCTTACAAGCAGATGCATTTTTAACCATCATCAACCCATATAACTTTCCGTCACCACCATCAGCAACAACAGTAAAACAAAATGGAGTGAGACAACTCACTAATAAACTCGAAGACTAGAGTACTCACTCGCATACAGTAGCAGTTGAGGGTTTTTCAAACTAACTGGCTATATAAATACCATCTTTCCGCGGACAAGTATTCTTCAAATGAAACTAATCATCCTAGAATACATTTCCACACGACAACCATCATAGAGCATAACTCAAAATTCCCCGAAAACAAACTATATTTAAGCACTAGTAATCATCATGAAACAACGAAAGAGGTTCTGCATACAGTCTTGTATAAACCCACAAATCATACCTTCCAGTCTTGTTATAATCAAGCACTTAACAATCGAATCCTTACTTTAACACTCAAAACATTTTTATGTCAAGTGAATTCATAGAACCACCTATCTGATAAGTAGTCACAATCAACATATAGACCACTATAAGTGTAAGCTAGAAGCTACAGATTTCATACATCCATACCATATACGTTAAGTCATCAATTCATCATCAACTAAATGGGCAATACGGTAAGCTTAATTCAAGTCGGTGTTCTTGACTACCTACATTCAACAATTCTTATAGACTTCAACAAAGTTCGAATGAAAGCATAAATCATCTCACTACAAACCACACCATGCATTATATCACATAAAAACTATAGACAGATAAATAACTCAAATGGACACTTAAACAGTCACCAACAGACCATGACACAACCTGCCATTTTAGGATTTTCAGCTTTGACTGCATATATTAAAAATTCTCGACAAGCTTCATTTTTCAATGAAAATAAGCAAATTATATCTAGTTGGAAACTAGAGATGTCCCTCTACAACTCCTTAGAAGACTCTCAGGAGTAGTTCAGAGTTTAACTACTCCAAAACTAATCAACAAAACTCTGCCACCTGCTGTCCTTCAAGGAAATCAGTTGCGACTGCCTGTGCATTTTAGGCTGTAACTTCTAAACTACAGATCCAAACAACATGCCCTTTGGAGAAGTTATAGAGGACACCACAACAAACATTTCTCGAAAAGAAACCATTAGATAAAACCCCACCAATACACACCGAAACTAGCCTCTAAAAGGGTTGTCCGCGCTGTGATTATAAATGTTCGGTGAGACATTCTAGCATACATGCTAGATCCATGGAAAATTCAGAGTTTTAATTGAGAAATCACTCAATTCCTAACCATCTACACACATATATAAGAGCAAGGCATTATTTAAAACACAAACAAACATATGCAAAATCATGGATCAAAATGAAAGGATTTAATACTCAATTATGGGGAAAAACCATTTTAAGTTTTAACATTGTAAATCATGAGGTTCATGTATCAAAAAAAAAAAAAAAAACATTAACAGAAGACCTGACTATCATGCTCGATACCATTTTACACAAACCAAAACTATCAGTATCATCTAATTACATTTCATTGGAGATTTAAATACTCAAATTAGGGTTTCCAATAAATCTCCAAATTCTAATTACGGTTTCTGAAAAAATACCCAAACTAAAAACCAAATTAAAAGCGATTCAAACTGCTAGAAAGGGTGAAAGAACATTACCTGTTGAAATTGTATGCGATTTTTTGCGTCTCAATCATCAGTTTAACAACCAGCTTGCCCTTTACGCTTTTCAGAATACAGAAACAAATACTTATAACAACATCATCTCTAACTTTTCACCTTCATAAGAACACTAAATCTCCATCTTCAACCAGTTGCAGAGAAAATAATAAGGTTAATAAGAGTGAAAGAGAAAGAAGTGCGGCGGTGAAAATAAGTTTAAGAGATGGAAGAGGCGAACCAGGTATTGTTAGATTTCATCTCGTCAGTTAACCCAAGTTCGAGGATAAATACGTAACTTACAGAATCATTTAACTCTGAGTGGTGGACCCAGTCCGACTTAACTCTGACCCAAACGGTTTTATGACCATTTTGTAAATGGTTTGTAGCAGTGTGATGCTTTTGTAGATCGGGTCTTAATTGTAGGATCATTTCTTACATATCCCTCTTTTTTTTCAATTGCTTTTTTATATTTCAAAGAAATGGAAAATTGACGAGATCAAGGTGTTGTTCAGTGAATTCAACACATCCACGACACTGTCAATTAAATCGCACTATAGAACAATCAAATTCGCTAGTTGGAAAAAAATATTTATGCTAGTTGTTTGATCAACATAACGTCTGATTTCTCAATTTTATTAGTGAGCGATGCTGTGAGTACTACATAGTCTTCCCATTTGATATTTTTTGTACATAAAATTATTTTTTATTTTTTATTTCTTATAGGGAATTTTAACAAAATGCCATATTTTGGTTTTCTGGTTTAACAAAGTGCCACCGTTTTTTTCAAAATTTATAAAATACCACTGATGTTATCTATTCCGTCAAGGCCCACATGATTGGTCATGTATAGCTGATCTGGTCAATTTTTCATTATGCAATTACTTATTTGTCCTCGTAGTCTTCTCAAATAGGTTTTCTTCTTTCTCCTCCAACTGAATCGAAACTGCACAAACAGAGAAGAGCTTCAACTTTCTTCTAATTTTATTCTTCTTTAATCGAATCAATGTATCTACATCTGCTTCTTCTTCTCGTGCATCACTACCACCATCACCACTAAACAAGTGATTCTTCACCACACCCTTTTTCTGATTTGCAACTACATCAGAAAAATAGATCTTTGGGGTTTTGAAAACTAAAATCATCGATTTCATATAAAAGTTCTCAATCAAATTATGATCAGATCTTAGATCTGTAAATATGTCATCTCAGTCTTACTTTTGAATCAAAATCTTGAAATTTTTCTATCTTTAATCTTGATCGAAAATCGGTCTTCATGCCTGTAACTAGTTTTTCTATTTTAGGGTTCAATTTCTCAAATTTGGATGTCTTAAATTTGAACTCTTTTTGCTTATTTAGGGTCCTCTGATTTCAATTTCACATGCACATGAACTTGGTACTGGCTTATTGCCGTTGGTTTCAAGGATTAATTGAGACGATTGGAGGCAGTGTCAGGAAGAGAAAAGATGGGTTTTCATTGAGAAGTGAAGATAATCAAGGAGAGTTGGGTTTCATTCAGATTCGAAAATGCAGAGAAGAGCTTGAGCTTAAGGATGGAAATACAGGGGAGAAGAATCTTGTTTGTCGCCACTGATCTTTGGGAAGTAATTGGTTAAGGTTTATAGTGAGTTAGAGTTCTGAATGAGATTTGAATTGTTGCGTTCTTATTGACTTCGAATTTGCAGGGAAGGAATTGATTTTTGTTGGCTCCAATATGCAATTAGGACACAGCGATTGTTAGTTTGCTAGACACACATTTAGTGCTCGACAGAATGCCTGAGTCGTCTTCAACTGCATATCGTCACCACCATTCCTTGTTCAGTTTTCAATTTACACAACTAATTGTTGAAGTGAAGCTAACTGCACCCTAGCTACATTAGTTTTGATGCACAAGTTCAGAGGTAAGGTCCTATTGTTGGTGCTAATTGCAGTCTTGTTATTGTTATACTTCATTGGTCGTTGTTGATGGTGCACTACTTGGTGTAGGCAGAGTACAACTGAATATTGGATTAAAACAGTTCGTACATGTTGTCTTATATATATTTATTGCTAGAAGTGTTGTTGCAGTACTATACTTCTTACAAACTGATTGTACAACAGAAGCAATACACATAGAAGGATATACTTGCTCACTACATCAAAGTGCTTAGTCAGTGCCATTTGCTTTTAGGGAAGAATAGTGGTGTTCTTACTGTGCTTGGGAGTGTCTGCAACAGCTGGGTCTCCACTGGTTTGGGGTAGAAGACAAACAGAGGTTGAGTTATGGTTCACTGGGAACTTACTCGCAACCAAACTCCCAATGACTCACACTATTAAGTCGACTTGAATCAGTCCTAGTTAGATGTTTTGGGGGCTTAAATGTCTTTTACTAGGACTGATTTACTGCCACGTAGGCACTAACGGCAGTTAACCGTTTTCTCGAAAAAACGGGATGGAAAAGGTCAAAACTGTGGAACTTTATAAATATTGAAAAAAACAGTGGCATTTTCTTAAACATGAAATTGGAAGTGTGGCACTTTATTAAAATCCCCTTTCTTATATTTAGGGTTACCTTAAAATAAATCTGTGATAATTACCATTTTCATGGATATCACCTGGGGTGATAAGTGGAGTTTTCCCATTTAAACTTTTATCAATTTGTGAAAATTAAAATATCACAATTCTTGTGTATGAAAACTTTCACCTGAATTTTCACCAATTTTGGTGATAATTGGAGTTTTTTTTTTTACAAATCTGTGATTCTCACCAGTTTCATAAAGTGATAATTGGAGTTATTTTGGCATACCCGATTTTAAGTGGACTCTTTTTAAGGGCTAAGGGGAAGTCTTAATGGGTGAAGTTACAAAACTATTCTTACCCTTTATAATTCTTATTACCCTAAATCAGTTTTCATTTTTTCATTTCATCTTCTTCTCTTCTTCTTCTCCTTCTCCTTCACCTCTACCTTACCGGCTTCTCCATCCCCCACCATTGAAAACTCGTCGATTAATTCGTCGTAATCGTCGATTCGAAAATTCCCATTACTCTTCAAACATGGAGCCGCCGCGACCTAGGGCTAGTCATATGAAAGGAGCAAATAGAAAACCCAATCAATATAACCCTGGAATTGCAAATTTAGTTCAAAAGAAAGAGAAGAAAAAAACCGCGAAGAAGAAGAAATCAACTCCGCTGAAATCGAAGAAATGGCGCGATTAAGAAAGTAAGGGCCTACTTAAACTCACTCCAGTACTTCAATTTCATGTTTGCATTAGGTCAGAAAAATCAAAATTCTGAATTTTGCAGTTATTTAGCTGGCAAGGTGTTTGTTCCACGACCATTTCGACTTTTCATGTTTAGGGTTAGTCGGCAAGCTCTTAAGTTGAAGATCTTGCCGGCTGTTTAGTATCTGTAACTGCTTTTACAGGGGAGGCAAGTTATTCAACCTTAATACCTTGCCGGCGATATATGTTTTTTATAGTCGGTGGCTTATAATTTTTTACCATACCGACTGTTTTGAAAATAGTTTGTGTCTCCTGATGCTCAAGTCATAAAGTCGGAACGGTATTTGAATACTACCTTGCCGGATGTGTTTTAGTCGGAATTGTTTGGATTATAGACCCTGCCGACTAATTATGTGGAAAGTCATGTATCTACTGTGTTGATAGTTTTTATAATACGGCAGGTTATTTGAATAAGACCCTGTCGACTATAGTTTAGCCGGTATGTATTTTAGTTATCGACCCTTCCGACCGTTTTCTGTCGGCTCGGTTATATTTGTCGACCCTGCCGACTATTGAATTTTTTCTTAGTTTTTCTTGTTCAGGTTGGCAAAGGGAAAGAAGAAAAGTATTACTCCTCCTTCAATACCTCCTCGTGTTGGTGACAAACTCTTGACTGCAACATATCGAGCGACATTAGTTGATCCGGGAATGCTCAAGATCCGTGAACAGAATGATTCTCAACCACCGCCGAAACCCAGTGATTCAGATGAAACTCCAGATGCGACCAATCAATTCCATCTGGTAGAAGAGGTAATGATGATGATGATGTTGAAAGAACTCCGGCTGCTGGAGGAGGTAACAATGATGATGCTGATGGTGATCAAGACATGCCACCTGTTGGAGGAGGTAATGATGATGGTGATAACAATAACAGAGATAAAGATAAGGATATAGATGATAAAATTGTTGAAGAGGAAGAGGAAGAAGAAGGAGAAGAAACAGGTAATAATCAACAAATTCAAGTTAATGATCAACAAACCCAAGCTGCAACTACAACTGAAACCGGAAAGAAGAAGAGGGTTATCACTAAACCAGCTGATTTCCACATGCCTCCCTCTCACTTGAAGGTTAAACTGAAACCAGGTGAGCCTCCACGGGGGACCCCAGAAGATGGTGGGCATGTTATTTTTGGATACAAAGACTCATGGGCATGTGAAATCCAAAATACTGTCGTAAGTAATCTCAATCCGTCTTTGTTTTTTATTTAAGTGTATCTATCTTAAATTTGCTTCAAGTGTTTTTATTTCTTTTCATTTTGTGTTTTTGGTATTTAAGATCACAAGCATGCCATCCGTCTCTTGAGGCGCCAAGCTTCATGTTCAGTGATTAAGAAATGGCCACTTGATAAGGAATGTGACGAGGTGCAAGCAATTGTCAAGAACTCCGGGTTGTTGCCTGCGGTGGAAAGTTCGATTGTTGAGTATGATAGAGTTACCATATATGCATTCTGTGAGAGGTTCTACGGAGAGACTGATACAATGTTATTCCCATTCGGTGAGATGGCGTTAACTCCCGATGATGCTCATCAAATTCTAGGCCTCGAGATTGAGGGAAAAGAAATCAGTGATGGATACGATGATGACATTACTTGGGACAAGATCTTCGAATTTACCAAAGATTTGTTCGGTTGGGATCAGATTGAGACGGAGTCTGAAAATGTGGGGGTCTAACAAACACACCCAACAATTCGTTTGGAAATATGAGAGGACTTACTCCAATACACTTTTTAAAGAATCAACTAGACAGTCAGACTCAATCTAGAATAAAGTATATCAAAGAGTTTAATATCTCTAACTCTTAATTCAATCCGCAATCAGCAAGTAGAAATCTGCGAGACTGATTGAATATAAGAGGAATTACTTGAATGGTACCAAAGACCAATGTTCAAGTGTCAATCAATGTAAATCAACAACCAAAGGTTGGATATTTCTAATTGATTGGTCTTAACGCACAACCTGTGATATTTCAATTATATAACAAAATATAACGCGGAAAAGAAATAATACAGACACCAGAATTTTGTTAACGAGGAAACCGCAAATGTAGAAAAACCCCGGGACCTAGTCCATATTGAACACCACACTGTATTAAGCCGCTACAGACACTATCCTACTACAAACTAACTTCGAACTGGACTGTAGTTGAACCCCAATCAATCTCACACTGATTTAAAGTACAATTGCGCTCCTTACGTCCCTGATCCCAGCAGGATACTACACACTTGATTCCCTTAGCTGATCTCACCCACAACTAAGAGTTGATACGACCCAAAGTTGAAGACTTGATAAACAAATCTGTCTCACACAGAAAAGTCTATAGGATTAAATAAATCTGTCTCCCACAGAAATACCCAAGAGTTTTTGTTCCGTCTTTTGAGAAATCAAGGTGAACAGGAACCAATTGATAAACCAGACTTATATTCCCGAAGAACAACCTAGTATTATCAATCACCTCACAATAAACTTAATCGACTAGCGAAACAAGTTATTGCAGAATCACAAACGACAAGACGAAGGTGTTTGTGACTACTTTTCTATCTTGCCTATCGGAGATATAAATCTCAAGCCAATTTTACAATTGTACTCAATCACGATAGAAACATCAAGATTAGATCATGCAACTACAAAGAAAATAGTTGGGTCTGGCTTCACAATCCCAATGATGTCTTCAAGTCGTTAACCTACAAGGTCTCGAGAAAAAACCTAAGGTTAAAGGAGAATCGACTCTAGTTATGCAACTAGTAACACACATGAGGTGTGGAGATTAGGTTTCCCAGTTGCTAGAGTTCTCCTTTATATAGTTTTCAAATCAGGGTTTGCAATCCAAGTTACCTTGGTAACAAAGCATTCAATATTCACCGTTAGATGAAAAACCTGATTTAACCAGGCTAATATCTTTCAACCGTTAGATCGAACTTAGCTTGTTACACACAATTGAAATGTACCCTCATTTAGGTTTATGTAATCGTACCCAAACGTGTACACCATGTTGGTTCACAAATAGTTAACCGAGGTTAGCCATATGATTACTCTCATATCAACCTTATTCATCTTAACCATAACTAGTTCAAATGAAACTAGTTAAAGAGTTGATCAATTGCTATATTCTCATGGATTTATACAAGAACACAATTGAAGCAAAATTGATTTGATTCACTCGAATTAATATATGAACATTATAGCCACGGTTTGCAAAGATTGCATTCCTTATTGATAAATGTTTTAGGTTCATGTACAACCCATTTTAGAAAGTAACCTACTTATGTATGCGTACGGGTATGCGTACTTAAGTAACCGGATTCGAGTTTGTTTTAGTTTTCAAACTCAGCAGAAATTCACGGAAGTGAACTTTCTGCCAGTATGCGTACGGGTATGCGTACTTTAGGTAACCGAATGAGTTTGATTTTGGTTTTCAAATTCAGCAGAAATTCACGGACGTGAACTTCCGCCAGTATGCATACGGGTACGCATACTTACCCAGTCTCCTACAACCTTTTTGTATACACACAAGTTTGCATACTTTAGGCTCCCGGTTTTGGACTTATACACTAATGTGCGAACACACTATGCTTATATCAAATGATGGTTACATCTTTATTTCAATCATTGAAACATTCTTCTATAATGACAATAGACGTTTTCACACACTATTAACATCAAAGCAATTTTCAAAATATTGAAATAATCATTATCGAAACATTCAAAGTATTACACCAAATGATTGTATCACACAAACCATGTAAGATGTTACTCAATAATTTTCTCATGATATAAGATGAACTTGGTCGAAGCGAAAGCTTACCAACACATATTTCGAGAAATATGTAAGCGAGATATACTCAACTCGAAATCTCAAATGTGTATTGAGAAAACTATATCGTAACACGACTTATGTCTCAATATAGGATATAGAGTAGAAATAGACTTTCCAAGTGGTAGATGAGTTTAAGTCTCCACATACCTTTTGTCGATGAAGTTCCACAAGCTCTCCTTAGTATTTCTTCGTCTTCAAGTGATAAACGCCGTGAAGTCTAAGCTAAACTACACAAACTATGTCCTAGTCCGAGACATCTATAAATAGGCTAGAAATCAAGACTTATAATTTTGATCACTAACATTGACAAACATGCTTGAGATAGAAACGCATGCGAGTTCGACCGAGCAGTGCTCTAACAATCTCCCCCTTTGTCAATTTTAATGACAAAACTATCAATACATATGGATTACAAAATAAATAAAAATTGTAGCTTCTCATCCAAATGCTTGATCTCCTTGGCATCTTCAACGCGACTCGAAATCTTCGTCACTTCCAAGTACTCCATGATCCTAAAGGTTGTTAGTTTAGCATCATAGTTGTTGAATATCTGTAGCGATAACAATGAGAAAACAAAGTGTTCTCAATCATTGTTATACAATGTCATAGTATTATTACACAACATCAAAGTTCAATTGTATCACAACTTTGATAACAATACTATGGTGATATGTATCACTCCCCCTTAGTCAATACTTCATCTCGACATGAAAACTACTCCCCCTTACATAATGATCCATAAACCATATGTATTTGTAGTACCACACTACACAATAATTCTCCCCCTTTTTGTCAATATAAATTAGCAAAGGTACGAAAACTAGTGGGATCCTCATGAAATTTTCATAGAGATACTTCATGACCAAAAGAGAATACCATATCAACTTATTTTGATGCCATCATAAAGCCAAAGCTAAATGCATTCATCAAAGAGTTTATAAAGATACAAGATAACCCCTATAATATTCCACAGTCGCACTCCCCACAAATATTTGGCAATTAAGCACAAGTTCAAAAAGAAATCTCCCCCATAAAATGTCATTCCCGAAAGAACAACAAAGGCGACCTTACTCTCACAAGAAAAGAAGGATTTCTTTGGACATAACAAAATCACATGAAAACATGAATTTGAATCCAAAGTATTCAATTGAATTAACCATAAAAGAATCCATGATTAATCCAATCGAAATGCACAACTTAACCACAAGAAAACCCATGATTAATTCAGTCAGAATTACACAACTAAATTAACCACAAGAAAGCGATCAATTCAATTGGTCATGCTCGTCATAAGAGAACTTACGGAGCAATAACTAAACTGATCACAAGAGAATGATCAATTCAATTGGTCATGCTCAAACATAAGAAAACTTATGGAGCATAACAGTATATGCACAAAAATGTGGATCGGAGATTGACCAATACTGCGGAATAGACAAGGATTCATTATATTTTTCATCACTATTTTCACAATGACATGTAATAGACTTAATCCTTGTAAACAAAAGTTTTATCCTTTCTCCATCAAAACAATGACATAAAAGGCTTTAACTTTTGTAATGTCAAAAGTTCATTTTATCTTCTATCAATACTTTCATACCGACATAATAGAGATAACTTTTGAACAAATATGGGACAGTCACAGGTTCACGGACGTAAACAACATATCCCATAACAATTTGCAATATATAAAATCATAAAGATTAAAATTGCAAAAATCATCTTCCAAAAACTTAGAATTTAAATAAATAAATCTAAAAACATTGAAGATGAAAATCGTTGGACATAGTTATGTGTACTCACAATAATGGCTATTCCAAACCCTGGTTATTCTTCTAAAAATATAAAAAGAAGATTTACTAGACATATAAACTCAGACGAGGTTAGCAACCATAGAACGAACAAGAGCAAGTTCATCAGTTGCTTTCTTTAGCTCCTCCTTCAAAAACACTAGATTCTTTGATGCAATCTCGAGATGTTCATGCACGACCTCAAAATCTTGAAGAAGATTTCCAACCAATTGAAAAGACATCTGGATTGAAAGATCTTTTTCATGATCAATTGCTTTATAGCAAATAACGGGAATGAGATCATCATCAAGTTCAAAGGTTACATCATCAAAGTTGTCTTCCTTTTTGCTTCCTTCCATCGTGCACTTGCTCAATCAATCCCATAAAAGCTCTTGGCGTTACCGAACCAGTATATATATATGTATATTAAAGACTTGATACATATTTAAAGGAAAAATACAACAAGAGAAACCCAGGGTTTCTTGTAAACGTTTGGTAACGGGCCAGTGTGCACAGATACATGGTTAAGACCCAAGGCGAGGTTTATTAACGGATGGAGCAAATAGTTTGAGAATATGACAGGAATCATTGATACAAGGTGACTCGACTGTCATTCTAGGAAGAGAAACTAGTGTATCTTAAGAAGGTATTAGGAAAACGATTTCTAAAAATAAAACTGTTTGGAGCAAACTACAGGAAGAGAGAACATTGTCATCACAATACAACACATACCATTTGTCAAGAAGAAGATCTTCGTTGAGGGTTATGTGTATCTTCTCATTGGTCCATAGAGAGGATACACATAAAAGAATAGTCAAGTTGTATATTGATGACATTAAGTTTATCAGTGGTGTTGACACACTGCTTTTTACTCTCCTCCCCTATACTAGAATTATTAGGAGAATGACAAGAGTTACCTGGATCAGTTGCTTTCCTTGCCTTCTTGATCTTGCGCTTGAGACTGTTGATACTGCTCTTGAGTTCCGAGACACGATTATTGATGTGAATGTATCAAGAGTATCAGCAAGATCATTATTGAGGGAAAGAGAGAAGTTTGAAGAATTTTTCTTTCTTCGACACCTTTTTCTTCTTACAGGTCTTTCAGAATTAATTGTCATCCACACAACAATTTTCCTTTTATAATTGTAAGTAGAAGAAATGTTATGCTCATAATCCGAAAAAGCCTCAATGCAGCCTTTTTCATGATTGTGGAATGAGTTCTTAACTGAACACTGAGGAACATGTTTAGTGACTTCTTTCGACATCCAAATAATAATGTTGTGAAGTTTTTCTTTCTGTATACGAAGGTGACATCTTCTTTCAACATGACCTTTCTTTCCGCAATAATAACAGTTGACAAGAGAGTTTTCATTTGTCCTCAACTGAGTCATCCTTGTAGGCTCACGAACTTTATTATCAGATACATATACGGTAGTATAAGGGTTTTTTTCCTTAACAAATCTCATCTTACCTGTACTTGGAGATTCTATACGTTTATATCCCAGACCATGTGTATCACGATGTTCTTTGCGATCTCCAAGCATATAAGATAGTTTTGTAGAGCTAGAATTGAACTTTTTCTAATTCTCTTCTAATTCCTTGATCTTTTTAAGAGCCGTACTAAGATCAGTCTCCAATTGTTTTTCCCGTGAGAATAAAGACTTTTCTCTGACGTTGAAACATTCTCGTTGAGACACATACCTTGCATCGGTTTCTGCAAGCCTTTCTTTCAACACAAGGAGATTCTGACGAAGATCATCACATTCAGAAAATTTTTGAACATATATCTTCGTTACGATCTTTAAGAGTAGCTTGTAATAAGCTATCATACCCTTAAAGAGTTTTCTAAATTTTCTGCTTTCAACGCAGAGAGGAGTTAGAAATTTAGCCCAGCAGGATGTTGACTTCTTTTTCTTTAGAAGATGATCAAAGAGGAGGATGTACTGTGACCGATTTTCTTCAACATCTTGTCCCTCTTCTAAATCGTTCCCATCAGAGAGTTCATCTAATTGTTTGTCAAGACGAGCTTCCCAGTTAAGTGTGGGTTTAGATGATGAAGAAGATGTGACTGATTTCTCAGGCTTATCAGGATTTTTATCCAAGCTTTCCTGAACTGGTGATGCGTGTTTAAAGATAATATCATCCATCATCAAATCGCTACAAACACAGACTTGTAAGGTCTTTAACGTGTTTGCCTGCTCTGATACCAATTGAAAATGCGGGGGTCTAACAACCACACCCAAGAATTCGCTTAGCAATCTGATAGGACTTACTCCAATACACTTTCTAGAGAATCAACTAGACAGTCAGACTCAATCTAGAATAAAGTATATCAAAGAGTTTAATATCTCTAACTCTTAATTCAATCCGCAATCAACAAGTAGAAATCTGCTGAATATAAGAGGAATTAGTTGAAGGATACCAAAGACCAATGTTCAAGTGTCAATCAATGTAAATCAACAACCAAAGGTTGGATATTCTAATTGATTGATCTTAACGCACAATCTGTGATATTTCAATTATATAACAAAATATAATGCGGAAAAGAAATAACACAGACACCAGAATTTTGTTAACGACGAAACCGCAAATGCAGAAAAACCCCGGGACCTAGTTCAGATTGAACACCATATTGTATTAAGCCGCTACAGACAGTAGCCTACTACCAATGAACTTCAAACTGGACTGTAGTTGAACCCTAATAAATCTCACACTAATTCAAGGTACAGTTGCGTTCCTTACGTCTCTGATCCAGCAGGATACTAAAACTTGATTCCTTTAGCTGATCTCACCCACAACTAAGAGTTGATACGACCCAAAGTCGAAGACTTGATAAACAAATCTGTCTCACACAGAAAAGTCTATAGGATGAAATAAATTTGTCTCCCACAGAAATACCCAAGAGGTTTTGTTCCATCTTTTGATAAATCAAGGTGAACAGGAACCAATTGATAAACCAGACTTATATTCCCGGAGAAGAACCTAGTATTATCAATCACCTCACAATAAACTTAATTGACTAGGGAAACAAGTTATTGTGGAATCACAAACGATGAGACGAAGGTGTTTGTGACTACTTTTATATCTTGCCTATCGGAGATTAAATCTCAAGACAATTTTACAATTGCACTCAATCACGATAGAAACAGCAAGATCAGATCACGCAACTACAAAGAAAATAGTTGGGTCTGGCTTCACAATCCCAATGTCGTTAACCTACAGGGTCTCGAGAAGAAACCTAAGGTTAAAGGAGAATCGACTCTAGTTATGCAACTAGTAACACACAGGAGGTGTGGGGATTAGGTTTCCCAGTTGCTAGAGTTCTCCTTTATATAGTTTTCAAATCAGGGTTTGCAATCCAAGTTACCTTGGTAACAAAGCATTCAATATTCACCGTTAGATGAAAAACCTGATTCACAAATAGTTAACCGAGGTTAGCCATATGATTACTCTCATATCAACCTTATTCATCTTAGCCATAACTAGTTCAAATGACTCAAATGAAACTAGTTAAAGAGTTGTTTAATTGCTATATTCTCATGGATTTATACAAGAACACAATTGAAGCAAAATCGATTTGATTCACTCGAATCAATATATGGACATTATAGCCACGGTTTGCAAAGATTGCATTCCTTGTTGATAAATGTTTTAGGTTCATGTAAAACCGATTTTAGAAAGTAACCTACTTAAGTATGCGTACGGGTATGCGTACTTAAGTAACCGGATTTGAGTTTGTTTTAGTTTTCAAACTCAGCAGAAATTCACGGACGTGAACTTTCTGCAAGTATGCGTACGGGTACGCGTACTTCAGGTAACCGGATGAGTTTGGTTTTGGTTTTCAAACTCAGCGGAAGTTCACGTCTCCTACAACCTTTTTGTATACACACAAGTATGCATACTTTAGGCTCCGGGTTTTGGACTTATACACTAATGTGCGAACACACTATGCTTATATCCAAAGATGGTTACAAGATTCTAAACTCTTTATTTCAATCATTGAAACATTCTTTTATAATGACAATATCCGTTTTCACACACTATTAGCATCAAAACAATTTTCAAGATATTGAAATAATCATTATCGAAACATTCTAAGTCTTACACCAAATGATTGTATCACATAAACCATGTAAGATGTTACTCGACAATTTTCTCATGATATAAGATGAACTTGGTCGAAGAGAAAGCTTACCATCACATATTTCGAGAAATATGTAAGCGAGATATACTCAACTCGAAATCTCAAATGTGTATTGAGAAAACTATATCGTAACACGACTTATGTCTCAATATAGGAGATAAAGTAGAAATAGACTTTCCAAGTGGTAGATGAGTTTAAGTCTCCACATACCTTTTGTCGATGAAGTTCCACAAGCTCTCCTTAGTATTTCTTCGTCTTCAAGTGATAAACGACGTGAAGTCTAAGCTCAACTACACAAACTATGTCCTAGTCCGAGACATCTATAAATAGGCTAGAAATCAAGACTTATAGTTTTGATCACTAGCATTGACAAACATGCTTGAGATAGAAACGCATGCGAGTTTGACCGAGCAGTGCTCTAACATAGTCTATGCTTGTGATGAAGGATGGTTATCTAAGCAAGAAGTTTAATCTTAAGAAGTTGAGGGACACATTCTCTGGGACTAAGAAAATCTATGATAAGGAAGGAAGGGTGGACTTGGTTCGAATCAATGCTACCGCGTCATCTTATTTGTTATACGTCCTTGGAAAATGTATCTTCCACGACAGTTCCGGAAGCTTGGTCGACTGCAAGTATATTCAACTATTGCAACCCTTAGATCAGATGCATAAGTATTCTTGGGGTACTGGGATGGTCGCCTTCTTGAACAATGAGTTGACAAAGGCTTCAAGGGCATTCACTGCGCCAGTCAACGGAAATCTATGTGTCTTCCAGGTAATTTTATTATCTAAATCATTTATATTTGCAAAATGCTCGTAATGTAAGATTCTTACTAAACTTTTTGTTTGCATAGGTTTGGGTATATGAGCACTTCCCTACTTTAGTGAAAGCCAACCCCCACATCAAAGTGAATGATAAGATTGTGATGAATAAGCCAAGAGGACAAAGATACAGTTTTAAGGGTGCTCAGGATAAGGATATGCCCCATCATCTTATCAACATGCGAATCGCCTTGGACAAATTGGCTGCGGATGAGGTAATATTTGATCTGTATCGATATGCTAGAAATGAAGGTTTAATCCAAAGGAGAGATGATGTTGCATTCTACTACGGTCCCTTGTTGTACCCCATGGATTTTCAATGTACGATCTACATCGAGTAATGTGACAAGTGGGGTTACGTCCAAGAAGAACCCCATCCCGGTGATAAAAATCACTTTAAAGTGGTAAGGGAGGAGTGCAGCACGTCCCAAAAAACTATTGGCGTCCATTACGCTCCAACACCATGTATATCTCATTGAAAGGAAAGACAAAAGTATAAAATCGATACGAGTCTATTGGACGAGGTGATCGAAGGTCATGAAGATCATGAAAATTACATGTCGTGGTACTTTGGTTTTGCTCGTCCTACTGTGATTATGGAAAAGACTGTTGAACAAGCGGCTCGTAAGAAGAAGATGCCACCGAAAGACCCAGAAAAAAGTCTTAATAACTTTGTAAGTATTTTAGAGTTGTTCTTATTATTTTAAGATTACATTATCAAATTAGTCTATTAATTGTTTGTTGTTTAATTGAAAATAGAAGGAGCATTTGAAGACCCTTGTGAAGATGATGTGTTGCGCGAGAGAAAGGGGAGAGCCTTTGTCGATTGAAGAGAAAACTAAGCACATTGACTATGCTAGCAATATTGACAATGAGGATGCCGACGAATTTTTCCAGCAAGATAACGCTGAACTAAAGAGAGAAGCACAAGCCAAGAGGGAAATACAAGCCAAGATGAATGTTGACAAAAAGAGGGCTCGTACCCGTGGTGGTGGTAGTGGTAGTGGTGGTGGTCGTGAAAATGCTAACGGGTTCGTGGTCGTGGTGGTGAACGAATGCATTCCTAGTTTATTTCTTTATGTTGTGTTAGACAAATGTTAAGGTTAATGGTTGGACAATTTTTTTTTTAAGGTTTATGGGACATGTTTTCGTATTTTGAACAAAAAATGTTTGATTTCTAGTTGTTGAATGAATGGTTTGTTTAGCTATGTAAAGTTTCAATCATTCCGCCGGAAGGGTATTGAGTTATTAATTGTTAAGTTACAGTGCCGACTAAACCAGGGTCGGCAAGGTTGTGAACTAGTCTGCCGGCCCTGACAGCAGAAGAAGAAAGATACCAGGGTCGGCAAGGTAAGAAAATACATACCTTTCCGACTATTAATTATTCGGAAACGTGATGAAAAAATTCCGTGTTGACTAAAAAGAGCAGAAAATGACCTCCTCCTGTGTTACAAAAATTATAAAGTCGGCAGGGTAAGAAAATTACAACCCTCCGGACTATAAGTTAGTCGGGAATGTGTTAAACAAGTAGGTTGTCGGCGGTATGCAGCTGAAAATGACTTCTCCTGTGTTACAAAAATCATAAAGTCGGAAGGATAAGAAAATTACAACCCCGCCGACTATAAGTTAATCGGCAATGTATTAAACAAGTAGCTTGCCGGCGGTATGCAGCTGAAAAGGACTTCTCCTGTGTTTGAAAATTGTTATAGCCGGCAGTGTAAGAAAATTATGACCCTGCCGATGGTGTTTAGTCGGCATATTTGGGAAACTCAGTCGGGGTTTCAAAATTCAAATTTATACAAGTACAACTGCATTGATTGACTACCCTAACGGCCAAATTTGGGCGCCATCCTATAAATACACTAGTTTACTCTACAAAACAACACACACCTAGTTCCATGTACTCTCCAAAGCTCATATCATCAAATACTCTTTGTAACTCTTCCAATACCTCTACATACAAAACAATGGCATCATTTGATTCAAATGAAGATCTATCCATCACCAAAGCATAGTACGCGGAAACTCGGGTTAGAAATCAGTATTCCGTAAGTGTGGATGCCGCTACCTTTTGGGCAAGGGTATATAACAAATATAGGCAAGAGTTTGGGAATCCTAATGGACGAAGTGTTCAACAAGTCCATGATAGGCACCAAGTCATCGAAAATGCGATAACTGCTTTTTTAGCTATCCAAAAACGGATTTTGAACGTTATCCACTTTCGATAGTCCATTGAACAATATGTAAGTATTTTTTTGGTTTATTTTGCGTGATCCATGTTGTTTTATCTCCCAATGAAACACCACTAACTAAGTAAGTTTGTATTGTATTTTTGTAGCATGAAGTCGTCAAAGCGCGCTACTTGAAGGAAAAGGGGAAAGCATTTGCATTCGATGCAAGCTATCAATTAATGGTATCCAAAATCCCGGAGTATTCCCCGGACTTCATGGAGGGTGGATCGGACTGGGATTCCTCCGACGAAGATTGATGTTTTTGTGGGTAGATCTCTATGTAAACCCTCACGAGACTATAACTCGTCCACTAGGGTCGCCTAGGGGTTCAAAGGCTTGATGCACATGCTAAGTGCATTCGTTGTTCCGACGACAAGGAGTTAGATATTATGTTTCAATCAATGTAGTAACCAAAATTGCATGAATAAAGCGAATTACATCTTCCCGTATTATGTGTTATGTTGGGTATAACTAAAGGTCGGCAAGGTTACCTTGTCGACAATTCCACAGCTGGCAATGTTAGTAATTATTTGCATGTCGACTATTAGTCAGCCGACAGTGTAAGAAATATTTATATGTCGCCTTTATGATAGCCGACATCGTAGGAAATATTTATATGCCGACTATAAGATAGCCGACCCAACATAGTCGGCATTTTCTTCATTCATAGACCTTGCCGGCCAAAGATAGTCGGCATTTTCTTCATTCGAAGACCATGTCGGCCAACCTTAGGGGAAGCTTATTCAATCATCGATATTGCTGACTTCTCAGATTTTTAGAACTGAAAGTGTTGATCGAAATCGAACTCATAATGAAAATACGAGGGTACCCAAATACACCACAATCTTTTTATTTGATCACAACCTATTCAATTTCTACCGTGTATAAACCTCTTGGAGATACAATCACTCAAGGAATATTTCAACACAGTGTCCACTTGAAATAGGGTTAGTCCGGACTGGCCTAACAATGTGAGAATATCAAAGTCAAGTGGATAAATCCAATACAATTTTTGTGATCGTCTATGCATATGAAATCGAGACAATACCACAACAAAGTATTCACTTGATAACTGAAATCTTATAAGATAAATATCAAGTGCCTAGTTAAAATATAAGTGTATTTACTTTAATTATAATATAAAAACAATTATAATGTGGAAATAAAGTAAAGCACACACACACCAGAATTTTGTTAACGAGGAAACCGCAAATGCAGAAAACCCCCGAGACCTAGTCCAGTTTTGGATACTCAATGAATTAAGATGCTAGAAAAAGGTAAACTTGCAACTTCGTGTAGACAATACTAAGTAAACTAAAATCCTAGTTACTCAGCTTCAGCAGTATTCTTGTTTTGCTAATATCTAGCAGAACCGAAGTTCTCAATAGATATTTGTTTTGATAATATCTAGCAGAACCGAAATTCTCAATAGATATTTGATACTAGATATCCTAGCAGAACATCCATTCTCTTTAGGAATTAAATCTAATATATCTTCTCAATGGTTCACAATAACTTTTCTACCAATCATTCAACTGGAAAGACAAGATTCCTTTGGATCGTATTCCAAACAGTAAAGGATAAACTGTTTGGTAACAAAACTCACTTTATAATCACAATACCGAAATATATGATATAATTACAGTTAAGGATCTTCTATTTTTAAGATCTGTTACCAGATCCGAAGCTCCTTGATTACAAGATCAAACAAGACAATGATTACCGAAATAATCAGTCTTGATTACAAGGTTTATGACGAATTACAAACTACTTGTTGATCTAAAAAGGGTTATGTTTATTGAAAATAAACAACCTCTTAATCCCGGAAAATCAAGTCACATAATGTTACACCAAGATCAAAACACAAGAACAAAAGTCTTCAAATCTTCAAAGTCTTCAATCTTCGAATTAATCTTCAAAGTAACAACCTGCACGAACAAACTTGATTCCTTATTGATTTGTCGCACAGAACGGAGTCTGTCAACAATAGAAAATCAATGAATCTATCTTACGGATCTAGAAAAACTTAGATCCGTAGAAATGTTAAATCTTTGATCTAGTTTGAGTGAGCCTTATATCAGAAGAGATGGTTCTCAAGAATAAACAAACTAAGTGCAATCAAAGATTCAACAACCGTTAATCAATCAAATCAATAATCTAAAACTAAAATAACAATGCAATCATCTATTTTTCCACCAACGGTACTAATAAAGCTTCTCAATCCCAAGTAAGTCTTTAAACCGAGCGGCCGTAAGAGATTTCGCCTAATTAGGTTAATTTCCTCTCCGAATAGTCGGTTCCACCAGTAATAACACAACTTGGTAGTTTTGCTGGCTCTGAGGTTAGTTTGCTCGAAATGAAAACTTTGATATTTATAGGCCAAGGAAGTTTGGACACCAAGGAATTTCCAAAACTGAAAATATTCTCAAGATATGCAATAAATTCCAAATTCGGTTTCCATAATTCCTGGAAATGCTTTGTCCAAATATTGACCGAAATCTCTTAGAAAATATCCAACTAGTAAATGCACATTAATAATTTTTATTTTCCAAATATAAAATTAAAAACCTTAATTAAAAGATTCTCAATTTATTTTCGATCCAGGATTCTCCTTTAGCTATTAAGGAATAACTTTGAACAATAAAAGATAAGCGTTACTGCACATGTTCAAAGTATGTCGACATCTTTACTTTGTAAGTCCTTTTTCATACTTACAATCTTGGAATCGATTTGCCACACTTCCAAACAAGTTTAGAATTGGTTCGTCTGACTTCCAAGAACTATGTGATTGATTATCCTATCAAATCACCAAACATGGGTTTCACGGTTCTACCAAAACAAGTTTCGGTTCTACCTCCATGTGGGTACTAGAATTAGTCACGCTAGTTACCAAAACTTGGTTGACTAGGTACTAGGATCGGTTCCCACATATATATGGTATCTAACTTGTATTCGTTGCACATGTCCATAGGATCGGTTCCCAATATCTAAAAACGTGTTGCACATGTTCATAGGATCGGTTCCCAATAATTAGAAACTTTTTGCACCTCTTACAAGGATCGATTCCCCTCTTGTGATCGGTTGCACCTCTTACTAGGATCGGTTCTCCTTTGCCTAGAATTGGTCATACCAATAACACTAAATCGATCATACTATCTCAGGTGATTACTTAAGATCGGTTTCACTAATAAAAGTCATACCAATACAAAAGTCATCAGGCCATGTGAATAGTTTTACCAAGAACATAAGAAAGTCATGAGCGGTCATACTAAACACACATATTGGTAATTCAAAAGATTTTCAATGAATAACAAATACCAATAAGCCTAACGATTTCCCTTTCGATTCAGAAAACAAGTTTATGATTGTACTTCATTTAAATGAGTGTAAAGCATTGTTTCCTAGGACGAAATATTCACCTCATACCCATACATAATCACAATAGCATTCAAACGATTATGTCGATGTCTTATGTACGAAGTTCAAAAGATAAGCGTTATACTTCGTATTGTATTCCTTAATACTACGTCTAACTAGAGTATAATCATTCATAGCTTCGCATGTTATGTTTTCAATCTAAAAGATTTGGAAGACACAAGATAGAAATGGAACAAGTCAAGTGGTAGTTACTGTAGTTGCAGGAAATCCTACACTACACCCCTCATATGATTTCATTATTAATCAACTCATTTTTAGGTTTACACTCTTAATTTTATTGATTAATCTTTGAATGTTCTTACAAGAAAAGATAAAGAAATCAAGAATGATCTCTGCTCTAGACTTTCTCTCTCCTATTTACTTGTTTCTTACTCAAAAAAGATCTCTCTTTCTCTTTACAACTCGAACGACTATTTATAAGGAAATACATAGTGGATGACAGCTAATCTGTCCTTTATTTTCGGGTATGGTCTGCGACATTCTCGCAACCTTACAAATGTTAATTTCGCAAACTCTCTAATTTTCGCAGGACTATCATATATTTCTCGTGATCTTAGCTGACGCCATTTATTTTATCATTTCTGAAATTGTTCTGCGACGCTGTTGTGCTGTGTCATTGATAATTTCGCTGAAACATTGTCATTGCGAGATTCTGATCCTACATCTTGCCTCTTCTCATATCTTCTTTGCAAAGTAGAGAATGATGTGAGAAATGCCGCAGCTGTTCATCTTTTCATATTCTGCATTTATCACACGTATTCTTTCTTCCATTTGGTTCTTGACACGTCTTCTGTAACCGCTGCTTTTCAACCGCTCACGTCTTTTCGTCTTATTGGTGTTTATTTCTTCGAGTAAAAAAAATCTCCTTTATATACTCTTCTTACTCTTATTTCCACTTTTCTTTTTTCTTTCTCTTCTATTTTTATTCTCTCATCTCTGCAACTCTGTTATTCTTCTGCAAGTTCTGCTGCTGTAATTTTTTCCTCCTTCAATCCTCTTACTTTTTATTCATTCCCATACTATATATTCAAACATGGCTCCAAGTGGTCATAGATATGAGAAGAATTTAGAATATGTCCAAAAAGTTCTTGCTGATAAAGGTTTCACACTCTCCATCATTCCTGGTGAAAATGCCAAATCAATTCTTTCTGTCAAACTTTTCTCTGATCAGTATTGTTATGATCAATCAATCATAATTTCGCTAGGTCATATTCTCGCAGGTCTCCCTATTCCTCTTTATAACCCAGATCTTCCTTTATTTTATGAAATTCTCGCTCACTTGCGATTTTCGCGAGCTATCTTCCAACTGAGTGGGGACTGCATCCGTCTGATGCTAGAGTTCGCTAATCGTGGTGCTGGTAGAGGATCTCTATACTCCAAAGAACTTAGGGATCCTAAATTCGCAAACCTAGAGATAGTTGCTGAGAAATATACAGTAGCGAATTTCTTTGAGAACTATGAACTTATCTCCATGAAGAAAGAGAATACTCGCTGGGGTATTCGCTTAAAAAGGAAAGATAACATTGATGAAGCCAAAATTCTCATGCAAGATATTGACTGGCATTCTGGTAAAAACACAACTCCTCGCCAATCCAAAGATGATAAATGGTGTGTTTTTCCTTTAATGCTAAAATGACCCTACATTGCTGGGTCAAATGTTCTTCCTGCGAATCTCGCTGCTTATCAGCCTTGGGTTTTCTCTTGTACCGAGAAGGAGAAAGAGGTATGTTTCTTCCCATTTAACTCATTTTATATTTCTTTATTGATTTTTATTATTCTGTTCGCTAACTCTTGCGACATTCCGCAGATCCAAAAACTGAAAGATAGTTATAACAGGACTGGGAAATCTAGTACTCTGTTAGCTCTTCGCTCATACACAGATGAGGTAAGAAATTTTATCTTATGATTTTAAATTTTCTTCAATTTTCTCTTATGATTTTAAACAGTATACTGTTACTTCCATGCTTCCATTTCTTATTTCTATCTGTGTGTGAAGATTATTGCTGAAGTAGAAGAATCTGCCGATGTTGCGAAGATTAGTGATAAAGGTAAAGGTTCTCTTCGCAGGGAAAAATCAACTGGTCCTCCTCCAAAGAAAATGAAAGTTCGTTCTTCTTCTCCTTCAAATATTCCTCCTCACGAAAATTCTGAAAGTGACAAGGGTGATGAGGACAACGATGATCTTGCTGCAAGTGAAGATTCTCCACCTGAATCTTCTATGGCTAAGCTCTCTGGCCTGTTTTCTGATTCTCTACAAGGAATGGGAGATAGCCAATTTGTAAATACCTGCAAAGCTCTCGCTACCCTTTGCGATGTCCCTTTACTGGATGGTGATAGCTCTCTTCGTGGATTTTCTAGATCAGTGACTCCCGACTTCTTGCATTCTCTCAATAGTCTGGTATACTTTTATCCTTTTACTTCTTCATTGTTATAACTCAAAATTTCTTTCGCAGGCTGGAAAAGCTTCTTTTGCTGTTGCCTCGGATCTAGAGAGAAGACGCGAAAATCTTGGAAAGAAGAATCTTCGATTTCGCAAAAAGAATGAAGAATTGGAAGCTGAAGTTAAAGGTCTTCGCGAGAAAAATAGACAATTAGAAATTGATTCTTCTTCGTATAAGAACAAAATCTCTAGTCTTCAGCAAGCTAATAATCAGCTTTACGGTATGTTACTTTTCTCTTTTCCCTTTATTCACTCATCCTATTGTTTTATCTTATTTAAATGATCCTTTTTGCCGACATTTATGGTCTTTCTGATGAAGCTACCTTTCTTCGTTCATTTCCTAATGCCTTGGATAATGATACCCTTCTTGAGCGTCTTAACAATTCCTTAAATAGCTTCTCAAATGATAGAATTTCATCTCTTTCTCTAAATGAGCTTAGATCTAAATTTCGCCTCTTAGAAATTGATCATAGATCTAATTTAGGCTTAGCCAACCGATTTAAGCGTCTCCTTCTTGATTCTAAAGAGAAAACCAATGAGTTAAGAACCAAAATTAGCGGTCTCATAGATGATAAGGATCGCATCTCTGATCAAGGTGCCAAGGCTTTGGAGAAATTCCAAGAGGCTCTTCTTGAAGTTCAACTTGAACGAGATGAAGCTAACCGCAAGAATATCGAACTCTGCGAAAGGGAAAATCAAATTCGTTCTCGTCTTCTTATAAGTAGTGAGGATGAATTTGTTTGGGCTGCGAAAATCTTAGATGATGCTAAAAAAGATTTAGGTGTAAATGTTAGTCTCCAAGTTGAGCATACATCCTTGATTAGAGATATGATTTCTGACAGAGAAGTTTACTAACTGCTCTTCTTTACTAATCTTTTGTTTTTTATGAATTCTCATCAAGTTAATAATTGATTGTCTTTTGCTCGCAGATTCTGAAAATAGATATCGTGAAAAGATTGAAGAATTCGAAGCTGAAATGGACGAACTCGCAAAGAATCTTTCTTCTCGCAACGACGAGTATTCTATATTAAAGAATCAAATCAAGATCACTGTTGCGAATTTTAAGAATGATGCTATGCATTTTCGCAATCAAACTATCCAAATGGTTTGTGACAATCATAATATCCCACATTCTGATTATCCTTGTCTCTTGGAAGAAATCCCACATAATACTCTCTGATAGCGAAGCTGACGATGAAGAATCTGATAGTGATGGAAGTTCTGACGGTGATGAAGATTCTGACGCAGATGAAGAAGGGAACAAGTCTGATGAAGATAATGAAGGATTAACTAAGAAGTAGTCTTTATTTCTTTATTTGATTCTTTGTAATACTTGTACATTTATTTGTTCTTTCTGTATATTTGTGTTTCTTTCATTTTGACCTGCATTAATTAAAATAATTCTTCTTTGCAATACAATTAATCAATATAATCATTAATTCTTGAGTCTTTGAGTAAATCTATCATATGGAGACAAATAACATTTTCTAATTTCATACATTCCCATACTTGCCTCTGTTATTTGAATCCAAATGAGAGATTTCATAAAAAAATTCTTATTGTATAACTTCGCAATCTTATGCGAAGTGAATTTTGTTTCTTTTCAAAATCTCATTCATGTGTGGTCTTATTTTGCCTTCCTAATTAAAGGTCTTATTATGACACCTCTTGTCATTACGACAAAATCGCAGGACGTCCTTGCACTTTCATGCAAAAACCCATTGATCTTGCCTTCACTTTTTCTTTTGTATTATGGCCTCTTCAGGAATGTTGCGATAATATGACAGGCCTAAATATTCTTGCGAAAATGAAGCCCATGACATTGCCGTCTTGTGACAAAATCGCAAGACGCCTTCGCACTTTCATGCGAAAACCCATTGATCTCGTCTTGTCCTTTTCTTTTGTATTATTGCCTCTTCAGGATTGTTGCAAAAATATGACAAGCCTTAATATCCTTGCGAATAAAAAGCCTCATGACATTTGTGTCTTAAGACACTTATCAGCTCCCTAATGGAGGGTGCCGCCCTTATCTCCCTCCTGATTGCCCCTTCAAGGAGGCGTACTTCTACCATACAAGGTTAGCTCCTCCCATCCAGTATTAACAACAACCAGTTGTTTTTGCATCCTCTTATCCCTTTTACCTATAGGGATTATGGTTACGAGACTGCACCCTAAGTGGGGTTTTCTTCAGGCCGAGTGCAGTATAAGCCAAGACTTGTCAAGAATGGCAAAGTACGCTTCAAACGTCTCTGGCACTCTTGACTCAACCGTGTACCTCGGCGCCTTGATCAGATCTTCACTCCTTGGGAGAGTCCTTATTACCTTAGTCGCCCAACCTAAGTCATATGCTTAATTTGAGAATCCAAGGTGCCTCTCCCGGATGGGCTTCATTGACCCCAAATCTCCATGACTCAGGTTCCGGTGGCGGTGTAGCCTTTCCCTGAGCCATGCAGCAGGTACCCCCTTATATGACGTACTTTAGGTCTTACATTTGCCTCTTGCGAAATTGTATTCACGAACTAGGGTGCACGCCATAAAGGTTCGCCTCATTCTCTTTTGTCATTTATCTCTGATTACTTTCTGTAAAATTCATTATCTCTGCGAGAGTCTCGCAAATCATCATATTGTATCTGAATTTCGCAATCTCAATTTTTCCATTCAATCAAATGTAGTTTTGAGAATTTTGCTTATTGCGAGAGTTTCACAGCAACTTAATCATTCATACATATCTTGTTTTTATTACCTTTGTCATCCTTTGCTTCTTTATTATTTTATGTTATTGCTTCCTTAGTAGTGGTATGTTCATTATTTTTATTCTGAGCTAGCATTAGTTTCGCAACATCTCTTCTCCTTTCCTTTCGATTGCATCCACCATCAACCTCTCACTTCTTTGTGTATCTTTGATTTTGTGTCGCCAGTTTTCCTTCTTGTTTGCTCTTCCTTCGCAAGATTCTATCTCAGTTTCGTAACACCTCTTTCCTTCAACCCCAACTCCCTTTATGATTCCTACACCACTGGGGTGAGGGAATTTGATGCACTGGTGGAAAGTTGAAGCTACACCTAGAATCCCATGTAGCCAAGGTCGACCAATTAACGCGTTGTAGGGTGATTCTACATCAACGACACAGAATAAGATTTCAGAAGATATTCCCTTCAATGGAATTCGCATAGTAACCTCCCCTTTAGGCTTGTTAGCAGTACCATTAAAACCATATATCTTATATGTTGATGGTATAAGATCATCATCTCTTCCACCCATGGTTTTATAAGTATGATAAAATAAGATGTTCACAGAGCTTCCAGTATCGATTAGAATTCTATTGATTCCCCATGAATCTTCAGCTTCATCATCCTCATCTTCTTTCGGTTTTGGATTAATTTCTAATTTTACTACCAATGGATTGTCATGCACCTCTTCTCTTTCAGGAATTTCTTCTACGGTAAAATAAATGATCTGTTTCTGCCATTCCTCTAGTGGGGAAATTTTCGCAATATTCATAATTTCTCTTCCATCATTATCTCTTGCGAACACTCTACTCAAAACATTATCATGAAAATCTTAAATTGTCTTATATGAATGTACGATAGCGTGACATAATAGATTTTTTGCTTTTGCACCAACTTCTATGAAGAATGTTTCTTTCTTTTTCATCGTATTCACTTTGTGATGTTCTGGTGGTGGTGGAAGTGGTTGAGATTGTGGATTCCCTACCAGAAAGTCGTTTAGTTTTCCTTGATCTATCATTCTCAAAATAATTCTTTTTACATTTCTGCAATCATTTGTGGTATGTCCATGAAAATGATGATAAGAACAAAACTCATGACTTCTGTGGTTTGGAGGTGGTTCCGTTCCCATGTTCCATGGTGTTGGTATATTCTCCATAAAGATTATAGCTTCCCATATCTTCTCCACACTTGCATTTAGAGGTGGCATCTTGATTTCTTCCCATACTACCTTGTGACCTCCTTGTCCTCTATTATAGTTTTGTCTTTGACCTCCATAAGTTTCTTGCGGTTGATCGAGTCTTTGAATCTTGTTATTTCCTCTACGATTGTAGAAATTTATTTCTCTTTCATACTCTTCTTGATCTCGGCTCCCCATAGCTACCAGTTTTTGTTGATTGTTACTTGTCACCTTCTCTTGTTGTACTTGCGAAGTATTCGCCACTGTGTTTATTAACTTGGGTAATAAGCTTGCATTCGCTGTTTGTGATCTGGTGTTCGCAACTGTATATGATTCCATTTCATTTTGCCTTTCCTCTAGAGCAATGTATTCTTCTTGAAGTTCTCGCAATTCAGTCATTGTGATCGTATTCTTGACTCTGAAAATTTGGACATACAATAGGTTTGTTGCAAATATAGCATTAATAAATGATAATATAAGATATCTCTCATCTACACGGCCAACCATTTCGCTACACATAGTTCTCCATCTTTTAGTCAGGTGTTTCAAAATTTCGCCAATCCTTTGTTTTAATCCAAACACATCTTCTATACCAGGTCGCGAGGAATTATTACTTATATATGCCCCCAAGAATGTAGTCTGCAAATGATTGAAGGAGGTTATTGTGTTCTTTGGTAGACCTTCAAACCATTTTAACGCCTCTCCTGTTAAGCTGGATGCGAAATATTTGCACAAAACGGCATCATGATTTTCCCATTGTAACATGCACCTCACATAGGCTTTAATGTGCTGAATTGCACAAGTTGTTCCATCAAAAAAGCTGGTTAATGCGGACAAATTGCATTTCGGTGGTATTCCTCCTAATTGTAATTCCCTTGTAAATGGAGTTTTCCAGCTTCTTCTATTGCTCCATCCAATTGTCTTCTACCTACTTCTCCTCTATTATTTAGCATTCCTCTCATTTCTTATAATTCTTTCAAGATTTGTTTATTTACACCTGAATCTTGATCCATTGGTCTCTTTAATTTCGCCTCTCTTCTTCTGCGTTCATGTCTATCTTCTCTCGCGAAATTTTGCATTTCTTCTTCATTATCCTCATCTCGTCTTCTTCTGCGATTTTCTTCCTCATCTCTATCTTGAATTCGCATATGATGATGCCTTTCATTTTCCCCTTCATGATTTTGTTCATTTCTTATCAATTCAATTCGTTGTCTTTCAGCCATCCTCTTTACTCTATCATACTCCTCATTGAGATTACCGTTATTCCGGTTTTGTGTACGCCTTCTTTATCGATTGTTATGATTGTTCTGGCGAATTGTCTCCTGAAGCTCTTGTTCTTCCATTTCCGCTCTCAATCTTTCACGTTCGCAGATTAAATGTGCTTGTTCAGCATAATGTCTTTCAATTTCTTCTTCAATTGCCTGTTGATTTCTTTGAGTTTCTCTCACATGTAAAATTCTTCTTCCTTCCTCTCGATTTCCTTCGCCATCTTGGTCATTTCTTTTCTGATGATGTCCGTTCTCTTGATTTCCACCATTTTTCCCATCATCAAAAGTTTCATTTTGTGGAACGTAACGATCATCAGCTCTTTCTCTATTTTCGCGATATTCTTCATTAGGATTTGATATTTCTTCTTGAATATTGTTTCCAGCATTGATTGTGGGTGAGTTTCGCCTCATTTCTCTTCTAGTCGATCTTGAATATGATTTTGTAATACTTCTCGATCTTTTATTCTGTAGTCTTATATTCTCCATCCTTAATTTGTGATTTTTCCTTGTTAAATTTGCACGTTCTTCTGTCTCAGCTCTTCTTTCTTCATGTATTCTTCGTCTCAACGTTTCTAACGCTCCAATTTCCTCATCTCCATGAAGTATTCCTTCATCTGCTTCTTGATTTCTCTCTTCCTGTCTATAATTTCTGTTTTGTTGCTCTTCTTCTACTTCTTCTGCCGAATTTGATTGCCAAGTGTGTATGCTCACCCTATCATAATCTGTATTCCTCTCTTGAACTAGTATTTGTTGAATTGGTGGTTGAATTTGATTTTCTCTATTACTTCTCATTCTAGTAGATTCTCCCATTTCACTTCTTTCTCTTCCAGCAATTCTTTTGCTTCTTATAACAGTAGTCGGTTGTTCGGATGTATTTCTTCTTCTAGCCATTTCTTCAATGTTAACAATATTGCAAGAAATTATGGAAAATTCTTAATCAATCACTCTAATTTTTCACAAATCTCAATATCAATCTTCAGCTTTTTCTAGAATAATCTTCAACACCTCCCTGTTTCTAGCGCCATTATGTAGTTGCAGGAAATCCTACACTACACCCCTCATATGATTTCATTATTAATCAACTCATTTTTAGGTTTACACTCTTAATTTTATTGATTAATCTTTAAATGTTCTTACAAGAAAAGATAAAAAATCAAGAATGATCTCTGCTCTAGACTTTCTCTCTCCTATTTACTTGTTTCTTACTCAAAAAAGATTTCTCTTTCTCTTTACAACTCGAACGACTATTTATAAGGAAATACATAGTGGATGACAGCTAATCTGTCCTTTATTTTCGGGTATGTTCTACGACATTCTCGCAACCTTACAAATGTTAATTTCGCAAACTCTCTAATTTTCGCAGGACTATCATATCTTTCTCGTGATCTTAGCTGACGTCATTTATTTTATCATTTCTGAGATTGTTCTGCGACGCTGTTGTGCTGTGTCATTGATAATTTCGCTGAAACATTGTCATTGCGAGATTCTGATCCTACAGTTACTAACCTCAAGCTGAAGGAAAATGTCTTTGTTGTCTTCAATCCATCTTCAGATCTTTGTGAGTGATTGGAGCTCAATACTTCTATCCTTTCTAGTCTAACCTATCGAAGTTGACTCTAGTTTACTTATTAAGAGACTCGAGTTTTGGAACTAAATATGACAACCAATCTTGGCATACCAACGCTTTGTGGGTTCAACCGATCAGTGTCTAACAATCTCCCCCTTTGTCAATTTAGTGACAAAACTCTATTACATATGGAGATAAACGAATTACAAAAATAACTCATGAAAAAGCGGAGGTCTAACAACACCACCCAATATTTCGCTTAGCAATCTGTATGGACAAACTCCAATATATTTTTTATGAGAATCAACTAGACAGTTAGACTCGATCAATAAAAACATATATCAAAGAGTTTATATCTCAATCTCTCGATTTGATCTTTACTCAAGCAAATGGAAATCTGCGAGTCTTTATCAAAGAGAGATAACTTGGACGGTACCAAAGACCAATGTCCAAGGATCAATCAATATCAATCAACAACCAAAGGTTGGATTTCCAATCGATGATCTTTAACGCACAACCTGTATTATTTCAATTATATAAAAAATATAATGCAGAAAAGAAATAACACAGACACCAGAAGTTTTGTTAACGAGGAAACCGCAAATGCAGAAAAACCTCGGGACCTAGTCCAGATTGAATACACACTGTATTAAGCCGCTACAGACACTAGCCTACTCCAAGCTAACTTCGGAATGGACTATAGTTGAACCCCAATCAGTCTCCCACTAATTCAAGGTACAGTTGTACTCCTACGCCTCTGATCCCAGCAGGACACTGCGCACTTGATTCCCTTAGCTGATCTCACCCAAAACTAAGAGTTGCTGCAACCCAAAATCGCAGACTTGATAATAAACAAATTTATTTCACACAGAAAAGTCTATCAAAGGATAAATCTGTCTCCCACTGAAAAACCCTAGGTTTTGTTCCGTCTTAAGATATAAAATCAAGGTGAACATGAACCAATTGATAATCCTGTCTTATATTCCCGAAAAACAGCCTAGATTAATCAGTCACCTCTCAACAATCCTTCTTGACTACACAAGCGGTTTGTCGAGGAATCACAAACAGTGAGACGAAGATGTTTGTGACTTCTTTATCTTGCCTATCGGAGAACTCTCACGATCTCAAGCCAATCAAAAAATATACTCGTACGATAGAATATGCAAGATCAGATCATACAACTACGATAAAAGTAGTATCGGTCTGGCTTCACAATCCCAATGAAGTCTTTAAGTCGTTAACCTGGTTTTAAAGAAGAAAACCAAAGGTTAAAGGAGAATCAACTCTAGCGAGCGCACTAGTATCACACAGACGTGTGGGGATTAGTTTTTCCCAATGCTAGATGTCTCCTTTATATAGCCTTCAAATCAGGGTTTTTCCTTAGTTACAAAGAAATCCATATTCACCGTTAGATGAAAACCTGATTTAGATTCAAGCTAATATTTCTCAACCGTTAGATCGAAAACTTAGCTTGTCACACACACTTGGGTAGACGTTTACTGGGTTTGTGAAAACCGTGCCCAAACGTGTACGTGTATGTTGGTTCAACATAGTAACCCTAAAGGTTAACCATATGAGCATTTCATATTAACCTAGTTCTTCTTCACCATAACTAGTTCAATTGACTCAAATGAACTAGTTAGAGAGTTGTTCAATTGCTATGAGATCTTATGTAACTACACAAGAAACAATTGAAACAAAGATGATTCGATTCGATGAATCGGCTCATGAACTTTATAGCCACGGTTTGCATAAAGCATTCCTTAGTAATTTAAGTTTCATGTTCAAAGCACATCTTTAGATCATAACCACTTAAGCTCACAAACAAGTTCGCGGACTTTAGGCAACCGGCAGAGTTTTCCAAACTCAGCAGAAAATCTCGGCAAAGAGACTTCCGCCAGTTCACGGACTAGGTTCGCGGACTGAGTTTGCGGACTAAACACGCAAACGAGTTTTTGGAAAATCCCAGCAGAAATTCTCGGTAAGAGAACTTCCGTCAGTTCGCGGACTTGGCGAAGCCAATTCCTCCGGTTTCTCTCAATCAACAAAGTTCGAAAACTTCGGATTAAGGAATACATGGTTATGTAATCTAAATTCTCATTCCAATCATTGAGACATTCTCAGAGGACGTTATATAACCGTTATTCACAGACCGTTTCAATTCAGAGAAATTCTCAAAGTTATTGAAACTTTTCATGACTTTCGTCACTAGGTGAAGATAAACTTGATCAAAGCGAAACGCTTTACCGACACACGATTTCGATAAAAAGATAAGTAGTGAATACTCACCATGAAATGTCAAATGTGTATGATCCAGTCTATATAGCATACGACTTTTTGTCTCATAAGAAGTAGGAGATAGAATAGATAGACTTTTGAGTGATAGATAAGTTCAAGTCTCCACATACCTTTTTGTTGATGAAGTTCCACGGTTCCTTGAGTAGATCTTCGTCGTTGTATGATGGATCGCCATAAAGTCCTTAATCTCAACTACACTTTTCTATCCTAGTATGAGACTTAGATATAATAGATTAGAAATTAAGACTCATAGTTTTGATCACTAACATTGACAAACATGCTTGATATAGCAACGCATGCGAGGTTGACCGAGCTATGCTCTAACAATTTCCCCCTTTGTCAATGTTAGTGACAAAACTATTAATACATATGGAATACAAAAAAGATAAACTTTAGTGGCTCCTATTCCATAGTCTAATCTTCAACGTTCCTTGAAATCTTCGTCCTTCCAAGTACTCCAATGATCCCAAAGGTTGTAAGTTTAGCACCACCGTTGTTGAAGATATGTAGCTATAACAACGAGAGAAATCGAGATTCTCGATCATTATTATACAGTGTCATAGTATCATTATGTAACATCAAAGTCCAATTGCATCACGACTTTAACAACAATATTATGGTGATATGTATCACTCCCCCTTAGTCAATACTCCATCTCGATCATGAAAACCACTCCCCCTTACACAATGATCCGAAAACCATATGTATTTGTAGTGTGAACTACATTATTTCTCCCTCTTTTTGTCAATAAAATTGGCAAAGGTAAAAGAACGGGATCATGATGAAATTTCCACAAGACACATTTCATAGACTTAAAGAAAAAATACATACCAACTTAATTTAGATGCAATCATAAAGCCGAAGCTAAATGCATTCATCAAGGAGTTTTAAGATACAAGATAAGCCCTATAAAATTCCACAGCCGCACACCCCGCAAGATATTACCATTAAGCACAAGTTCAAAAGAACTCTCCCCCATTTGATGTCATTCCCGAAAAAACAACAAGAGCGACCTTAATTTCGAAAGAAAAGAAGGATTTTTTAATTGGACATCAAAAACCATGGAAATAATTTTCTATATCCAAAACTCAATCAAATTAATCACAAGTAAACCCATGATTAATTTAATTGGAATATGCAACTAAATCAAACCACAAAAGTAATCAATTTAATTGATTGTGCTCAACATAAGAAAACTCACGGAGCTACGACTAAGATAACTACACGGAGATGACTATCCTAATCGTTCAAATACTCAACATAAGGAAAACCTTACGGAATATACGACTACATCAACCAATAGAACATGATTAGTATAGCCGTTCATATACTCAACACAAGAACTTGTGGAATATATGAAAAACTCAACTAGATTAATTACAAGAGAACCTATAATTAATCTAATTGGAATACACAACCAAACTAATCACCGAAGCAATCAATTTAATTGTCAAATGATTTTGCTCGACAAAAGAAGACTTTCGGAGCAAATAACTAAATAACCAATCAAGATGATTTATTTAGTTCAAGAATGCTCAACACATAGCATCTCATGGATCAACCAACAAGGCCAATATTAATCGACATAGTTGTAAGGTGCTCAACATAAGATACACAATGGAGCCTTCACGGTAAAACATAAGAAAATGGATCAATGAAGATCAATACCGTGGATAACATACAAGGATCTATTCTATTTTCCATCACTATTTGCATAACGACATAATAGACTTTATCCTTGTCAAACAAAAGATTTCATCCTATTTTCCATCAAATAAATGACTGTATAGGCATAACTTTTGTAATTGTCAAAAGTCCATTCGTCTTTTCATCAATACGAATATCAATTTATGAACGACTTTACTTTTGACACAATATGGGACCTTCAAGTTCACGGGCGCAAACAATACATATCCCATAAAAATATTGCAATACTTCAAAACAGATTAATACTGCAATCATATCATCATCCAAATGTTTTTAGAATTTAAAAACCAATAAACCTAAAAAATAACATAAGAAGATGAAAACAAAAATAGCTATGTGTAGTCACAATGTTCGCTATTCAAAGCTCTAGTTATTCTTCCAACTAATTCAAAAAGAAGACATATTAGGCAACAAACTAGAACCAAGATCAGACGAAAAACTAAATCCTGTCTGCAACCAGTGATTGAATATTTATGAGTTCATCAGTTGCCTTCCTTAGTTCTCCTTTTAGGTAGTCAAGGTTCCTCGTTGCAATACTGAGTTGTTCTCGAACGACCTTAAATTCTCCAAGAAGATTTCCTACCAGTTGGGAAGAAATCTGAACTAGTAGTTTGTCTTCGTTTTCATGATCAAGAGCATGAAAGTACGAGATATCAATAGGACAAATCTCAACATTATCAACCTCGTTGCTTCCCTCCATTGTGCACCAAAAGGACTTTTAGAAAATCTTTTTGCACTTCTGGAACACATAATATATATAAAGAATTCCATCAAACCTTAGGAAACATGCCATTCGTGAGGGTTGGTGCGTGTACTGGAGAAACAGGCCTAAGATAGACCAAAGAAGCCCAAAAAGAAATAGGTGTTGAGGAGCAAACGAAATAAAGTAACATCGAATGCAGTACAATCCTGACAGCTTTATCAAGATGAAAATCCTGAGAATCATGAGCATCCTTTTTTAACTAAACATAATTAAAAGAGATGCAACATGAACATGTCAGGGTGTAATAAGATGAGCATCATGCTCATCATTATTTACTTCTTCTTTTTCCTTTTCATCGGTATTTATAAAGCTACCTGGTATAGTTGAAGAAGCATTATCAAGAGAAGATTTAGAAGTACCTGTGTTAACAACATTCCATGTTTTCTTGATATTCCGTCTTAGGTTGTTTATACAGATCTTCAAATCAGACACCCTATTGTTGACGTGTAGAAAATATGAGTTGGAAGACTTGAATTCACAGTCCTTTATGAGAGGATTAGAAGAACTTAACTCGCTTTTCTTTCTCCTGTTCCTTTTTCTCTTTCCAGACTGATTTACAACATCTGTCACACTTTTGCTGTTTTTCCTTCCACCATTGTAGGCATCCTTCGGTTTGAAAACATAATTAGGAAAAACCTTATCACAGTATATCCCTTGAGGCCGAGCAGGGTTGATTCCAATCTGTGATATAGGTTTAACAACTTCTTTAGACATCCAAGTAAGAATGTTGTGAATTTTTTCATTCCTTATCCAAAGACGACACCTTCGCTCAGAGTGTCCTTTGTTTCCGCAGTAATAGCAGTTGAAGGACTTACGTTCAGTAGTTCTCTTTTGAGCAGATTTAAAAGAAGTAGAATCCTTGTTTTTGCAAGCTGACACAGGTTCTTCACATGGAGAAATATTAACAGCTTTAATAAACTTAATCTTACCACTGTTAGGAGCGTCTATTCCTTTATATCCCAGACCACGTTTATCATGATGTTCTTTACAGGCTCCCAGCATAGAAGACAGTTTTGTAGAGCTAGAACTGAACCTATTTAGATTATCTTCCAGTGATTTTACCTTATTAAGAGCAGCAGTGAGTTTGGTTTCCAAGGATTTCTCTTTGGTAAGAAGACTGCGTTCTTTGTCGTTGAAACATTTCTGTTGAGATTCACATCTTGCTTTAGTTTCGTCAAGTCTCTCTTTTAACATACAGAGGTTATGAATAAGATTATCACATTCAGATTTTTTTGAGCGAACCTCTTCTTCATGATCTTTAACGGTAGATTGTAACAGTTTGTATCCACCATCATAACCTTTGAAGAATTTTCTCAACTTTCTGTTTTCTTGACAGAGAGGACCCACGTACTTTCTTAAGCAATCAGTTGTCCTTGTTTCTTTCAATTCACGATTAAACAAATTGATGTATTGAGAAACTTCCTCATCAAGACTCTGTCCTTCTTCTGAATCACTATCATCCGAGAGATCATCCAACTGTTCATCAAGAGATTTTCTCCAGTAGAATGCGGATTCAGCTGAAGGAGACGTGAAGGATTTTTCCTCAGTGGTTTCAGCTCTTTGAAACTTATCTGAGCAACCCTGTACTGATATTGCGTTGTCAGAGATAGTACTCTTATCCATGGAGTCAGATCGCTACAAACACAGACTGATGAGGTCTTAGTGTGTTTGCCTGCTCTGATACCAATTGAAAAGTGTGGGTCTAACAACACCACCCAATATTTCGCTTAGCAATCTGTATGGACAAACTCCAATATATTTTTTATGAGAATCAACTAGACAGTTAGACTCAATCAATAAAAATATATATCAAAGAGTTTATATCTCAATCTCTCGATTTGATCTTTACTCAAGAAAATGGAAATCTGCGAGTCTTTATCAAAGAGAGATAACTTGGACGGTACCAAATACCAATTTCCAAGGATCAATTAATATCAATCAACAACCAAAGGTTGGATTTCCAATTGATGATCACGAACACACACCTGTATTATTTCAATTATATAAAAAATATAATGCGGAAAAGAAATAACACAGACACCATAAGTTTTGTTAACGAGGTAACCGCAAATGCAGAAAAACCCCGGGACCTAGTCCTGATTGAATACGCACTGTACTAAGCTGCTACAGACACTAGCCTACTCAAAGCTAACTTCAGACTGGACTATAGTTGAACCCCAATAAGTCTCCCACTAATTCAAGGTACAGTTGTACTCCTACGCCTCTGATCTCATCAAGACACTGCACACTTGATTCCCTTAGCTGATCTCACCCACAACTAAGAGTTGCTGCAACCCAAAATCGCAGACATGAGAATAAACAAATCTGTCTCACACAGAAAAGTCTATCAAAGGATAAATATGTCTCCCACGGAAAAACCCTAGGTTTTGTTCCGTCTAAAATCAAGGTGAACAAGAACCAATTGATAATCCGGTCTTATATTCCTGAAGAACAACCTAGATTAATCAATCACCTCTCAACAATCCTTCTTGAATACACAAGCGGTTTGTCGAGCAATCACAAACAATGAGACGAAGATGTTTGTGACTTCTTTATCTTGCATATCGGAGAACTCTCACGATCTCAAGCCAATCAAAGATTGTACTCGTACGATAGAAGATGCAAGATCAGATCACACAACTACGATAAAAGTAGTATAGGTCTGGCTTCACAATCCCAATGAAGTCTTTAAGTCGTTAACCTGGTTTTAGAGAGGAAAACCAAAGGTTAAAGGAGAATCGACTCTAGTGAGCGCACTATTATCACACAGACGTGTGGGGATTAGTTTTGCACAATGCTAGATGTCTCCTTTATGTAGCCTTCAAATCAGGGTTTTGCCTTAGTTACAAAGCAATCCATATTCACCGTTAGATGAACACCTGATTTAGATTCAATCTAATATTTCTCAACCGTTAGATCGAAAACTTAGCTTGTCACACACACTTGGGTAGACGTTTACTGGGTTTGTGAAAACCGTGCCCAAATGTGTACGTGTATGTTGGTTCAACATAGTAACCCAAAAGGTTAACCATATGAGAATTTCATATTAACCTAGTTCTTCTTCACCATAACTAGTTCAATTGACTCAAATGAACTAGTTAGATAGTTGTTCAATTGCTATGAGATCTTATGTAACTACACAAGACACAATTGAAACAAAGATGATTCGATTCTATGAATTGGCTCATGAACTTTATAGCCACGGTTTGCATAAAGCATTCCTTAGTAATTTAAGTTTCATGTTCAGAGCACATCTTTAGATCATAACCACTTAATCTCACAAACAAGTTCGCGGACTTAAGGCAACCGGCAGAGTTTTCCAAACTCAGTCGAAAATCTCGGCAAAGAGACTTCCGCCAGTTCGCGGACTAGGTTCGCGGACTGAGTTCGCGGACTAAACACGAAAACGAGTGTTTGGAAAATCCCAGCAGAAATTCTCGGTAAGAGAACTACCGTCAGTTCGCGGACTTGGCAAAGCCAATTCCTCCGGTTTCTCTCAATCAACAAAGTTCGAAAACTTCGGATTAAGGAATACATGGTTATGTAATCTAAACTCTCATTCCAATCACTGAGACATTCTCAGAGGACGTTATATAGCCGTTATTCACATACCGTTTCACGTCAGAGCAATTCTCAAAGTAATTGAAACTTTTCATGACTTTCGTCAATAGGTGAAGATAAACTTGATCAAAGCGAAACGCTTTACCAACACACGATTTCGAGAAAAAGATAAGTAGTAAATACTCAGCTCGAAATGTCAAATGTGTATGGTCCAGTCTATATAGCATACGACTTTTTGTCTCATAAGAAGTAGGAGATAGAATAGATAGACTTTTGAGTGATAGATAAGTTCAAGTCTCCACATACCTTTTTGTTGATGAAGTTCCACGGTTCCTTGAGTAAATCTTCGTCGTTGTATGATGAATATCCATGAATTCCTTGAGCTCAACTACACTTTTCTATGCTAGTCCGAGACTTAGCTATAATAGACTAGAAATCAAGACTCATAGTTTTGATCACTAACATTGACAAACATGCTTGATATAGCAACGCATGCGAGGTTGACCGAGATATGCTCTAACAACTCATACTAATCTGCATGTATTCAAAAATAAATATCGTTATTGACATTATAATAACAAAGCTAATACTCCCCCTAAAGGTGAGATAGATAGATTTTCAATCTGCATGTCTTTGTTATTCCCTTTGTAGTTAAGATAACCACAAGTATCAATATGATATGTTACTCCCCCTTAGTTTATGTTTTACTCTTTTCGTTAGATATAACGTTTAAGCACCATTGTCCTTTCCTTAGTGATACCAAATCAATACCAATATCACTTGTTTACACCATATATATCTCCCCCTTTTTATCACAAAATGACAAAGGTACGAGCAAATAAAGGACAAACCGAAAGGATCTTACAAATCTCAAAAGACTTGTAACCTATAAGAGTTAAGCATGAGGGTTCCACACACCATTTTTGATAACCAATATCAAAACCGAAACTACAAAGTAATTTTGTTTTGATATGTTACCAAGGAAAAAGTTGCCCGAAGCAATTTTCCCTAATAGTTTAGCAAACCAAAAATCGACTAAGCACCTTAGTTCTTTGCTAAACCGATTGCATAAATACAACCGCTTGTTCGATAAGACCAAAATAAAGATCAGAATTAACTCTATCTTTTTTTCATCAGGCTCTAGTTATTCTCATCAATAACATAAACCTTTCATTTTTAAACAAGACAAGTACTAGGTTAGTTAACTAGCATTTCTTGTTAAGGCATTCGATTAGACTTGAATAACATAAACCTCCATTTTGATAAGTCTAACTAAGATCAGAATTAACTTAGTTTCTCTTATCCGGAATCGAATTGGACTAAACCATTCATTCCGAAAACTCTTTTGTTAAGCCATAAACAATTCATACAAACCAAGTAAATCAATTTGCATAATTATTTACCTCAACCGGAAGCAATTGAAACAACATAGATATTAAAGTAATGCAATTGCACCGAAATTTTGTAAGCTTAAACAATTGATACCAAACAATAAAGCAAGATAAAAATAGTTTTTCTTAACCAGAAACAATTGAATCACACACGCATCCATACACAAATAATGGAATAAAACTTCAATTGCACCGAAATTTCGTTAAGCAAAAGCAATAAATATATGCAATAAAATCAGGCTTTTCTTAAACAGGAAAACGATTAACTAACAAATTCATTACCTCGGATTCCGCATCCTCTTTTCCTCATTGTTTTGTCATCCTTTCGCAAAGACATAAGAACATCAAAAGAAACCTTTACCAGAAAAAGGTTGAAATGGTTTTAACTATTACGTGCCAATAGTTATAAGCTAATACCAAAAACTCATATGTATACTATATACACAACTTATGAGAAATAAAAATTGATAATAGTATAATCGTGACTCATATATGAGATTAATTGTCATCATCCTTTTATGATTATTTGATTAAGCAACCCAAAAGGTTAGATATGAAATCAGCTAAATCAAAAGTCACAAAATCATAAAAAGGTAACCGATATGAGACCTAATTAACTAATATAACGATGACAACACGGAGATACATTCATTTGATCAAGAACGTTTAGCACAATATTTTGAATGTCATGAGTATTGAAACTTATCATTCGAGTGTCACCATTATGACTATATTTTGATACCTCCCTGGATGTCTTTAGAGAAGGCTTTGAACTCCATTGAGAAATGGGTCTTACGGGAGCAACTTTGTTCTTCTAATTATTTCCTCCTGAAGTCTTTGACGAATATCTTGAGGAAACATTAGGGTAACTGAAATGTTGAAAATTCTGAGAATTAACCTTTCTCCAATTTGGAACATCAGATCTTGTCTTTACAAAGTTATTTTTCCTTTTACCATTTAAGTGATAATGAGAAAGCTTTGTAGAATCCTGATAAGCAAACTTTGAACTATCATTATAATACTTCTTTTGCTCATTTATAGGACAATGATGACCTGATTTAGTGCGAGAAGCATTATTAAGTTCAGCCAATTTTGCGGAAACGCGTGCTTCTATGGCTTTCTCATTCCTTTTACGGAATCTGCACCCCCTTTCCAAGTGTCCTTTATTTCCACAATAAGAGCAATGCTTAGTAACACACGAAACATGAGGCTCAGTGTTACCTTGTTGTGGATTCTGTTTCTTTGGAGTCTGACGGATTTTACGTTTTCCGTCTTTTGCTAAAGATGAAGGTGCTACAGATTTTTCTTTTATGGAAGAGCAATATTTTGTTGCAACTTTTGAAGCAATTTCTTCAGCAAATTTTTTAGGCTTTACAAACTTTGTCTCCAGTTTAGCATTCAAAGTTTGTTTATCTTTGTAGCCCAATACCCGAGTGTCACAAGGAACTCTAGTTGACTTCAACATTGAGTCAAGTTGTTTTGTGCTACTATCAAACTTTTTCAAGTCCGCTTTTAGACCCATATTCTCTTTTTCTAATGTTTTTATATTTTCTAGAGCATTATCTATATCAACCTTAAATTTATCAATTTGAGCTTTATAATCTATTTTAGATTCGGTAGAATTACTTACCTTAGTGTTCTTCCGGTTCTCCAATTCTGTGTATAGCTTCACTTCTCGATCATGACTTTCTTCGATTTGCTCTTTGTAATATTTCATGCATTCACGATAATCATCACCACCAATAATCTCTATATCGTTGTTCAATTCATCAATTTCCTTTTTCAATATTTCATTCTCTTCACAAAGATCACATTCAAGTGCCTTTGGCTCTGGAGTTACTTCAGTATCCTTTTCAGGTGTGCACTCAACAGTTGCACGGAAAGCCTTGTTCTCTTGATCCTTGGAATAATTAGAGCTATCATCATTATTTTGTTCTTTATTCTCTACACATTTTTGTGACTTTTGAGAAGGAGAAGATGCATCTTTAGAAGAACTCCTTTTCTTTTGTCTTAATAACTTTCTAAATTGTCATGCGGTTGTATCGACACTACAATTCTCAGTTTGTGCCTCACAAGAATTTTCTGCCGAATAACTAGTCTTAATTGCAGCTTTAAGGGTAATACCCGCTTCATTCTTGGATTAGTATTCAAGGTCAAAGATCTTTATTTTACTAACTAGAGCGCTTCTAGATAGTGTGGAAAGATCATTTGCTTCCATGATGGCATGATTTTTAGATTCGTATCTTGGTGGTAAAGACCTTTGAGTTTTACACACAATATCTTTATCTGAAATAGTTTTTCCTAAAGCGTAAGAGGCATTCACTATTTCAGAAAGTTTTTGATCAAACTCATCAAAGGTATCGTCTTCATCCATACAAAGGTTTTCCCATTTAGAAGATAGGATTTGAGTCTTAGCTTCTTTTTCAGAGGCATTCCCTTCAAATACGGCATTAAGAATATCCCAATCCTCCTTTGATGTTTTACACTTGGTTACATGATGATGGAGGCCTCGAGTTCAAGCATGAATAATGGCATTCAATCCATCAGAATTTTGCTTCGAAAGCAATTTTTTTTCATTATTGAACTCCTTTAATTCCTTTAGTCTAAACTCAGTGGTTGAGTTGTTGGCCAGTACTTTTGGGTGTGCATATCCGTCAATAACTAAAACCCAAGTGTTAAAGTCACGAGATTGAAGAAAAGATTCCATTTCCATTTTCCACCATAGATAGTTTGAGCCACCAAACCCTGGCGGTACGTTAACTGAATCGACTATTTGATTCAAAATATATAGGTTGGATCACGCCAAATACAGATTGTTAAATCTTTTCGTGTTTGCCTGCTCTGATACCAATTCAAAAGACGAGGGTACCCAAATACACAACAATCTTTTTATTAGATCACAACCTATTCAATTTCTACCATGTATAAACCTCTTGGAGATACAATCACTCAAGGAATATTTCAACACAGTGTCCACTTGAAATAGGGTTAGTCCGGACTGGCCTAACAATGTGAGAATATCAAAGTCAAGTGGAGAAATCCAATACACTTTGTGTGATCCTCTATGGATATGAAATCCAGACAATACTACAACAAAGTGTTCACTTGATAACTGAAATCTTATAAGATACATATCAAGTGCCTAGTTAACGTATAAGTGTATTTACTTTAATTATAATATAAAAACAATTATAATGCGGGAATAAAGTAAATCACCCACATACCAGAATTTTTGTTAACGAGGAAACGCCAAATGCTGAAAAACCCCGGGACCTAGTCCAATTTTGAATACTCAGTGAATTAAGATACTACAAAAAGGTAAACTTGCAACTTCGTGTAGACAATACTAAGTAAACTAAAATCCTAGTTACTCAGATTCAGCAATATTCTTGTTTTGATAATATCTAGCAGAACCGAAGTTCTCAATAGATATTTGATACTAGATATTCTAGCAGAACAGCCGTTCTCTTTAGGACTTAAATCTAATATATCTTCTCAATGGTTCACAATAACTTTTCTACCAATCTTTCAACTGGAAAGACAAGATTCCTTTGGATCGTATTCCAAACAGTAAAGGATAAATTGTTTGGTAACAAAACTCACTTTATAATCACAATATCAAAATATATGATATAAGCACAGTTAAGGATCTTCTATTTTTAAGACATGTTACCAGATCCGAAGCTCCTTGATTACAAGATCAAACAAGACAATGATTACCGAAATAATCAGTCTTGATTACAAGGTTTATGATGAAATCACAAACTACTTGTTGATCTAAAAAGGGTTATGTTTATTGAAAATAAACAACCTCTTAATCCCGGAAAATCAAGTCACATAAAGTTACACCAAGATCAAAACACAAGAACAAAAGTCTTCAATTCTTCAAAGTCTTCAATCTTCGATTTAATCATCAAAGTAACAACCTGCATCAACAAACTTGATTCCTTATTGATTTGTTGCACATAACAGAGTCTGTTAACAATGGCAAATCAATGAATCTATCTTACAGATCTAGAAAAACTTAGATCCGTAGAAACGTTAAATCTTTGATCTAGTTTGAGTGAGCCTTATATCAGAAGAGAAGGTTCTCAAGAATAAACAAACTAGGTACAATCAAAGATTCAACAACCGTTAGTCAATCAAATCAATTAATCGAAAACTAAAATAACAATGCAATCATCTAGTTTCCCACCAACGGTACTAATAGAGCTTCTCAATCCCAAAAAAGTCTTTAAACCGAGTGGCCGTAAGAGATTTCGCCTAATTAGGTTACTTTCCTCTCCGAATAGGCGGCTCCACCAGTAATAACACAACTTGGTAGTTTTGCTGGATATGAGGTTAGTTTGCTCGAAATGCAAACTTTGATATTAATAGAGCAAGGAATTTTGGACACAAAGGAATTTCCAAAACCGAAAATATTCTCAAGATATGCAATAAATTCCAAATTCGGTTTCCATAATTCCTGGAAATGCTTTGTCCAAATATTGACCGAAATCTCTTAGAAAATATCCAACTAGTAAATGCACATTACTATTTTTTATTTTCCAAATATAAAATTAAAAATCTTAATTAAAAGATTCTCAATTTATTTTTGATCCGGGATTCTCTTTTAGCTATTAAGGAATATCTTTGAACAATAAAAGATAAGCGTTACTGCACATGTTCAAAGTATGTCGACATCTTTACTTTGTAAGTCCCTTTTCATAGTTACAATCTTGGAATCGATTTTCCACACTTCCAAACAAGTTTAGAATTGGTACGTCTGACTTCCAAAAACTATGTGACTGATTATCCTATCAAATCACCAAACATGGGTTTCACGGTTCTACCAAAACAAGTTTCGGTTCTGCCTCCATGTGGGCACTAGAATTAGTCACGCTAATTACCAAAACTTGGTTGACTAGGTACTAGGATCGGTTCCCACATATATATGTATCTAACTTGTATTTGTTGTACATATCCATAGGATCGGCTCCCAATATCTAAAAACGTGTTGCACATGTTCATAAGATCGGTTCCCAATAACTAGAAACTTGTTGCACCTCTTACAAGGATTGATTCCCCTCTTGTGATCGGTTGCACCTCTTATTAGGAACGGTTCCCCTTTTCCTAGAGTTGGTCATACCAATAACACTAAATCGATCATACCATCTCAGGTGACTTAAGATCGGTTTCACTAATAAAAGTCATACCAATACAAAAGTCAGGCCTTGTGAATAGTTTTACCAAGAACATAAGCAAGTCATGAGCGGTTATACTAAACATACATATTGGTAATTCAAAATATTTTCAATGAATAACAAATACCAATAAGCCTAGCGATTTCCCTTCGATTCACAAAACAAGTTTATGAATGTACTTCCTTTCAACTAATGTAAAACATTGTTTCCTAAGACGAAATCTTCACCTCATACCCACACATAATCACGATAGCATTCAAACGATTATGTAGATGTCTTATATACGAAGTTCAAAAGATAAGCGTTATACTTCGTATTGTATTCCTTAATACTACGTCTGACTAGAGTATAATCATTCATAGTTTCGCATGTTATGTTTTCAATCTAAAAGATTTGAAAGACACAAGATAGAAATGGAACAAGTCAAGTCGTAGTTACTAACCTCAAGCTGAAGGAAAATGTCTTTGTTGCCTTCAATACATCTTCAGATCTTTGTGAGTAACTGGAGCTCAATACTTCTATCGTTTTTAGTCTAACCTATCGAAGTTGACTCTAGTTTACTTATTAAGTGACTCGAGTTTTGGAACTAAATATGACAACCAATCTTAACATACCAACGCTTGGTGGCTTCAACCGAGCAGTGCTCTAACACATAAGACAGACAAAAGGTTTAATCTACTGAATTCATAATTTCATAAGTTTTAATCTAAACTCAATTAAATAAGTTAATCAATATTTTTAGTGTTGACTAAACAAGGGTATATTAGCCATTTAGAAAATACAAGGTTAAGGGGTGGCTTGTTTTACTTCAAAATGACCCAGGTTTTGTCTCATTAGGTATACCCCAATTAATCTGGGTATACCCCAATTTGGCCAGGTTATTTTAGGGTGATAATTAGAGTTTTCTATCACACAGAGTGATAATTTGAGTTTTTCTCTTTTTTTTTTTCTTAATTTCAAAAAATTAATTAGAGTTTTTATGTAAGGCAATGATTTAGGAGAGGCATTTAAGGGAGTGATTTCAGTTGTTGTTTTAGGGGAGTTTTTTTGCAGGAGTTATTTAATGAGAGCTTTTTTAGGAATTAGATTTAATCTCGCTATTTTTTATTTTATTTTTTTTTGACAATATTTAGTTTTACTGAGTTGGTGATAACTGTCAAGCGTATGAAATGAATTTTAAGGGTTAATAATTTTTTTTTAGTTCCCAAATCAGATTTTTGATTTAAGGATGAAAGAAAAAAAATAGTGTGATAAACTAAATTATTCATCTGATTAATGGCGGTATAAATGCACTGTAACAAACTAAGTTGAAAGTGGCTTAATGGCGGTATTAATGGCATGTGAGTGAATTTAGGGAGTTTTTTCAATTTAGGAATTTTGACTTTTTCACAACTTTTTTTTTTTTTTTAATAATCCGTTTACTAAATGGTTAATCATGTACATCTAGTGAAAAATAAACAAGACTCTGAGCTTTGAGGATCGGGCGACTATGACGGGTTAACTCAGTCCCTTCCGATTTTCAGTTTTTGAATGTTTAATCTGCAATTCTAAAACGTTTAATCTTAGTTCGTGATCATTTTGTATGTTTTTACATTATTATAACCTCATTTGATTGATTTCAAAAACAGTTTTTTCTCTTTTGACAATCCTTTTTATTTTTATTTCATGGCATTCTAATTTGTTTATGATTCCCATTAATTGTGTTTGCTTTCTGATTTTTCTCTAATGGCTTTTGCGTCTTTTGTTGTTGTGATCAAAGCTTTTGCTGAGTATATTAACAAGTTTTTGCTTAAGGGTTCAAAGAAGATTGGTTTCATTGCTTTTGCTAATGGTGTTGTGTTGAAGAAGTCTCAGATCGGGTTCAACTCGTTAGAACTAGGTTGCAGCTCATCCCGCTTATTGTTCAATTCAAAAACCATAGAGTCAACTCCATGCAGTTAATCGGTTTCCTTTTTTTTTGATGCTCTCATTCACTATTGCCAGCTATCATCTTTCAATATCCAGTAAAAATTTCAAACAATATTGTTGCCTTACTTACCGACCTACAAGTTATTCGCAATTATACAATGAGATTTTTCCTAACCAATTTTATCTTCTGAATATTAATATTGGCTATTTTCTAAGACCTAGTTTCCATCAACTATCATATCACAAAAAACTTCTTTGTGAGAATTCTTTTTTATTGTGTAGCAGAAGGTTTTCATCAAGAATTTTACATAATGGAAGAAGGAAAATCTAGTTAAGTCACGGATTTAGTTAACAAGTTCATGCAAGCAACTATTGACTTGGGTGATATTAATGAAGTTGTTATCATTAAAAACAAGAACAAAGAAGTTGAAGAAAATGATGAATGAGAAGCTTGTGCTATTGGGAAGATTATCATTGAAGGACGGATGAGTTATGACATGGTAGAAAGAGGAATCACTTTCACTTGGTCTTTCCTCACTCTAGATGACTTAAAATTGTAGAGATAGAACCAAACTTGATGATTTTCAAGTTCAATAAATGGGATCTGCACAACAAGGTTATCGATGAAAACCCATGGAGCATTAACAAACATCTTCTGGTGATTCATGATTATATTCCAGGTATGGTTTATATGGAAAAACATTGGGGTTTTCAACTTTTCTGAATTCAACTCAAATACTTACTGCCAGAACATATGAATGTCACTTCAGTTACCAAAATTGGTCAAGTTATGGGCGAAGTTATTGCTATAGAACCGAAAGATGCAATCCCGGTTAGTGGTGTTCCTGTGAAAGTTTGTGTTAATGTTGATCTCTCAATGCCATTAAGAAGAGGAGTGAAATGTTCTACCAATGCAGGAGTTACTAAGTGGCAGCAATACTTTTTCGAGCGCCAACCTAAAAGCTTATGTACTGAGTGTTATATTATCAATCATTCCAAAGATGTGTGTAAGGATGCTGCTATTATTTTGAAGAAAGCTCACGAGAAGCCTTACTTTGTTGGGAAGATTAATAACATTCGCAAAAACATAATTATTGTTGCTTCAAATAATGATGTTGTTTCCGTTAAGACTCTTGCAGTGAAAAAGAATCAAAAAAAGTTCATCAAATCAAATGTTTTCATTCCCTCAAAAGATGGTGAAATCATTAATTTGGATTTACTGCTTATTGAAGAAGGAGTGGTTACTGAGGAAGATAGCAGACTTGGAAAACGTTATAGAGTTGGTGAAGATTCATCTACTAGTTCATCTTCTAATGAGACTTCTTCATAGAGCAGCGTTATGAATCCAATCTCAGCCCAAATTAATGCTCAGATGATCACAACCGGAGATAATCAATCTTTGCAGTCACACAAGGGGAATCAGGTATTAAACTTACTTTATACTCTTTTTCTTTTTACAACAAAGTTGTACCTATTCATCTTATTTGTTAGATTATTTCTTTTTTCAACTCCTGCATTTAATACCTCTTTACAACATTTCGCTAGGATTTTTAGTTGCATTAAAGTCACCCATGCATTCCACATGTTAGTCATTAATTTTTCATGCATTTTCTCTATTAAGCTTTTCGTAAGAATTTTAACTTTGGTGTACATAATTTGCTCTTGTCATCATAGTCACAATATGAAAGTTGTTTCTTGGAATGTTCAAGGGCTCAACACCCCGGTGACTAGAGATCATATTAGAGACATAATTAGGTCTCAAGACCCTGACATTTTATTTCTTTGTGAAACAAAAATTCATGAAGACAATATGAAAACATTATTGGCTCCTCTAAGGTATCCTAATATGAAATTTCTTCAACCAGTTGGTCTTTCTGGGGGAATAACCCTTTTATGGAAAAATGGGTTTATCTGTGATGTAGTTAGTTGTGAAAACAACATGATTCATGTTGCAGTTCAATGTGACCCAAGTCAACTAGAATTGTTATTATCCTGCATGTATGGATACTGTGATTATTCTAAGAAGAAGACTCAATGGGAATTCATCAAAGATATTGGACTTAATATCTCTCAACCTTGGGTACTTCTGGGTGATCTTAATTTTCATATTCTAGATACTTCTTCATCTGTTTCTTCTTCAGGAGATGGTTTAGTAAATTCTATAATTCAAGAGGTGGGCTTGCAAGTCTTGGGTTTCGTAGGCAGAGAGCACAATTGGTCAAACAATAATATGGGTATTGGTATCAAAAGATCAAGATTAGACATGGATTTTCTTAATGGTTCATGGAATTCACATTTTCAAGATTCTAAATTCCTTCATCTTCAGCAGTCAGGAAGTGATCATTGCCCAATAATGTTGGTGACTGATTATTCTCAACCAAAACTTTAGAAGCCTTTTAAGTTTTTTCAATCTTGGTTGCATGATAGAACTTGTGCAGCTGAAATTGCTAAAGCTTGGGAAAAGTCAGTTCAAGGCTCTCCAGGTTACAGGCTCATTAAAAGACTTCAGTTCACAAGGATTACTTTATCAAAATGGAACAAAACCCACTTTGGGAACATTGATCAGAATGTTGATAATCTTCAACATAAATTATCTGAGATACAAGCTTTGCCTTTTTCTCCAGATAATACTTCAAAGGCAATTGAAGTGAGTAGAGAGTTGGATAAATGGTACAAAAATCAACATGAGTTTTATAAACAAAAGTCCAGAGATAACTTTGTTAATGACATGGATTACAATACCAAATACTTCCATACTTTAACAAAGGGGAAGAGGGCTAGAAATAACATTGATTCTTTAAAGCCAGAGGATGGTTCTTGGCTTCAATCTAGAGAAGATATATCAGTGTTGTTGTCTAAGCACTTTAAAAACATAAGTACTTCTCAAAATCCTACCATTGAAGAACAACATTATATTCATATTCCCACTCTGATTACAGAAGAGGATAACATGCTACTTCTCATTCCTCCAACTGATGAAGAGATACATAAAATTCTCAAAAGTATGGAAAGATGGTCTGCTCCAGGGCCTGAGGGATTTCAAGCTGGATTCTACAAGTCACAATGGAGTATTGTTGGTAATGATGTTTGTGAAATGGTAAAGATTTTTTTTGAAACAAAGTACTTACCTAAACAGATTAACAATACCTACATATCCTTAATTCCAAAGAAGAATAAACATTGTTCTCCTTCTGATTTTAGACCTATTGGACTTTGTAACACCTCTTACAAAATCATTTCTAAGATCCTTGTCTCTATAATGAAGCCTATGATGGAAAGAATCATCTCTCCTTATCAAGCAACATATGTTTCAGGCAGACTAATTAATGATAACACAATTATAGCTCATGAATGATTCATTATATGAAGAGAAAAGAAGGAGAAGGTGGATGGTTAGCTTTGAATCTTGACATGTCAAAAGCTTTTGACAGTTTGGAATGGTCATTTCTTCTTAAAGTTCTTCAAAGTTTTGGATTCTGTGAAGATTGGTGTCAACTAATCAAACAATGTATCAGCACTACTTCACTATTTGTTATGCTTAATGGTTCACCATGTGAAGAATTTTCACCCACTAGAGGTATTAGACAGAGAGATCCTTTATCTCCATAGCTCTTCATTATTGCAATGGAATGTTTTCTAGAACTCTTTTAGAAGCTCATAATTCTAAAGCAATCAAAGGTATTTCAGTAGCAAGAGGAGCACCACCTATAAATCATCTTCTTTTTGCAGATGATATTCTCATTTTTACTCAAGCCAATTTAACCAGTGTGAATAATCTTCTTCAAGTTTTGAAGGATTTTAGTTTACGATCTGGTCGGGTCATTAATTTTGACAAATCTTATGTTTTCTATGGTAACAATATGAATCCATCTGTGTGTAGTACTGTCAGTAATATTTTGGGAGTTCAATGCATGGAGAAAAATGAGAAATATTTAGGTTCCCCTCTGATTAATGGTAAATCCAAGGTGAAAGCTTTTGAAGATATTCAGATTCCTTTTGAGAGAAGACTTGGTAACTGGCAAGGTATTAATCTACACCAAGCTGGTAGAACTACAATGGTTAAAATTGTTCTCAATGCTATACCTATGTACCAGATGAGTATTTTCAAGATGCCTAAGACACTAATTAAGAAGCGGGATTCATTGCAAAGGAAATTTTGGTGGGGTTACAAGTCTAATAGAGTTTTAAACTTAATTGTTTGGCAGAATATGAGTTTATCTCAATATTTAGGAGGTTTAGCCTTCAGGGATCTAGAGATGTTAAACCATGCTCTTCTCACAAAAATTTCATGAAGAATTTGTCAAAATTTAGATCATCTTCTAACTAGAATTCTCAAAGCAAAATATTTCAAGAAAGAAGAGTTTATACATATTTAAGGAGAAAGAAGCAATTCTTCATGGACTTGGAAAGGGATTGAACTTGGTCTTGCTATACTTCAACAGCACTACAACATGGAAGTTAACAATGGCAAAAATACAAAAATATGGGTTGACAGGTGGATCATAGGACTTGACATCAAAGTTGAGCCACTTCATCCTTCTCATCTGCAATATATGTTTATCAGTGAACTGATTTTACCTGAGTCTAATACCTGGAATATTCCTCTTCTCAATGATCTTTTCGATCCAGATATTGTTGATAGAATCAAAAATATGCAGCTCTCTCATGATGAGCAAAACATAGGTAGATAGAATCCTTCTAAATATGGTATTTTTTCTGTCAAAACTGCATACAATAAACTCACATAAGCTAAAGTTCAAAATCAAGTTTCTTTAAGTGATGTACCAACTTCAGTATGGAAAGCTCTCTGGAAAATAAAGTTACCCCATCGTGTTAAATTATTCATATGGAAGTGCCTGAAGAATATAGTTCCTACAAGAGTGAGATTATCTCAGGCAATGCAGGATAATGAAATACATTGTGAGGTTTGCAAGGAAGCGGATGAAATTATTTTTCATATTCTTATTAGTTGTTCACATGCTAGGGCAGTACGGCGTTCTCTCAATATCAATGTTGGTCAGATTGTCTCTCTGTTAGAGCATTGCTCGGTCGAACCCGCATGCGTTGCTATCTCAAGCATGTTTGTCAATGTTAGTGATCAAAACTATAAGTCTTGATTTCTAGTCTACAATAGCTAAGTCTCGGACTAGGATAGAAAATGTAGTTGAGCTCAAGAACTCCATGGCAATCATCATACAAGACGAAGGACTACTCAAGGAACTGGTGGAACTTCATCGACTAAAAGGTATGTGGAGACTTGAACTTATCTATAAATCAAAAATCTATCTACTCTATCTCCTATTTTGGGACAAAAGTTGTTTTGCTATATAGACTTTGATTATACACATTTGCTATTTCGAGGCGAGTTTATCTCGCCTATCTATTTCTCGAAATATGTGTTGGTAAGCTTTTGCTTTGGACAAGTTCATCTTTACCTAGTGACGAGAGTCATGATACGTTTCATTCACTTTGAAAATTGCTTACTTTGACGAAAAATAGTTTGTGAATAACAACTATATAATAACGCCCTCTAAGAATGTTTCAATGATTGAAATGAGAGTTTAGATTATATAAGAAATGATGGATACAAGTATTGTATGGCAACACATATATGTATAAGTCATTTTTCCTTGAACCAAAGTTTGCGAACTTTGTTGATCAAGATAACCGGAACAAGAGCCGTGAACTCAGTCCGCGAACCCAGTCCGCGAACTGGCGGGAGTTCTCGACCCGAGAAAATCTGCTGGAGTTGAGAACTCCTTCCGGGAACTTAAGTCCGCGAACTAAGTCTGCGAACTTAAGTTGGTTATTTCTAAAGACGATTGTTTGTGAACTTATTTATATTAACTAAGGAATGCAAAATGCAAACCGTGGCTATAAAGTTCATGAATCGATTCGAGTGAATCAAATCGTTTTTGATTCGATTGTGTCTTGTGTAGTTACATAAGATTTTCTTGCAATGAAAAACTCTCTAACTAGTTCATTTGAGTCATTTGAACTAGTTATGGTGAAGAAGAATATGGTTGATATGAAAGTGCTCATATGGCTAACCATTTGGTTAACTATTATTGAACCAACAAATGTACATGTTTGGGTACGGTTACAGAAACCTAAAATAGTGCATTTCATTTGTGTGTAACAAGCTAAGTTTTCGATCCAACGGTTGAAAGATATTAGCTTGAATCTAATCAGGTTTTCATCTAACGGTGAATATTGAATACTTTGTTACCAAGCTAACATTGATTGCAAATCCTGATTTGAAAGACTATATAAGGGAGAACTTTAGCAACTGGGAACCTAATCCCCACACCTCCTGTGTGATACTAGTTGTATTATCTAGAGTCGATTCTACTTTAACCTTAGGTTTCTTCTTGAAAACCAGGTTAACGACTTAAAGACTTCATTGGGATTGTGAAGCCAGACCGATACTACTTTCTCGTAGTTGTGTGATCTGATCTTGCTGATTCTATCATTTTGAGTATAATCGTAACGATTGGCTTGAGATTTATATTTCCGATAGGCAAGATAGAAAAGTAGTCACAAACATCTTCGTCTCATCGTTTGTGATTCCACAATATCTTCTTTCACTGCATCGATTAAGATTATTGTGAGGTGATTGATAATACTAGGCTGTTCTTCGGGAATATAAGTCCGGGTTATCAATTGGTTCATGTTCACCTTGATTTGTCAAAAGACGGAAAAAAAAACTTGTAGGTATTTCTGTGGGAGACAGATTTATCTATTCCTGTAGACTTTGCTGTGTGATACATATTTGTTTATTAAAGTCTTCGACTTTGGGTCATAGCAACTCTTAGTTGTGGGTGAGATCAGCTAAGAGAATCATGTGCGTAGTATCCTGCTGGATCAGAGACGTAAGGAGCACAACTGTACCTTGAATCAATGTGAGATTGATTGGGGTTCAACTACAATCCAGACCGAAGTTAGTTTGTAGTAGGATAGTGTCTGTAGCGGCTTAATACAATGTGGCGTTCAATATGGACTAGGTCCCGGGGTTTTTCTGCATTTGCGGTTTCCTCGTTAACAAAATTCTGGTGTCTGTGTTATTCTATTCCACATTATATTTTGTTATATAATTGAAATATCACAGGTTGTGCGTTTGAATCAATCAATTGGAAACCCGACCTTTGGTTATTGATTGAAATTGATTGATCCTTGAACATTGGTCTTTTGTACCGTTCAAGTGATTTATATTGTATTCAATTAGACTCGCAGATTTCTATTTGCTTGAGAAAGAATTGAATCAATAAAGAGAGATATAACTCTTTGATATACTTTATTAAGATTGAGTCTAGTTGATTCTCTTGAAAGTATATTGGAGTTTGTCCATACAGATTGTTAATCGAAATATTGGGTGAGGTTGTTGTACCCCCGCTTTTTCAATTGTTATCAGAGGAGGCAAACACGTTTAAAAACCTTACAAGTCTGTGTTTGTGGCAATCTGAGTTTGAGGACAGAATCTCTTCTCTAGCATTTACGCATACCAAAATGTCTCCTAAAGCTTTTAATTATGCCAAGTGTCTTGGAAATACCTCAAAGGATTACTCCTTAGTTGATTCTTCCGAATCCCGAGGTAGAAAGGTTGTTCCATCAGATGTTGACATCTCTCCCTCCCATGAGGCATGTGACACTATGGCAAAATCTGAAATGGAGCTCACCAGAATCTCAAAAAATTCCACTGAGGCTATTGATTTTCAGGATCATGCTCATCTTATTGATGAATTTGAAAAGTCTCTTGATCGAGAACGTGAACTCTATAACATCATTGAGTCCTTTTCTAACAATATTGAAAAACTTCTCCAAGAAACTACTCTACAACGTGAAAAGATTAGTGTTCTTGAGGATACTGTCAAGGAAGACTCAATTAGAGAAAACGGATGATCGAGACGCATTCATCTGATCTAAACAGGCTTCGTGTCGAAAAATAGAAACTAGGTGCATCTCTTGTTCTAGCCCCTGAACAGTGCAGATCCTTGGAAAAGAAAAACTCTGTCTTAAGGAGAAATTCTTCTGTACCAACTAATTCTCATGAATTACAGCGCATGAATAAATGTTCTCTAGAAGAAGGTTGTGTCAAGAAGGACTTACGTGACTTACAATCCTCTCAATTGGCTATGAAGTTAAACAGGTGCCAGTTATTGGTTCTCCTTCACGAACCTGTACTTTCTGTGGAAAAAAAAATCACTATGCTATCCATTGTTTTGTAATAAGGAAACAAATCTCAAGATTTCATAATTTGCTTCTTTCTACTATCAATGGAGTAAATAGTCTGCCGATGTCAGCAGTGAATCTCGTGCCCATAGAACACCAGAAACCTTGTAATAATGATCTCTATTCTAGAAATTATCACAGGGAACAAGTTCATCTCAATGGTATAAACTCTTGTGCCACTAATGAACACATTCCTTGTGTTTATAAGAATGAGTCTGGTAAATCTAAGTCTAGAAAATGGATCCCTATCTATTCTGATCCTCTTGAACCAATTGCAAGAGGCCCTAGATTTATTCCTCAGAGAAAGCCTTCTGACGGATATGTTAAACACGTCGTGTCTTACTCTTCTGAGATGAATGTCAACCGAAGAAAGGCGAAGAACACAAAGATCAAACTTTCAGATGATATATACAACTCCTTTCTAGGTGATCATAGTGGGATTAATTTCCGCTCTACCACCTGACTTCAGGTATTCTTTTCCTTGTCTAGCTTGAGAGGTGCAAGGATAATGGTTGAGAAATGCTCAAGTATGTTGTATATTATTTTCTGTGTTTTCTATGCTACCGGTCCACGAACGTTCGTGTCTTCCTCTTGTGAGTTCATAGGGTTTCCCAAAACAAGAGTTTCCTTCTCCTGTTTACATACACATATATATTACTCTATATTGTGTCCTTCCGTCCGTAACAAAAAATTATATGGAGAACTATGTAAAATCTCAAGAGATTGTGCATCTTGATATGTAGGAAGACACTCAAGGAAATGAATCAATTCAAGAGCTGGTTCTTAAGAAGATGCTTGAAAGAAAGGATCAAAACTCCTGGATTGATGATTCCGTCAAGGATTTAACTCGTTTTCAGAACGATTCAAAGGTCGATTTTGCAAATCTTCAACTGCAGATAAACCAACTCTTAGATGGTCAGGCCAGAATCTTTGCTAATCAGAATGTTCTGATACAGAATCAAAAGAAGCTCATCATGGACTGCGTCAAGGCTAGACAACTTGCTCGGGTTGTTGATCGTAAAGTTGGTGTTCTAACTCACGAACATGGTGTATCTACGGTCAAGAAGGTAAAGGAAATCAGTGACACCTTCTTTGATGGATTCATTGAAAGATATGAGGTTCTCAATGAACTCTGATTTTCTTTTATTTGTCTAGTAAATCTTCCATTTCTTGTTTTGTTTAAGAAGAATAACTAGAGCTTGGAATAGCCATTATTGTGATTACACATAGCTATGTCCAACATTTTGATCTTCATATTTTTAGATTCATTGGTTTAAATTCTAAAATTGTTTGGAAGATGATTTTTGCAGTATTAATCTTTATGGTTTTATATATTGCAATTTGTTATGGGATATGTGTGTTTGCGTCCGTGAAGTGTGATTGTCCCATACTTTGTCAAAAAGTTAAGTCCTTTATATGTCGATATGCATGTGTTGATAAAAGAAGGAATGAACTTTTGACAAATACAAAAGTTAAGCCTATTATGTCAATTATTGATGGAAGATAAGTTAAAGTCTTTTGTTTTCAAGGATTATGTCTTTTGTGTGTCATTGTGCAAATGGTGATGTAAAATAGAATGAATCCTTGCTTATTCCACAATATTTAGTCGACCTCCGGTCTACAATTTTTTTTGCATATACTGTGTTGTTCCATAAGGTGTCTTATGTTGATCACAATCGACAGAGTTATTCTTAGCTTAGTTGTTGCTCCGTGAGGTACTTTATGTCGAGCATGATCAACTAAATTAATCATCCTTGTTTGGTAACTTAGTTGTTGCTCCGTAAGTTCTCTTATGTCGAGCATGACCAATTAAATTAATTACTTCTTGTGGTTAATTTGGTTGTGTATTCTGATTAGATTAATTGTGGGTTCTCTTGTGATTAATCTAATTGAGTATTTTTGAGCCTCCATAATTTCACTTATGTTGAGCATTTCCGATTAAATTAATCATGGGTTCTCTTGTGGTTAACTTAATTGAGTATTTTGGATTCAAATTCATACTTGTATGTGATTTGTTATGTCCAAATAAATCCTTATTTTCTTTTGAAATTAAGGTCGCTCTTGTTGTTCTTTCGGGAATGACATATTATGGGAGAGAGTTCTTAATTGAACTTGTGATTAATTGCCAAATCTTTGTGGGGAGTGCGGCTGTGGAATATTATAGGGGTTATCTTGTATCTTTATAAACTCCTTGATGAATGCATTTAGCTTCGACCATATGATTGCATCTAAATAAGATGATATGTGCTTTCTTTTGGTCATGAAATGTCTCTTTAGGAAATTTCATTAGGATCCCATTTTCGTACCTTTGCCAATTTTATTGACAAAAAGGGGGAGAATTAATATGTAGTTCACACTACAAATACATATGGTTTTCGGATCATTATGTAAGGGGGAGTGGTTTCCATGTGAGATGGAGTATTGACTAAGGGGGAGTGATACATATCACCATAGTATTGTTGTCGAAGTTGTGATGCAATTGAACTTTGATACTATATAATGATATTATGACACTGTATAACAATGATTGAGAACTCTTGTTTTCTCGTTGTTATAGCTACGGATTTTCAACAACGATGATGCTGAACTTACAACCTTTGGGATCATTAGAGTACTTGTAAGTGACGAAGATTTCGAGTAATGTTGAAGATTAGGCATGTGGAACAGGATCTACAAAAGTTAATTCATTTATTTTTGTATTCCGTATGTATTGATAGTTTTGTCACTAAAACTGACAAAGGGGGAGATTTTTAGAGCATTTATCGGTCGAACTCGCATGCGTTGCTATCTCAAGCATGTTTGTCAGTGTTAGTGATCAAAACTATAAGTCTTGATTTCTAGTCTATTATAGCTAAGACTCGGATTAGGATAGAAAGTGTAGTCGAACTCAAGAACTCCATGGCAATCATCATACAAGATGAAGGACTACTCAAGGAACTGGCGGAACTTCATCGACTAAAAGGTATGTGGAGACTTGAACTTATCTATCACTCAAAAGTATATCTACTCTATCTCCTATATTGAGACAAAAGTCATTTTGCTATATAGACTTTGATTATACACATTTGCTATTTCGAGCCAAGTTTATCTCGCCTATCTATTTCTTGAAATATGTGTTGGTAAGCTTTTGCTTTGGCCAAGTTCATCTTTACCTAGTGACGAAAGTCATGATATGTTTCAATCACTTTGAAAATTGCTTACTTTGACGAAAAATAGTTTGTGATTAACAACTATATGATAACGTCCTCTAAGAATGTTTCAAAGATTGAAATGAGAGTTTAGATTATATAACCAATGATGGATATAAGCATTGTATGGCAACACATATATGTATAAGTCATTTTTCCTTGAATCGAAGTTTGCGAACTTTGTTGATCAAGAAAACCGGAACAAGAGCCGTGAACTCAGTCCGCGGACTGGCGGAAGTTATCGACCCGAGAAAATCTGCTGGAGTTTGAGAACTCCTTCCGGGAACTTAAGTACGCGAACTTAAGTTGGTTATATCTAAAGACGATTGTGTGTGAACTTATTTATATTAACTAAGGAATGCAAAATGCAAACCGTGGCTATAAAGTTCAAGAACTGATTCGAGTGAATCAAATTGTTTTTTCTTCGATTGTGTCTTGTGTAGTTACATAAGATTTCCTTGCAATTGAACAACTCTCTAACTAGTTAATTTGAGTCATTTGAACTAGTTATGGTGAAGAAGAATATGGTTGATATGAAAGTGCTCATATGGCTAACCATCTATCGTTGAACCAATAAATGTACATGTTTGGGTACGGTTACACAAACCTAAAACCGTGCATTTCATTTGTGTGTAACAAGCTAAGTTTTCGATCCAACGGTTGAAAGATATTAGCTTGAATCTAATCAGGTTTTCATCTAACGGTGAATATTGAATGCTTTGTTACCAAGCTAACATTGATTGCAAATCCTGATTTGAAAGACTATATAAGGGAGAACTCTAGCAACTGGGAAACCTAATCCCCACACCTCCTGTGTGATACTAGTTGTATTAGCTAGAGTCGATTCTCCTTTAACCTTAGGTTTCTTCTTGAAAATCAGGTTAACGACTTAAAAGACTTCATTGGGATTGTGAAGCCAGACCGATACTACTTTCTCGTAGTTGTGTGATCTGATCTTGCTGACTCTATCATTTTGAGTACAGTCGTAACGATTGGCTTGAGATTTATATCTCCGATAGGCAAGATAGAAAAGTAGTCACAAACATCTTCATCTCATCGTTTGTGATTCCACAATATCTTCTTTCGCCGCGTCGATTAAGATTATTGTGAGGTGATTGATAATACTAGGTTGTTCTTCGGGAATATAAGTCCGGGTTATCAATTGGTTCCTGTTCACATTGATTTATCAAAAGACGGAACAAAACTTATAGGTGTTTCTGTGGGACAGATTTATCTATTCCCGTAGACTTTTCTGTGTGATACAAATTTTTTTATTAAAGTTTTCGACTTTGGGTCGTAGCAACTCTTAGTTGTGGGTGAGATCATCTAAAGGAATCATGTGCGTAGTATCCTGCTGGGATCAGATACGTAAGGAGCGCAACTGTACCTTGAATCAGTGTGAGATTTATTGGGGTTCAACTACAGTCCAGACCGAAGTTAGTTTGTAGTAGGCTAGTGTCTGTAGCAGATTAATATAGTGTGGTGTTCAATCTTGACTAGGTCTCGGGATTTTTTTGCATTTGCAGTTTCCTCGTTAACAAAATTCTGGTGTCTGTGTTATTTCTATTCCGCATTATATTTTGTTATATGATTGAAATATCACAGGTTGTGCGTTTGAATCAATCAATTGGAAATCCGACCTTTGGTTGTTGATTGAAATTGATTGATCCTTGAACATTGGTCTTTGGTACCGTTCAAGTGATTTCTCTTGTATTCAATTAGACTCGCAGATTTCTATTTGCTTGAGAAAGAATTGAATCAAGAAAGAGAGATATAACTCTTTGATATACTTTACTAAGATTGAGTGTAGTTGATTCTTTTAAAAGTATATTGGAGTTTGTCCATACAGATTGTTAATCGAAATATTGGGTGAGGTTGTTGTACCCCCGCTTTTTTCGCTCTCAATGTCAGTCTGTCAAGGAATGGATTATATCCTGGTTTAATGATGTTCAGAATGTAGGTAGGGAGTATATCAATAACTGGAGAAGTTTGTTAATGGTTGGGAGCTGGATAATATGGAATGAAAGATGTGATTGTGTTTTTCAGGACAAAAAGTTGAATCCAATGAACATTGTCACAAGAATACAACTGTTGTTGACTAGTTACACTGCCATCACTCAGGATAGTTCAACTAAAAATCCATCAATTGTTTCTACTTATCCTGAGTCTCACTCTAATAATTCAGTTTGCTTGCAGGATATCTTAGATGAACCTGTTATTTTTAAATTCTTTGTTGATACATCTTTTGACCTTAATACTAATGAGTGCGGTTCTGGCATTGTCTTGTATAACACTACAGGTGCACGAGTTGGCTTCAAGGGATCCTATGCAGCTGGCATAATTGATGCAGAAGCGGGAGAATGCGGATTTCTTCTTGAGGGGTTGAGATGGGCTAAGGATTCAATTTCGAAAGTAGTTAGAAAAGATAAACTTTTCATTGAAGAATTCAATCATGATGTTATACATCTTGAAACTTTGTTATTCAGGCTTTTAGTTCCTGGTATTTCTTAATAAAATCATTCTCGTGTTTATCTAAAAAAGAAATCATGTACATCTAATCCTATTACTACTAAATATGGGTTTTGTACATATCCTATCTTAATGGTGGGTTTTATAGATAAAAATTTAGAAAAATGGGCTACAAAAAAAGTTTCCCGTGATGAAATTGTTATAATTCCAACACGACAAGTGAATCCTAACCACATCGCTAGAATCCTAAATTAGTTATCTGAGGTAGAATGGAGTACTCCATTAGCTCTCTAAAAGAAAAATGGTTAAATTATGTTTTGAAGGCACATCCGTGGGTATATATATTCCCAATACCACGGCTTCAAAACAGTTACATTGACTACCACGAGCTTTCAAAATTCCCCAAGTCGGGTACTATCCAATTAGAAAATTCCTAATGTATCCCAGAAATGTGCCGCACATATGTCGCGGTTAGATAGGTCCATATATATATACATATATATATATATATATATATATATATATATAAATTAGAAAAGTAGCCATTTAAGCATAACATTTCCCTCTCTTCAGACTATGCAGCTTGTATCTCCCTTTATCTCCTTGAAACCTTATTTCACGTGGTGTAAAATGCGTACACTCTAGTACTTTCAGCGATCAGGTTCAGTTAACGTAAGATGTATTTGATCCTTACCTTCACCGTAACTCGAATAATTTCAATGAATTTGGGTGTTTTCCTAACTTATGCTATTTGTTTGGATTGTGTCTAGGGTTTTGGGATCTCGACACTGGTAAAATCTTCACAACTAGTAAAATTTTCTTCTTCAAACTTATTTTTACTCTCTTAGTAAAGTGGTTCCATGGGTTTTTCATAGTTATTTCAATTCTAAAAATAAATAATTACTATATAGTCATGTTGGTGATATGCACCGTGCTTATACTTAATTGGGGACACAATTAGGAAAAGATGTCTGCTACTACAAGCGGGAGGTGTAACAGATACCGACATCCAAGATGATTTCAAGTCCAAGGAATCTTTAGAGACAACTTCTTCATCGGTTGAATCGTCGATATGTAATTCATCAGGAACCGAACCATAGTATGTTTGTTTTATTCGTTCTCAGAAAGTCTTTTCTTGCAGATTATTGTTTGCAAATTAAATTTTAATAGGTAAGATCCGTTGATATGGTTATTCTGACTCTATGTTATAAAATCTAAACTGACATGAATTTGAAATTAATTTGTTGGTAATATGTTGTTCTTATAGTGCTCTACGATGCTACCAAAAATAAGCAAAACCAGAGACGTATAACACCACCATCTACCACTTGGAAAATTCGTAGATGGTGAGGTTTTCCATTTGGAGATGCAGTAATTTTTTATAGTAATTTAGATCATTGTAAGATGAACATATTACCAAAAAATAGTTCTAGTCTTTTAGATTCATTAATATTTGGTTTTTATAACTAGGTTGGTGTTGAAATTGTGAGATGGTTTGAGAATAACCATGTCAAAGAATCCTCCTCCCTTTCAAAATAATATAGTTGATGCATATCCTTGGAAGAAACTGACTTGAAGCATCTCATATGTATAACAAGTTTGTTCACCCACAAAAGTATCGGCATAACTACCCGAGAGTATCAAATTACTCAGGCATGCCACTAATGTCCACGATCAAGGGTCGTTTGAGCGGTAAGGCTTATGCAATATTTGCTTCAACGGCAGTTAGCCACTTTATGGATATGCCTGATGTCCTAAACAGCGGTACACTTTTGCATTATCTACTCTCATGGGAAATTGTGAGACAAGATGATGGTGATCCATTTTGTATGAACTTTGGTATTGGAGGACATATCTTGAGGTTTGGTCTGAAAGGATTCACACTTTTTACGGGACTAAATTTCAAGTTGACATCGGCAACAAAGGAAGATGTAGATAACCCACTCCCAAAATCTATCACGGATTCGCCAATCATTTCCCTGGGGGAAAAAAGGTAACAGTGATTGAATCCCTTGAGCGCTTCAAAACAAGAGATTTGACTACCTACACTGACGATGAGAACACTAAGTTGGCACTTCTCGTTTTTGTGCATGTACGTGTTGCTTTTGGGATGCCAGCATAGAGATGCAGTAAACGATGTATATTTCCATTTGGTGAACAACTTGGATACCTTCAACAAGTTCCCATGGGGTCATATTACTCTCAAAAGAACCATCTGCCACTTTCGATCATCTCTGGTGTTAAATGATGAAAAGAAAACTAAGAAATCTAGTGTTGTCAAGAAAGACAAGGAACCAAAGAAAAGTGGTCAGCATTCCTCACTACATGGTGTTTGTACTGTGATATGCTCTGAAGGGTAGTTGAAAAATTTGTTTAAGTGGACTTATTTGTCTTGAATACTTAGGAGGTTTGTAGCTTGTACAGTTCAAGTTCTAACTATTGTTATTGTTTCAACCTTTGGCATTGGCAAGCATTTCTGCAATTACGGGTTTGTGTAGACGGGTTGTGTTGAAACATACAACAGGTTCGTGGCACACTTTCATAGAACGTGTATCCTGCACCAAAAAAAACAAGATACAGTGAACTTGTATCTTTGGGACAAGGGCTAATAGTGGATTGTGATAAGTACAAGTTGTATAATGGTGACTCCCTTAGATTATTGGGCATAGTAAATGATAAGGAGGTGTTGGAGGATACCGTGGAACTATATGATGGTCCAAAAGAATCTAACTAGGTATATGAATCCTCTTGGTCGGGAACGATGAAGGAATTTATGCGGGAGGTTGGCATAAGATGTGCATCAGATACTGTGTACAATGTTACACACTCCGAGCTAACAGATATGTTTACTAGTTTCATGCAAGTGAAGTTGTCTCCAGTCAGCATGAGTTATGTGAATAAAAACACCGCAAATGCTGAGAGAGAAAGGCGGGGAGAGACATCGTGTGATGGAGATCAGGGTGACGCCGCAGCGGTTTATACACAGATGATCTCAGTCGTTAATACTAAAGTTGTTTTTAAATCAAAAGTTTCAAATTGGGTAAACAAAGTAGTACTCCAGATGATGATGGTAAAGGGATTGAAAAATAATAATAATAATAAGAAAATGATGTAAGTCTCTATCCAAACGCTAAAGGCGTTTCCCATGGCCTCTGAAAACGAAAGCATTGATATGCCAGGTTTAATCGGTGATGCATATTGTTTAATCCAGGATTAAAAAGGTCATTATGAAATGAGCTACGATTGATAAACTGAAATGTGGATGGAATTTAGGTTTGAAATATTATGGTTAGTAATTACCAGATGAATGGAATCTTTAGTCAGTTTTCTTCTTGCATAAGAGTTTTTTGTTCAAGTTAAACAGGGATGTGTGGATGGGGAAAAACGGTTTGATGGTTTTTTAGGAAAGTGAAGAATCGAGCGTGTGGACAAGACTCCTCAACCAAGCAAAGTGCTGAACCTCACACAGATGCACTGCAAAGGGAGTGCTTAAATTCTAGAGATCAAATTGTAGGACTCCGGCTTAAACCAAGACAATGGTCGTTCCAGAGTCAATTCGGTCACAAAGATGGAGATGGGTAGATCTGTATGAGGGAAGCTGAGAATTGTGTGGGATCAATGATGATCAAGGATTATGGATGTGTTGAAGGTTTCTGCAAATTTGATGAACTGCTGAAGTTGAGTTCTGTGAATAAGTTTTTATCGAGTTGTTGACAAATGATGATCCTCCCCTGTTGTCCTCGATTTGGACCTATTTATATTGCAAGAATGATGAATACCCTGATCCCTGTAAGTGTGAAGGTTTCTTGAGTGAAAGTGTGGGAAAGTGGAAGATCGTGGTGAAACCAGTTCCAGGTCGTGCGGAGACTTGGTTAACCGTCCACCCACTACTTTTCTAACTCCTTCAACCGTTGCACGAGTTACTCACATTCTCATCGTAGATGAATCCACGTGTCGTAGGCCCCCAGACCAAAACCCTAATTGATATCCCCCATGTGACGTGATTGATGTCTCACGAATCGTGGAGTATGCATGACAGACGTGTATTTGATTAGTCACGTTGACTGATTAGACAATGAGTCTAGGGTTTGTTGAATTGAGCATGAATGACGAATTGCTCAGTAGAACATTCGAGTAACTGAGCAAGTATTGCTCGAAGAATTACTGGACATCGATGGTTGGATCAATATTCGAGCAATTGAGCAAGTATTGCTCGATTCGACGAATTACTGATAAATTACTGAATATTGATAGTGAATCAATATTCGAGCAACTGATCAAGTATTGCTCAATTCTACGAATTACTGAATATTGATAGTTGGATCAATATTCGAGCAATTGAGCAAGTATTGCTCGATTCTACGAATTACTGAATATTGATAGTTGGATCAATATTCGAGCAATTGAGCAAGTATTGCTCGATTCGACAAATTACTGAATATTGATAGTTGGATCAATATTCGAGCAATTGAGCAAGTATTGCTCAATTCGACGAATTAATAATAAATTACTGAATATTGATAGTGAATCAATATTCGAGCAACTGAGCAAGTATAGATCAATTCGACGAATTATTTATTTATTGGTGATGTGATCCAATAAAATATTAATTAAAACATTGGTAGATTACCGAATATTATATATTAATCCGCGTGTTGCTTGATGGATCAACATAAATTTATTTAGTGTTTGAACTTGCTCATAATAATGATTTGTTGAGCGTTTGTTCGAAAACCCTAATTTTTGATCAATTGCTCATTAGTCGACGAATTGCTGAAAATAGGTCATGAGCGAAGGAGGGACCGACCACATGAGACTATGGACGTCCATGTGATGCCCAATTGCTCGAGTGAGCGTACACCAGGGTCCTGAGTTGGCCAGTTGGTGAAGGAATGACGATTAATGCCCGTTTCATCATTTATTGAAATAGTGCTATGTAGTTTCAGGAAATCCTACACTACACCCCTCATATGATTTCATTAACACTCAACTCATTTTAGATTAACAATCTTAATTTTATTGATGAATCTTTGAACAATCTTACAAGAAAAGATAAAGGAATCAAGAATAACCACTGTTCTAGATTTTCTCTCTCCTATTTACTTGTTTCTTACTGAAAAAAGATCTCTCCCTTCTCCTTTACAACTGAACGACTATTTATAGGGAAATACATAGTGGATGACAGTTAATCTGTCCTTTATTTTCGGATATGACTTGCGACATTCTCGCAACCTTACAAATGTTAATCTCGCAAACTCTCTAATTTTCGCGGAATCATTACATTCTTCTCATGATTTTAGCTGACGTCGTTTATTATGTCACTTCTAAAATTATTCTGCGACGCTGTTGTGTTGTGTTGTTGATAATTTCGCTGAGGCATTATTGCTGCGAGATTCTGATCCTACATCTTGACTCTTCTCATATCTTCTCCGCAAAGTAGAGAATGATGTGAGAAATGCCGCAGTTATCCATCATTTCATATTCTGCATTTATCACACGTATCCTTTTTCCCATCTGTTTCTTGACACGTCTTTTGTAACCGCTGCTTTTTAATCGCTTATATCTTTCCGTATTAATCATGCTTATCTTCTCGAGGAAAAATTCCCTCTATATATACTCTTTCTCACTCTCTTTTTCTTTCTTTTTATTTTCTCTGCAACTTCATCGTTCTTCTGCAAATTCCGTTATTGCAACTTTTCTTCTTTCTTCTTCTTTCAATCTTTTTAAGTTCTTCTTCATCTTCATACTATTCCCTCTGTAGATCTTCATCATTCGTAATTTTCTTCGAAATAATCTTCTTGCTAGTGTTTTCCATGGATTCATCAAGGTTAGTTTTATTTTTTTTCTTCCTTATGGGTTTTGCTGAAATTGATCTTGCTTACTACCTTATTTGATGTTGTTTATGTGATTCCCATACTCTTGTTATTTCAGCAAAAGCGCCTCCAACACTAAATTTACGGTTCAGAACCCTAATATTCCCAAACCGCAGCATAAGATTGTTGTGCATAAAACAAAGTCTGCGAATCAGAAGGTAGTAAGACACATTATACTTTTCTAATAACAATATTGTTGCCTCTGTTTTTTATCTGGATTGTAATTCGCAGGGTGATAAGGATGTAAATAAACCTCTCAAGAAATCTCGCCACCTTAAAACTGTTGAAACTTCTGTTCCATTCCACTTACTTATCTCTTCTAAATCTCCTGCGACATCTTCGCAAGATAAACCATTATCTCCAATTCGCGAAAAAGCTGCCTCAGACTTCATTTCTTCAACTGACCTTTCAATGATTGAAACCCCCTTATTGATCCTTCTGTGAATGAAACTTCTTCTCTTCCTATTGATAATGTTTCTCAACCTTCTATCATTGCCAGTTCTCTACCTGAGCCTCTTCCCTTTTCGAAAGAAACCGTGGAAGGAATAGATATTGCTTTCAAAGTTTTTCTGAAGTCCTGGATGATGGCAAGAAGTCTTCCATTGATCCTGTCAAGTCGTATTTGCGAAATTCTGAGTAAGTATTTCGGTTCTGACAGAGCTGCTTCGCAACAGCTTTGGAAAAAGAGTGTAATGCTCTTCGTCTCGAAAATCAAAAGCTTCAGAATGTTTTGTTGGATCGTGACAATCTTCGCAAGAAGAATGATGAATTGAGAGGTATGATTTTCTTATTGTGTCTTCAATTTGCCTTTCTAATGGTTTTATCCTTCCCATATTTAATTATCCTTGAAATCCCTCTTTCGCATGTTAAGCCTTAAACCAGAAACGAATAATGGAGAGATATCAATTTGAATCTGCTGTTGAAGAAGCCCGTGTTGATAAAGAATTTTGATGGATCAATATAACCAATTAGATAACCTCTATTCATATTCTCTTGATCATATAAATAATCTTACCAATGAAAATACCCAATTAGTTCAGAGGAAATTAAAAAATCTCGCCTTTCTTATTCTTTAACTAAAGCTAATTTAGGGATGGAAACTTTATCAGATGAGAATAAAACCTTATCTCAAGAGAAGCGAACTTGTTTAAACAAGATGGCGATATCTTCGCAACAACTTAGCATTCTTCAGAAAGTATGTGATGACCAAGAACAATCTCTTCGCTCTTTGAGAAATGAACTAAGAAGTAACAGAGTCATCTATTGCTGAAGAGATACACTCATTCAATAGAATTATCTTTAATGTAAAGGCGAATCAACTTAAAGAACAATATTCCAAATTAGAAGAATCTTATTCTTCTCTTGCGAAGAAAAATGCCTTTCTTATTTCTAAAGAGAAAAATCTTCAGTCTCGACTTAAAGTTTATTGGAGATAAATTTGATGAATGCGATGGCCGTTGGGAGAAGTTGTCTGAATTTGATTCAACATCTTATTTCGCAAAAGGATAGTCATAATAGTTTGACTGCCTTAACTATATTTTCTTTGTCATATCTTTTTGAGTACTTCATCTTATTGAAATTTTGTATTCTACCTTTTGCAGACTATGAGAAGAATCTTCATTCCTCCATTTCTGTTTTGGAGGCTAAATATGCCAAAATTCGCAAGAAAATGATTTGCTCGTCTCTGTCCTTACTGGTTCTCGCGACCGAGCAGAAGAAGACTTGATTATCTTGCTTATTTTAGGATATTCAAATAGGCATCAGAGAGCACTTCTTCATCAAGTTCATCTCCGGGCTGAAGTCCTTGTAAATGATATTTTATTGTCTACATCTCTTCCTCCTACATCAATCGAACCTTTGGAAGTAGAGATGATAGAAGTTCCTCGTCTTGCTGATAGTGATTATGATTATGAAGTGGTGCAGAGGATAATCTCTTGGAAGATAAGAAGATTCCTTCTAAGGAAGCATTCTGGTGTTAATCAAGCCTGAAAAGAAATCTCTTCTGAAGAGTAATTGTCGGCGATAATCAAGGCGAAGATCGGAATCGAAATGAAGGAGAGGCTTGCGTAATGAGAACATTGGCGAAGACGTCTATTATCTCCTTCTACTGGAATTAATTGAAGCATGAGCTTCTTATCTAGTTCTATCTTATTGAATTGTCTTATCTTTATTACTTTTTGCGAATAATATTCTTCAACCAACTTTGAATCAATTTTCCCTTTTTATTTTGCTGGTGAGGATAATGCTTCTTGTTTTTGATCCCCATACTTGCCTCTCATTATCCTTTCTTGCGAAAAATAATCTGTTATGAATACTTATAAATAATTTGTTTTATCATGTGGTCTTATTTTGCCTTCCTAATTAAAGGTCTTATTATGCCACCTCTTGTCATTGTGACAAAATCGCAGGACGTCCTTGCACTTTCATGCAAAAACCCATTGATCTTGCCTTAACTTTTTCTTTTGTATTATGGCCTCTTCAGGAATGTTGCGACAATATGACAGGCCTAAATATTCTTGCGAAAATAAACCCCCATGACATTGTCGTCTTGCGACGAAATCGCAGGACGTCTTCGCACTTTCATGCGAAAACCCATTGATCTCATCTTATTTTTTTCTTTTGTATTATTGCCTCTTCAGGATTGTTGCACAAATATGACAAGCCTTAATACCCTTGCGAATAAAAATCATCATGACATTTGCGTCTTAAGACACTTATCAGCTCCCTAATGGAGGGTGTGGCCCTTATCTCACCCCTGGTTGCCCCTTCAAGGAGGCGTACTTCTACCATACAAGGTTAGCTCCTCCCATCCAGTCTTAACAACAACCAGTTGTTTTCGCAGCCTCTTATCCCTTTTACCTATAGGACTTATGGTTACGAGACTGCACCCTAAGTGGGGTTTTCTTCAGGCCGAGTGCAGTATAAGCCAAGACTTTTCAAGAATGGAAAGGTACGCTTCAAACGCCCCTGGCACTCTTGACTCAACCGTGTACCTCGGCGCCTTGATCAGATATGCACTCCTTGGGAGAGTCCTTATTACCTTAGTCGCCCAACCTAAGTCATATGTTTAAGCTGAGAATCCAAGGTGCATCTCCCGGATGAGCTTTATTGACCCAAAATATCCATGACTCAGGTTCCGGTGTAGCCTTCCCTGAGCCATACAACAAGTACCCCCTTATATGACGTACTTTAGGTCTTACATTTTCCTCTTGCGAAATTTTATTCGCGAACTAGGGTGTACGCCATAAAGGTTCGCCCCTTTCTTTTATGTCATTGTTCTGTGATTATCTCTGCGAAAGTTTCGCACATCATGATCTTGTTTTGATATGAATAATCTTGCAATTATTCTTTCAGAATCCATAACTTCTCAAAGCTTCTTACGGATAATATCTTTTTAAGTACAACCTGTTCCATGGTCTGTCAAGTCTATGACCAACATCTCTACCTTCTGGATCCATTAATCTATAAGCTCTTGTTCCAACTATCTCATTAATGATGTAAGGTCCATCCCATTTTTTCGCTAATTTTCCACCATTTTCTCGCTGATATATTGGTGTCTCTCGCAGAACTAAATTTCCTGGTTGGAATTCGCGTACTTTGACACGTTTATTATATTCTCGGGTTAATCTTCGCTGATAATTCTCCATATGTTGTAAAGCTTTTTCTCTTCTTTCTTCTAATTCATCAAGTTTGTTTAAGATCAAACCCGCACTAAGATTTTTCTCCCAAGCTTCTCTCTTTGTTGTCGGCATAAAAACTTCTGTTGGTAACACCGCTTCAACTCCGTATGTTAAACAAAAAGGTGACATTCCAGTAGCTTCTCTTCTAGTTGTATTATAAGCCCATACTGCATTATGTACTTGTTTGTACCATGCTCTGTGATGCCCTTCCAATTTCTTCTTTAATATATCTGTAATTGTTTTGTTTGTTGCTTCTACCTTCCCATTAGCTTGTGGATACAAAGGAGTAGACTTTCCACATTTTATCTTAAATGCATTAAGTAACATTTCTATGTTCTGTCCTTCAAACTGTTTCCCATTATCAGATACCAACTGCGCAGGAATTTTGAATCTGCAAATGATATTTTCGAATATGAATGTAAATATATCTTTGTCGTGAATATGTTGTACTTCCTTCACTTTTGTCCATTTTGTGAAATAATCTGTTGCGACTATTAAGTATCTTCTTTGTCCAGAACCTGGTAAAAATGGCCCCACAACATCTAACCCCCACTTTCTAAAAGGCCACACACTGGTTGAAGATAACAATGTTGCTCCAGGTGCATGTATTTTCTTTCCATGTCGTTGAAAATCTTCGCAACGTCTTGATATTTGTTTTGCATCTTCGTGCATGTATGGCCAGTAATAGCCTTGCATTTTTTCTCTATGTGCCAAAGATCTTCCCCCGCTATGATTGCCAGCATCCCCACTATGCAACATTTTTAACACTTTTTCTCCTTCCTCTCGTGTCAAACATCTGAGTGATGGTCCATTAAAGGATTTTCGGTATAGCAGCCCATCTCTTAATTCATAATTCGTTGCGCGGATTTTTAACTTGTGTGTTTCCAATCTATTTCTTGGTGTTTCTCCTTTCGCAAAATATGCATGAAGTTCCGTTCTCCAATATGCGATATTGTTCGTTTGTTCTTCTTCTTCACCGTCTATTATCATCACGTCCACTTCTTCTTCTTCTTTATTGATTGATGGTGACAGAAGTGTTTGTATTTTTATGCATCTCACAGTTGGATCTGTCATCATACTTGAGATGAAAGCAAAAGCGTCTGCAAGTTTGTTATCCTTCCTTGAAATGTGCCTCCATTTTATTTTTGGGATTTTCGCTGACAATTCTTCAACGAGCTTCTTGTATTTCTTCAAGGATGGTTCATTTGTAGTATACCCTCCTTTTATTTGGCGAATAACTAGCTGCGAATCACTAGTGATTCTGGCATTTTCTAGTTTCATTTCTATTGCGAATTTTAAGGCATGTAGCACAGCTTCATATTCCGTTTCGTTATTAGTGGACGCGAATTCCAATCTAAATGAAAAAGCCATCTTTATTCCTTCTGGCGAAATTAAAACAACTACAACTCCATTGCCTTCTCCATTTGATGATCCATCTACCAATATCTCCCATCTATTTGGTTTTGTTAATAAATCTTTTGGATCTTCGTGTTCTTCTTCTATATCCATCATTTCTTCTACCGCTTCGTCTTCTTCTAAAGGAAATTCTGCCAAGAAATCTGCAACAACTTGTGATTTTGGTGAAGACAAAATTTCATATTTAATATCAAAGTGGCCTACTTGTGCATTCCATCTCTCCACTCTTCCTGATCTTTTAGAATTCTTCATCACTGATTCAATTGGTACTTTCGTTAATACCTTTATCTTGTGCGCTTGAAAATATATGCGGAGCTTAAATGATGCATAAACTAATGCTAAGATCAACTTCTCAATATTTGAGTAATTCTTCTCGGCAGTATTAAAAGTTTTTCTAATGTAATAAATGGGTTTCTCCACTCGTGCGTCTACTCGCAATAACACAACACTTAATGCATGCGACGTCGTCCCAAGATAGATCAATAATTCTTCTTCTGATTCTGCTTTTTGTAAAATAGTTGTATTCATAAGATGTTCTTTGATCCCTTGAAAAGCTTTTTCGCATTCATCAATCCATTTGAATTTCGCACCCTTCTTGAGTATATCGAAAAAATATTTGCATTTGTCTGATGATCGCGAAATGAATCTCCCCAGCGAAGCTAGAAGTCCATTCAACTTCTGTACATCTTTTATCGTTGCTGGTGTTGGCATGCCACGAATTGCTTGCACTTTTTCTGGATCAACCTGTATTCCTTATTTTGATACAATATAGCCTAAAAAATTTCCCGATGCAACTCCAATAGTGCACTTCTCAGGATTCAGTTTAATGTTGTACCGCAACATTTGTTCAAAAATCTCCCTCAGGTCCTGTACATGGTCTTTGGCTTCTTTACTCTTTACTAACATGTCGTCCACGTATACTTCTAATGTTTTGTGTATCCATTTTGCGAACACCTTCTCTATCATTCTTTGGTATGTCGCTCCCGCATTTCGCAAACCAAATGTCATTTTCGTGTAACAATATAAACCTCCAGGGGCGAAGAAAACAGTATGTTCTTGATCTTCTTCAGCGAGAGGGATTTGATTATACCCTTTGTACCCATCTAAAGACGATACCCTATCATTTCCCGCTGCGGATTCCACCATTTGAGGAATATCTGGTAACAGAAAACTATCTTTAGGGCAAGCTTTGTTTAAATCAGTGAAATCTATGCAAATCCTTATTCCTTTGTTTTTCTTTGGGACGATGACCATATTCGCTATCCATTCTGGGTATTTAGCTTCTCTTATGATTCCCGCATCAAGCATTCCCTGTTTCTAGCGCCATTATGTAGTTGCAGGAAATCCTACACTACACCCCTCATATGATTTCATTAACACTCAAATCATTTTAGATTAACAATCTTAATTTTATTGATGAATCTTTGAACAATCTTACAAGAAAAGATAAAGGAATCAAGAATAACCATTGCTCTAGATTTTCTCTCTCCTATTTACTTGTTTCTTACTCAAAAAAGATCTCTCCCTTCTCCTTTACAACTAAACGACTATTTATAGGGAAATTCATAGTGGATGACAACTAATCTGTCCTTTATTTTCGGATATGACTTGCGACATTCTCGCAACCTTACAAATGTTAATCTCTCAAACTCTCTAATTTTCGCAGAATCATTACATTCTTCTCATGATTTTAGCTGACGTCGTTTATTATGTCACTTCTAAAATTATTCTGCGACGCTGTTGTGTTGTGTTGTTGATAATTTCGCTGAGGCATTATTGCTGCGAGATTCTGATCCTACATGCTGGATTGAGCATTAGGTGATAAAACCTAATTATAGAAAAGTGAGGGACCGACCAAGGTAGCATGAGACCGGCCCTTGGTAGTCGTGGGACCGCTGATGGGCGTTTTCACAAACTCTGAGTTGGTTGTGAAGAGTTTGAACCCAATATGAGCGATTGCGCAAATTAGGTCAAAAGTGTGAAAACGTGTGGGACCGGCTTTGTGCAAGCCCTAGGGATGACCTTGGTCGATTAAGAAGGCATGCACGTGTTACCATGATGTCCGTGTTTCCGTACTCAGAGTTTCAGTATTTTTTTATGTGCGTTTGAGCAATATTTTGGATTTTCAGAAGAGCTCGATCTTTGACTGAAATCCTCGATTTTGCTCGAATGAGCAAGTATGCTCGTTTGATCAATATTTTGTGAATATTAAAATAATAATATTTTACTATATTTTCCTGAGTGACCTAGTCGGTCGTGTGACCATGTTGACTTTTGGCTTTTTCATGGTTTGCGCAATATTTGAGAAAAGATGGAGAAACCATGATTTTTTGCTGAAACAGGGAAGTTTCACAAGATGGGAAAAATAAAAATTTATGAAAGATAAGGGATTGCAATGTGTGGGACCGGCCACGGCAAGGGTATGGTCGGCTGGCTAAGTTGCGCGGTCCCACAACACCTTTCCCTATTTTATATTATTATTTTTCATGAAACCACGAAAATATGGAGAAACCATGAGTTTTGCTCAAACAAGGAAAGTTGTTAGAATGGAGGAGTCTTCATGAGTTCATGAAAGCAACAAAAATAAGGAAAAATAATGGAGGAAGCATGGGACCGGCCACGGCTAAGGCACGGTCGGCCGGCCGGTGGGCCCGACCTATGGGCGCTTCTCCATTATTTTAATGTTATTATTTTCTCTCTCCTATTTTATGCAGGATTCCTCATTTTTCCATGTTTTCGCATGCTCATTCGTGCATTTGGGTGCTCGTTCGTGCATCATTGTCGAGTGCACTTGCACCATTTTATGGGGCTTACTCAGTGGTAGTCCAGATGCCCGATTATTGAGTATTTATTACTAATTTATGAAATTCAGTGGAGAATGATTCATGAATCTGAGTAATAAAAGTGAATAGTTTTTTATTATCAATCCATAGGATCAGCCGTGGATTCGACCATGAATTCGGAATAATAAAATTACCTATTACCATTCCATGAGATCAGCGGTGGATTCGATCATGAAATCGGGGTAACGAGATAATATAATATACTTGTTTATTTCTATCCCATGAGATCAAGTCGTGGATTCGTTCATGAAATTGGAGCAAAAGATAATTGTTTATTGCCATTCCATGGGATCAGGTCGTGGATTCGACCATGGAATAGGAGCAGAAATAGATCATTTTGGGAATTCAGTGGTGAATGTCACGGCAGAATTAATATATTGCAGAAAGGATATTAGCGTCACATCCATTCTGAATGGTGCATACTCAGGGAGTCACGGGTGTTCGCTTACGACCTGAAGGCGTTATTGCTCTCAATCTTACGGAGAACCGCCTGGATCTATACACGGTCTCTCTACATAGTCAGGGAATAGTGAGTGTCACCGACGTCCTGAAGGCGTTATTGCTCTCAATCTTACGGAGAATCGCCCAATCGTTCTTCTATTTAGAGGGGGGTCTCTCTCATGTAGTCAGGGAACAGTGAGTATCACCGACGTCCTGAAGGAATTATTGCTCTCAATCTCTCGGAGAACCGCCCAATTACGTTATTCTACATAGAGGGCACAATGAAATGCCAGGGATCGAACGCTCAACTAGTAGAGGCTTTTCGAAAGACATATTCATCATGGCTTCGTAAAATATGAATCATCAGATGCCTGAAAGTCGTGTTAGAAGCATGAAGTATCGTGATTTTACGGTTTTGTCCTTTGTTGAAAATCCACCATCTACATTAAGTCCCCTGCTTAGTGGAGAACAGTCATGTTCTGCAGTAAGCATTAAATGGTGATTTTCAGTCGACGGGATCAATGGTTGAACTCGGTCTACAAAGGCATTTTCAGAATCCTCGATTTGCTCCAATGGTGTCATGTACGAGCAAATGTTCAGGTGAAGATCCTGATAGTGTGATAGAGTGTCATCTCGTGAGTATGAGGAGATGGAACACTGCTGATTTGGTCGGTCATTCGGTTTTGGTCGGTTCAGCGTTTGCGGGCCCGAGCCCAAAAGGAAATCTATGTTTTAGGAACAGAATTCGTTCGTTAGTTTAAGAAACAAACAAAATAGTCCCGAGTCTAAAGATAAAAAATTTGTCTATGAGCTTTCACAAAAACCAAAATTTTATTTTCTTTTAAATATGTGAGATTTCACAAAATGGAATAACTCTCGTTTTGCTCGTTGGAGAGAAATTTTTTTTTTCTTTTTTAGACGTGTCTGTTAGTAATAAAATTTTGTCCATGAGCTTTCATGAAAAATTTTATTTTTGAAAATATGCTCTTGTTTCAAAGACGGATGCTCGCATGAGGGAGCAAAATGTATATTTTCAAATTTACGTGAGTTTCACGTTAAAAATATTTTTTGTAAAATCAATGTTTTGATTTTGAATAACTGTTGAAAGTAGACAATCATACATGGTGAAATAATGTCCGAGTTTTCACAATTGTAGAATGGACGTCTGTCCAATTTTTGGAAAATCAGTGGATGTTCACACATTAAAATTTACGTGGGTTTTTCGCGGTTTTATGTAAATCAATTTATGATTTTTGAGAAATCGCTGAAAGCAAACAATTGTATATGTGATGAAATAATGTATGTATGAGTTTGGTGATTTTATAGTGTATGCACACATGTAGAAAATCAGCGAATGTTCACATGAAAGTTTATGTGAATTATTCATAGTTTCATGAAAAGTCAGGTGTTGACTTTAAATAATGAATTTTTTGCTCGTCTTGGCAAGTTTGAAGAAACGAGCAAGTTTTTCGAGGTTTTTACGTTATTATCACTAAGTTTGTGAAACCGTAAATAGGTATGAGTTGAGGATTACCATTTTAACGTGTATTGTTATTATATCCATGACTCCTTGTCTTTTGCCTCAGATAGCGGTGATTTATGGTTACAACCACTCTTCAGGATCTTCCGGGAAACGCTCCAAAAATATCAAGTCAAAGATGAAGACTTCTGCAGATGCTCATGTCGAGGTGAATCAGCCTTTCAGAGACATTGGAAAGCTGACACATTGTATGTCTCTCGATCATCTGGGAGTCGTCCCTCATCAGCTCAAGCACCGCCGACTTCAGCAAGTGAGACTATCGGCTGAAGATGAAGTTCGGCTTTGTGTTGATGGTGTAGCTCCTGATTCAGATGTGTATGAATGAAGAATTTCGTCATAATTCGTCATCAGAAAATTCAGAAGTTAGGTCTTCATTTAAATTGTTGTAGAATCTTCGTTCGATGTCGGATTTTTGTGATCTACCCATGTTTCTTCATCCTCAGAAAATTTCCAAGCTTTAGAGAAGAATATTTTCGTCTTTGGAGCACGTTTAAGGGGCTAAATTGACGAAACAGTAAACTTCCAGGAGGTTTTCAGAAAATTTTCAGCTGTCATGTAATCCAAGGTTTTGGCCACATCTTTTTGCTCGTTTATCCAATTTCTTTGAATTTTGGATATATTGTAGAGGACATGCATACGAACAGAATGGTATATGACCCATCCCTAGATTCTTCACCAATTTCTCCCAGCTTTCTGCTTTGTGTGTAACAGTGTAAAATCATCTCAGGCGAGCTTGTTGTAAAACACTCATGTTGTGTCTTTAGACCACTCGCTTGTGTCTGGAACGGTTTATGAAGGATTTTAATGGCATTGATTCATTTGAGATCAGGACCCCTTGATTGATACATGAGCATCGTGCTTGCAGTGCCGTCTTGTTTCTGTCAGTCGTAGAAACATCACTTCTGGAACCCTGGTCACGGGACCATAACTAAGGTTGCTCTCAAGAGGGGATGATGTAATGACAATGGTGGCATGTTCCGGTGGTAACATTCCTTTACGATGATTGATTAGCACTGGAGAGTCCGGCACCACGAGTCCCGGATTGTGAAGTTGATCGTCATGATCAGTGGACCGTTAGTCCCCAGTATTTTGTTGAATCTCTCTCTTTCGTTTTTCCTTCTTCTGGAAAGACCTAGATAGAGGACCTGGGTAGAAAAATAGATGTAAAGACATAGGTGGTCGAAGTTGGAAGTACCTTGATGAGGGATTTAGCTATGGTGGACGCCGATCGATTGTGGAAGTTATGAATCCCGTCCAAGAATTGTTGCTTGCACGTTGTATTCCCTGGAAGCCGTAGGAACCTCATACGACGTCGGAATTCGATGCTTGACCCCAAATTTTGAAGCTAAGAGACTGAGTTGTCATATGAGAAAAGAATCACTCATTTTGGAGTTGTAGAAGTCAGAAAATGAAGCACGCACATTTGTAATTTGTAATCCCGTATAAATTTTTCAGATCTCGTAGACTTGACGGTAAAGACAATATCTTTCAGCTCGTATGTCCTATTAATGCGCCATTTTGGTATGTTGTAGTAGAGACATAGACGAACATCTTTAGTTGAGGAAGTATTGTATCATTCCTCACCCATTGGTACGTTTTTGTAAACCCATGGCCTGAAGCGTGTTGTATCTCGTTGGTAAATGTGATGAGAACATCTTGTAAAAGTCTTTGGCTTGTGCCCACCAGTCGTGCAAGCATTGGGAAGACTTTCATGTGAACAGATTCTCATGTCTACACATCTTGATATGAATCATTAGTGTTTGGAGATGTCCGATTGATCGAGTAGCACTTCAGAGAATGGATAGTTGATGGAGCGAGGATATTGCTCATGAGACCGTTGTTGATGCTGAGATCACGATTGAATTCTCCCCATAAATTCTTGTTGATGCCGAGACCATGGATGGAGTTCCTCCAGCTATCCTTGTTGATGCCGGTTCGAAGTTGCTTCAGAGAAAGAAAAGGATAGAACCATGATTTTATATGATCAGTGAAGAGAAGAAGTTCCTCAGTCGTGCAGGAGCTTGTGATGTAGAGAAATCCCGTTGATGAAGTTTCACGGAATCACCTCAGGTTGCCCAGTGTATGTTGAAGGAGTTAGCGCCATTCATGTATGAATGATGTTGCGTCTGCTTCAGAAGCCTTATCATGGGATAATGAAGACTTATCGATTGTAGTTCAGTTACACTTTGATCGTGCTGGTGTTGAATCAGTGTCGATATATTTGTGCTAAAGCCAGAGGCGCTATTATTGAAGGTGTACTCTTTGATTGGGAGCACAATTTGAAGGTTAATTAGATGCTTGAGCGTTGAAGCGTCATATCCATTGAGCATGTCTTAGGTTTGATCGTCTCGGCCCCAAGTATCTTCTGTTGATTCAGCATCCCTTTCGTTGAGGTAGTGAGATTCAACATTTTTGCAGACATCAGAGCTTTCTGATTTTATGGCACACATGAACACTCCTGCAAGGCTATGGAGAAATGCCCAAAGTGTTTTTTGCCATGCTTGGACATCATCCCAATAATGAATATCTCAGTGAGATGCTCGATTCAGAGAGGTTTCAGATTCACCACTTTGTAAAATACTAATACGGTGAAGCTACCATTCATAACATCTTGTAAAGTTGATAGCAGAAGTCCCCATGCTAGGATAGCATGTGAGGAAATAAATGACATAGACATGGAAGGAATGATACTTGCCCGAGTGCGGAACCTCTTGATGAATGTCTATGCATCTTTTACAGGTTCTTGCTTTATCCTCGTAAAAGTTTGAAATTCCTCCAAGTGCTCTGATGATGGAATGTCCTCCAAATCTTCTGGATCAGAACTTTCTTTGTTATAGAGATGTGCAACCAAAGGCGCTTTTCAGTAGCCATCTTTTCATCGTGGATCCACGCTTTTCTGAAGAACATTTCATATCCTGGTTCTTCCTGATTATGTGAAACTTGATTTGTTGAATTTATGTTCACTTTGAGAGTGATGTATCCATAAGTATTTCTGAGCTTTAAGGTCTCTGATTGAGATGGGATCACGAGTAGCTTCTTGTTGAGTAATGCCTGCGGCTCTGTGGTTTTCAGTGGAATGATGTTAATGGCGGTGTCAGCATCGATCAACATTCTTCCGAATTTATTTTCTCTGAGATGGACTGTGGTAAGCAGTCCTCAGTCGTGCATCTTCTTTTCCATGGATGAAAGTTCAAGGAGTATTTCCGGGATGGACAGACGTCTTACACAAGGTGTTGTGAACATGTCTTTCCATTGTGTCTTAGACAGGTAGAGAAATTTCACAGATATTCTCTATCAACGATTGAATTGCTTCTTTGACTGGTTGTTTAGAGAGTGCAAAGGTTTTGATTGAGAGAGGGTTCTTGTGTACTCCTTCTGTCCCCAGTTGAAGCTATTGTGGATTAACCTTCTCTTTGAAGATGTGCTTCAAAATATTGCAGTTACTTGTTGGATAATTGATGAATCTATGAAGGTGACAGTACCTGGGATTCTCCATTTTTCTTTAATTGGATCTCTCTGATGAGCAATTTGATTGCATCATCTTGAACCCAGATTTCCAGTAACTCGATCACTTCTTCAATGGGAAGAGGGAAGTTTGAGTCCCCGTTTGATCATTTCCGTTCGTCGATGTCGGGTTCGAGGTTTGTGCATTTCAAGATTGGTTATCCTTTTCTTTGCACCTTCATAGGAGCCTGGGATGTTGGAGAAGCGTTATGATGTTGTGTCTCGGGTTTCCTTTCATTCTTTTCAGCAACAACGTTTGTTGAAGGCTGGAGATTGTACTGACTGTTGATTAGGCGTCAGATGCTTCGAGGTTTCTCGACCTTCCAGACTTTTCTCTTTCCAGTAAAATGGATACAGTGGTCGTTGTTTGGCTGCTTCATGAAGCTCTGAGAAAGTCTGGAACCAGAGATTTTCCAGCAAGGCTCTGTAGATCGGGATCATCCCGTTGATGCACAAGTCCACCAGTTGTTGTTCAATGACATTCAAAGCTTGGACTCTGAACCTCTTCACATAATTGTTCGGGTGTTCATTGCTCTTCTGATACATTCTTCCTAAGTCAGAGAGAGTAATCTTCTCCGAGACGAAGAAGTATTTCCTGTAGAAAGCGTTAGCCATCTCTCCCGAACTGGCGATGCTCTCTGGTGCAATGTTGTTGTACCATGTGTATGCTCGGCCTGTTAGGGATTTCGAGAATTCCTTCAGATAGACGACATGGTTGTGTTCGTGTTCGCCTAGTGCTTCCAGGAATCGAGAGGCATGTTCTCGAGCATTCCCCGTTCCGTTGTACAGTGTGAACGTCGGAGAGGTGTAGCCCTTTGGGAGAGGAATTCTTTGCGTAGCAGCAGGATATGGAGGTTGATGACGGTGAACAGATGATGCTTTGTCTTTTCCTCGATCCTCCATGAAGCGTTTCATGTCCTTACGAGTGATGAAGCCTGCGGGTTTCTTTGTTGGTGGATTATATGTATCCTTGTGGACTTCATTATCATCTACTACATGGATCGAAGTGACTTCACGATCATCTAGCGAAGATGTTTCTTTGGCTTTTCCTTTCTCCCGAGTTTTCTCTGTCATCTTGTCAGTGAGAGTTTTGAGATAATTGCACAGCTCTTTCTGTGTTGCAGCCGTGTCAATCTGATTTTTGGCAAGAGTCTCTTGCACCTTCATGAGATCACCTATGGTAGGCGGATTTTCTCTGATTTCTTCGGGAGACCAGCCGAAGATGGGATTGTCTCCAATATTGGTTTGAGGAGGAGTGGTGTCACCAGTGCCGATGTTGGAAGCAAGAGTAGTTTCTGGAGTACCACCATTGTTGCTAGTGCTAGCGTTGTTTGCGTTGGGATTTGTGACTAACCCAGACCTAAGACCATCCTGAAAAAGCAGGGGTCTAACAACACTACCCAGTATTTCGCTTAGCAATCTGTATGGACTAACTCCGAAATACTTTGCTAGAGAATCAACTAGACAGTCAGACTCAATCTAGATAAAAGTATCTCAAGGAGTTAATATCTCTCTCTTGATTTGATTTTTACTTAAGCTAAAATCAATAGCGAGTCTTTATCAAATACAAGGAATAACTTGGACGGTACCAAAGACCAATGTCCAAGGATCAATCGATATCAATCAACAACCAAAGGTTGGATTTCCAATTGATGATCACGAACACACAACCTGTATTATTTCAATTATATAAAATATAATGCAGAAAAGAAATAACACATACACCAGAAGTTTTGTTAACGAGGAAACCGCAAATGCATAAAAACCCCGGGACCTAGTCCAGATTGAATACACACTGTATTAAGCCACTACAGACACTAGCCTACTACAAGCTAACTTCGGACTGTACTATAGTTGAACCCCAATCAGTCTCCCGCCGATCCAAGGTACAATTGTACTCCTACGCCTCTGATCCCAGCTGGATACTGCGCACTTGATTCCCTTAGCTGATCTTACCCACAACCAAGAGTTGCTGCAACCCAAAATCGCAGACTTGATAAAAAACAAATCTGTCTCACACAGAAAAGTCTATCAAAGGATAAATCTGTCTCCCACAGATAAACCCTAGGTTTTGTTCCGTATTAAGATATAAAATCAAGGTGAACATGAACCAATTGATAATCCGGTCTTATATTCCCGAAAAACAGCCTAGATTAATCAATCGCCTCTCTACAATCCTTCCTGACTACACAGGCGGTTTGTCGAGGAATCACAAACAATGAGACGAAGATGTTTGTGACTTCTTTATCTTGCCTATCGGAGAACTCTCACGATCTCAAGCCAATCAAAGATTGTACTCGTACGATAGAAGATGCAAGATCAGATCACACAACTATGATAAAAGTAGTATCGGTCTGGCTTCACAATCCCAATGAAGTCTTTAAGTCGATAACCTGGTTTTAGAGAAGAAAACCAAAGGTTAAAGGAGAATCGACTCTAGCGAGCTCACTAGTATCACACAGACGTGTGGGGATTAGTTTTGCACAATGCTAAATGTCTCCTTTATATAGTCTTCAAATCAGGGTTTTGCCTTAGTTACAAAGCAATCCATATTCACAGTTAGATGAAAACCTGATTTAGATTCAAGCTAATATTTCTCGACCGTTAGATCGAAAACTTAACTTGTCATACACACTTGGGTAGACGTTTACTGGGTTTGTGAAAACCATGACCAAACGTGTACGTGTATGTTGGTTCAACATAGTAACCTAAAAGGTTAACCATATGAGCATTTCATATTAACCTTGTTTTTCTTCACCATAACTAGTTCAATTGACTCAAATGAACTAGTTACAGAGTTGTTCAATTTCTATGAGATCTTATGTAACTCCACAAGACACAATTGAAACAAAGATGATTCGATTTGATTGAATCGGATCATGAACTTTATAGCCATGGTTTGCATAAAGCATTACTTAGTTATTTAAGTTTCATGTTCAGAGCACATCTTTAGATCATAACCTATTAAGCTCACAAACAAGTTCGCGGACTTAAGACAACCGGTGGATTTTTCCAAACTCAGCAGAAAATCTCGGCAAAGCGACTTTCGCCAGTTCGCGGACTTACACGCAAACGAGTTTTTGGAAAATCCCAGCAGAAATTCTCGATACAAGAACTTCCGTCAGTTCGCGGACTGGGTTAATCAACAAAGTTCGAAAACTTCGGATTAAGGAATACATGGTTATGTAATCTAAACTCTCATTCCAATCATTGAGACATTCTCAGAGGACGTTATATAGTCGTTATTCACAGACCGTTTCGCGTAAGAGAAATTCTCAAAGTAATTGAAACTTTTCATGACTTTCGTCACTAGGTGAAGATAAACTTGATCAAAGCGAAACGCTTTACCAACACATGATTTCGAGATATTGATAGGCGAGATATACTCGGCTCGAAATATCAAATGTGTATGATACAGTCTATATAGCATACGACTTTTGTCTCATAAGAAGTAGGAGATAGAAGAGATAGACTTTTGAGTGATAGATAAGTTCAAGTCTCCACATACCTTTTTGTTGATGAAGTTCCATGGTTCCTTGAATAGATCTTCGTCGTTGTATGATGAATCGCCATGAAGTTCTTGAGCTCAACTACACTTTTCCATCCTAGTCCGAGACTTAGCAATGTAGGCTGGAAATCAAGACTCATAGTTTTGATCACTAACATTGTCAAACATGCTTGAGATAGCAACGCATGTGAGGTCGACCGAGCTATGCTCTAACAATCTCCCCCTTTGTCAATTTTAGTGACAAAACTATTAATACATATGGAATACAAAAAAGATAAACTTTAGTGTCTCCTATTCCATAGTCTAATCTTCAACGTTCCCTGAAATCTTCGTCCTTCCAAGTACTCCAATGATCCCAAAGGTTGTAAGTTTATCATCACCGTTGTTGAAGATCCGTAGCTATAACAATGATAGAAATCGAGATTCTCGATCATTATTATACAGTGTCATAGTATTATTATGTAACATCAAAGTCCAATTGCATCACAACTTTAACAACAATACTATGGTGAATGTATCACTACCCCTTAGTCAATACTCCATCTCGATCATGGAAACCACTCCACCTTACACAATGATCCGAAAACCATATGTATTTTAGTGTGAACTACATTATTTCTCCCCCTTTTTGTCAAGTCCTCTTTCCGAAAGTGATTGTCTATGTACCGAGTCGAGATAATACAACTAATCGGTTCACACTTCATATGATCGTCTATGGATACGAGATCGAGACAATACAACAACGAAGTATGTTTACTTGATAAAAGGTTCAGACTTAACCAAACATAATAGGATTGCTATTAAGTAAATAGGATTTAACGTTTGTGTAATTTACTTTAAATTATAATAACAACAATTATAATTGCGTATAATAAAAGTAAATTACACAACAAGATTTTGTTAACAAGGAAACCGCAAATGCAGAAAAACCTCGGGACCTTGTGCAGAATTGAATACTCTCAGGATTAAGCCGCTATACCAAACCAAAACCAACTTTGTATAGTTGAGACCAAGCAACTAAACCTATAGTTCACTTAGTTCCGTCTGTATCCTTGTGCCTCCAAATTGCAGTAAGTCACGCACTTGGAACAATTCCTTTGGTTCGTATTCCAAACAGTAAAGGAGCAACAAATCTGTTCGGTAACAACTCTTTTCAACCAAGTGATATGAGTTCGAAAAAAGTCTCTTCCGATTATCCCAATAAACTCCTTTGTCAGGTCCTTAGATATATCCCATAACAACTACCAAAGTAATTGTCAAGATTTTGCAATCAATACTTTTAATCACAAACAAATTGTATTGATGCCGATCTACTCAACTAATCTATCCAATCTATCTCAAAGATAAACCGATTATAGTTGGATCCTCTTTACCCGAAACAAGTATCGTGCACACCAAAGATTATGAACCCAAATCAGAAATCTTCTTCGTCTTCAAATCTTCTTAGATCTTCAATAAACACCTGCACACAATCAACTTGAATCTCTTGTGATCAATCACACACAGAGCGGAGTCTGTTAACGATGGATTATCACAAGACGTCTTTAGATCTACAAACAGTCTAAAGATCCCCGTCGAAACTTCAGTCTAGTTTGAGTGAATCTTATATCAGAAGAGAAGATTCTCAAGCATAAACAAACTAGGTGCCATCAAAGTTCAACAACCGTTAGTCAATCAAATCAATCGAAAACAAAAGATAAACTACAATTATCTAGTTTCCCACCAACGGTACTAATAGAGCTTCTCAATCCCAAAGAAGTCTTTAGCCAAGCGACCGTAAGAGATTTCGCCTAATTAGGTTACTTTCCTCTCCGAATAGGAGGATCCACCAGTAACAACACAACTAGGTAGTTTTGCTGGCTCTGAGGATTAGTTTGCTCGAAATGAAAACTTCAATATTTATAGACCAATGAAGTTTGGACACCAAGGAATTTCCAAAACCGAAAATATTCTCAAGATATGCAATATATTCCCAAATTCAGTTTCCATAATTCCTGGAAATGCACTGTCCGAATATTGACCGAAATATCTTAGAAAATCTCCAACTAGTAAATTCACATTACTAATTTTTATTTTCCAAATATAAAATTAAAAACCTTAATTAAAAGATTCTCATTTTATTTTCGATCCGGGATTCTCCTTAAGCTATTAAGGAATATCTTTGAACAATAAAAGATAAGCGTTAATGCACATGTTCAAAGTAAGTCAACATCTTTACTTTGTAAGTCCTTTTTCATACTTACAATCTTGGAACCGATTTTCCACACTTCCAAACAAGTTTAGAATTTGTTCATTTGACTTCCAAGAACTACGTGATTGATTATCCTATCAAATCACCAAACATAGGTTTCACGGTTCTACCAAAACAAGTTTCGGTTCTACCTCCATGTGGGTACTAGAATTAGTCACACTAGTTACCAAAACTTGGTCGACTGGGTACTAGGATCGGTTCCCACATATATATGGTATCTAACTTGTATTTGGTGCATATGTCCATAGGATCGATTCCCAATGTCTAAAAATGTGTTGCACATGTTCATAGGATCGGTTCCCAATAATTAGAAACTTGTTGCACCTCTTACAAGGATCGATTCCCCTTTTGTGATCGGTTGCACCTCTTACTAGGATCGGTTCCCCTTTGCCTAGAGTTGGTCATACCAATTACAACAAATCGATCATACCATCTCAGGTGATTACTTAAGATCAGTTTCACTAATAAAAGTTATACCAATACAAAAGTCAGGCCTTGTGAATAGTTTTACCAAGAGAATAACCAACTCATGAGCGGTTATACTAAACACACATATTGGTAATTCAAAAGATTTGCAATGAATAACAATACCAATAAGCCTAGTGATTTCCCTTTCGATACAGAAAACAAGTTTATGAATTTACTTCCTTCAAACGAATGTAAAACATTGTTTCCTAGGATAAAATCTTCACCTCATACTCATACATAATCACAATAACATTCATAGGATTATGTGATGTCTTATATACGAAGTTCAAAAGATAGGCGTTATACTTCGTATTGTATTCCTTAATACTATGTCTAACTAGAGTATAATCATTCACATCTTCGCAGTTATGTTTTAATATGCACGACTTGAAATATACGTTAGGGAATGAAACATCAAAAGAAGACCCAAAGACAGGAAAATCATCCATGAAAATTTCAAGAAATTTTTCTACCATGTCAGAAAAAATACTCATCATGCAACGTTGAAAAGTAGCAGGTGCATTATACAACCCAAAAGGCATGCGACGATAAGCAAATGTACCATAAGGACAGGTAAATGTGGTCTTTGGTTGATCTTCGGGTGCTATATGAATCTGGTTATAACCCAAATAGTCATCTAAGAAACAATAACGACTGTGTCTTGACAACCTTTCTAGCATTTGGTCAACGAAAGGAAGAGGAAAATGGTCTTTCTTTGTTACTGTGTTCAACTTCCTATAGTCAATGCAGACTCGCCACCCTGTGGTTACACAATTAGAGACTAGCTCATTCATTTAATTTTGAACTACAGTAATTCCTGACTTTTTGGGTACAACTTGAATAGGACTGACCCACTGGCTATCTGGAATTGGGTATATGATACCCGCATCAAGAAGTTTCAGAATCTCACCTTTAACAACATCTCTCATGTTGGGGTTAAGTCTCCTTAGCATTTCCTTAGACGGTTTAGTATTTTCTTCAAGATTTATATGATGCATGCAAATTGTGGGACTTATACCTTTAAGGTCTGAGATGTTCCAACCTAAGGCCTCTTTATGTTCTTTAAGCACTTCTAAAAGTTTACTCTCCTGTTCTATGTCTAAACATGATGCAATAATAACATGAAAATTATCGGAAGAACCTAAGAATGCATATTTCAAAGTGTCGGGCAATGGTTTCAAATCAAGCTTAGGTGGTTCAATAAGAGATGGGGCAGATTTGGAATCAGAAAGTGGAAGTGGCTCCACTACAGTTTGTTGAGGTTGACTAGGGGGTTTACCCCTTTATCTCTCATTTAATGCATCACCGATTTGACCCAATTTGAGTTCTAAACTCGCAAGCCTCTGGTCATTTAACTTCTAATATTGCAAAAGATTTTGATTCATTTGGTTTATACCATCATCAAAACTAGGCCTTTTCTCTACATGGTACTGTGTGTATGTTTGTACTTGAGGGTTTATAGGATATGAATATACTTGGTTATTACTCGTTGTACCCCCTTGTACGGGCCCTTTAGACCATGAGAAATTAGGGTGATTCCTCCACCCTGGGTTGTAGGTCTGAGAACAAGGATTGTTATCTTACATATGATACAAAGCATTGGTCTGTTCTAGTATAGACTCCTGAAATTCTTGTAGGTCTGGACAACTATCCACTAGGTGGTCTGAACTGTGACATGCTTCACAATGGGTTGTCTCAATTTGGTCACGGAGAGCAAGGGAAGTAGTTTTCACATTCTGCTGCAGCTTTATCGCTTCTATTCTCCTAGCCAAGGATGCAATCTTTGCATTTCTCTCAAAGTCAGACTCAATTTTATGGATATTAACTACAAGGGTGGTCTTGCTAGGTTCACAAATGGACTCCCACTGCTGATTCTTTTCAGCGACTTCGATTAAGAAAGTCCAAGCCTCATTAGCACTTTTGTCAATAAATGCATTGCACATTGACTCTACTGTGGTTCGGGTTCTGACATCTAAGCCTTCATATAAAATTTGCACAAGTCTCCATTTTGCAAAACCATGGTGAGGACATTGGATCAATAATTCATTGAATCTCTCCAAATATTTGTCCAAGTTCTCACCTTCTAATTGCACAAAACCGTTCAGACTTTGACGAATTCTCGCAGTGTTATGGTTGGGGAAAAACTTTTTAAAAAATTCTTTTGTAAGATCTTCCCATGTTCTAATGGACTGTGGTTGTAGGGCATGCAGCCAAGACTTGGCTTTTTCTTTCAAAGAGAAAGGAAACAACCTCAGTTTGAGGGACTCTTCCAACATTTGGTTAAAACGCAGAGTCTCACAGATATCTTCAAAGTTTCTTACATGGTTGTAAGGGTTTTCAGGATCAACCCCTCTAAACATAGGCAACATATGAATTGTGCTATCTTTTAGCTCAAATTGACCAACATTAGCTGGTAAAACAATAAACGAGGGCTGGCTTGCCCGAGTTGGGTACATGTGCTCCTTCATACTACGGTCCTGGTTTAATTCTTCACCCATTGTTTCAAATTGGTCAGGGATGTTCTCTTCAAAAGTGGGTATCCATTAGAGCATTGCTCGGTCGAACTCGCATGCGTTGCTATCTCAAGCATGTTTGTCAATTTTAGTGATCAAAACTATAAGTCTTGATTTCTAGTCTACTATAGGTAAGGTCTCAGACTAGGATAGAAAGTGTAGTTGAGCTCAAGAACTCCATGGAAATCATCATACAAGACGAAGGACTACTCAAGGAACCGGTGGATCTTCATCGACTAAAAGGTATGTGGAGACTTGAACTTATCTATCACTCAAAAGTCTGTTTATCTCCTTTCTTGAGACAAAAGTCGTTTTGCTATATAGACTTAGATTATACACATTTTCTATTTCGAGCCGAGTTTATCTCGCCTATCTATTTCTCGAAATATGTGTTGGTAAGCTTTCGATTTAACCAAGTTCATCTTTACCTAGTGACGAAAGTCATGACAAGTTTCAATCACTTTGAAAATTGCTTACTTTGACGAAAAATAGTTTGTGAATAACAACTATAGAATATCAACGTCCTCTAAGAATGTTACAGTGATTGAAATGAGAGTTTAAATTATATAACCATTGGAGGATGTAAGCATTGTTGTGGAAACACATACATGTATAAGTCCTTATTCCTTGAACCGAAGTTTGCGAACTTTGTTGATCAAGAGAACCGACATGGTGGCGTGAGCCAAGTCCGCGAACTGGCGGAAGTTCTCGTCCCGATAATTTCTGCTGGAGTTTGTGAACTCCGTCCGGGAACTTAAGTCCGCGAACCCAGTCCACGAACTTGAGTAGGTTATATCTAAAAACGATGTTTGTGAACTTATTCTTATATAAACTAAGGAATGCAAATTGCAAACCGTGGCTATATAGTTCATGAACCTATTCGAGTGAATCAAATCGTTTTTGCTTCGATTGTGTCTTGTGTAGTTACATAAGATTTCCTTGCAATTGAACAACTCTCTAACTAGTTCATTTGAGTCACTTGAACTAGTTATGGTGAAGAAGAATATGGTTGATATGAAAGTGATCATATGGCTAACCATTTGGTTGACTATTGTTGAACCAACAAATGTACAAGTTTGGGTACGGTTACACAAGCCTAGAAACGTACATTTCATTTGTGTATAACAAGCTAGTTGTCGATCTAACGGTTGAAAGATATTAGCTTGAATCTAAATCAGGTTTTCATCTAACGGTGAATATTGAATGCTTTGTTACCAAGCTAACATTGATTGCAAACCCTGATTTGAAAGACTGTACAAGGGAGAACTCTGGCAACTGGGAAACCTAATCCCCACACCTTCTGTGTGATACTAGTTGTGCTAAGCTAGAGTCGATTCTCCTTTAACCTTTGGTTTCTTCTTCTAAACCAGGTTAACGACTTAAAGACTTCATTGGGATTGTGAAGCCAGACCTATACTACTTTCTCGTAGTTGTGTGATCTGATCTTGTTGTTTCTATCGTACGAGTACAATTGTAATAATTGGCTTGAGATTGATATCTCTGATAGGCAAGATATAAAAGTAATCACAAACACTTCGTCTCATCGTTTGTGATTCCACAATATCTGTTTTCGTTGCGTCGATTAAGATTATTGTGAGGTGATTGATAATACTAGGATGTTCTTCGGGAATATAAGTCCGGTGTATCAATTGGTTCTTGTTCACCTTGATTTATCAAAAGACGGAACAAAACTCGTAGGTATATTCGTGGGAGACGGATTTATCTACTACCGCATACTTTTCTGTGTGATACAAATTTGTTTATTAAAGTCTTCGACTTTGGGTCGTAGCAACTCTTAGTTGTGGATGAGATCAGCTAAGGGAATCAAGTACGTAGCATCCTGCTGGGATCAGAGACGTATGAACATAATTGTACCTTGGATCAGTGTGAGATTGATTGGGGTTCAACTACAGTCCAAACCGAAGTTAATTTGGAGTAGGCTAGTGTCTGTAGCGGCTTAATACAGTGTGTGTTCAATATGGACTAGGTCCCGGGGTTTTTCTGCATTTGCGGTTTCCTCGTTAACAAAATTCTGGTGTCTGTTTTATTTCTTTTCCACATTATATTTTGTTATATAATTGAAATATCACAGGTTGTGCGTTGTTCAATCAATTAGAATATCCGACCTTTTTGGTTGTTGATTTAAATTGATTGACACTTGGATATTGGTCTTTGGTACCATCCAAGTTATCTCTCCAGTATTTGATAAAGACTCGCAGATTTCTATTTGCTTGAGTATATATCAAATCGAGAGATTGAGATATAAACTCTTTGATATACTTTTTATCTAGATTGAGTCTGACTGTCTAGTTGATTCTCTAGAAAGTATATTGGAGTTTCTCCATACAGATTTCTAGGCGAGATATTGGGTGTGGTTGTTGTACCCCCGCTTTTTCAATTGGTACCAGAGCAGGCAAACACGTTTAAGACCTCATAAGTCTGTGTTTGTAGCGATCTGATTATGAACGAGTCTATCTCTAATAACGTACATGTTCATAAATTACGAGATGTTTTTAAAATCTTGGATTTACCGGAGAGGACTGTCACATATAGGTCAGTATCTAAACATTCTCTTAATGTAAAACCTGTTGAATTCTGGGAAACACGCCTAGAAGAACAATTGGATGAACTTTCTGATGAAGGTGATTCAGATATTGATAGAGATGTTGATTAGGAAGTCTCTGAGTATGTGAAGGTTTTGAATTCGTTAGATAAGAAGAAGATGGCAACTTCTCATGTCACTCCTCTTCTGACTCATCTCTGTCGAGAAAACAATAAATTGAGAATATGTGACGCAGGTGTTTATGTTTCGAATCGTTCTAACGAATCGATCCTCAAGGATTTTGATGAAAAACTATGTATGAAGTCACTTGAATGTGATAATATTTATCAAAAGTATGTTTTGTTGGAAGAGAAACTTGCAGAATCTGAAGCAAGGATTAACTCCCAGCAAACAAGTTTTGACGACAGAGAAAGCGTTTATCTCGCTCGAGAAAATCGCCTTGAGGATGATTTAACTGTTGCTCTTGATAAAATCAAGATGTTGGAAGATGACTTGAAAAAGTTCAATACTAGTTCAAGCAAATTAACCACTATGCTAGGAGCAAGTAAAAATCATCGTGATACACGAGGATTGTGCTATAAGGAAATAGATGCTCCGAGTACTAGCAAAGAGGTAAAATTTGTCAAGGCTAGTGATGCTTCTCAACAAAAGGTTTCCACTGATGGAAAAAGTGAAATACCTTCATCGGCAGTTAAGGTTCGAAAGAGAAAAGTATATCAACCTCCAAAGTCAGCACACATGGATCGAGGTAAGAACATTCCTTATGTTTGTCACTATTGCAGAAATAAAGGTCACCCGGAAAGGAGATGTTGTTTCCGTATAAGGAATGAGAAACTTCATGATGTTCTTGTTTGGGAATCACAAGAAGTTGTGAAACCAAGATCATATGTTAAGACTAATCCCCTTAACACTACAGGTTGTAACTGTCCAACCTTTAGGCAAAGGAATCAGTGTTGTGATAAATCTAGATTTGCCTATAAACGTCATACAAATCCTTTTCACAATCGTAATGGTTATCAAAAGGATAACTTCGTAAAGACGAAGACAAGATCCGATGTTCCCAGTTGGAGAAATACTAACTTGCAAAAGAATAGTAAATCCAATCCTCTTTCGAGAAATCTTGAAGAGAGTAACGGGAAGAAGATTCTGGTTGTTTATAAATGCACTCATAAGTGGGTTCCAAAGAAAGTCAATGACACTTTGAGTGTGAAAAAGAATGATCTCCCAGAAAAATTCCATGACTATGGAGAAGGCATTATCCATGATGTTGGAACTTAAAGAGTTCTTTGGAAAGATGGATTTGGATGTGAAAGGTGCTAAAAGCGATCTCTTTCATGATAATCCAAAGGTCACTTGTGGTGAGCAAGACATTGTTCACCCCAACACAACTTGATTGTGTTGTAAGTGCATCCTCACCAAGGAATGTGCTGCTTTGTATACGGTGAGGAAAGCACGAGAATTGGGGCACACAGATTATGTTCGGTAAGGACGTAGAATTCAATTAGATTCTTCTAAAAAGGTATTTCTGTAAACTTGAGCAATATTAGTGTTTTTATTTTCCTAGAGTACTTACAATGATCCACGTACCTTTCTTATCGATCATTTCTACCTAACTTTATCAGTGTTTAAGGTTCTTAAATGTTTAGGTTTGAAAATAATAGTTCAGGATGTTTGGACTTCATGGTACACCTACCTGGTATGCATAACATCATTTAAAATCAAAATCCAGGGGTTTAAGTACGTAAACCCGTATGCATACTTGACGTCGATATTAGGTAAATTTGTTTTGGTCGTAACTTCCTCGTCCGAACTCGGAATGACCTCATTCTTTTTGCATTCTCTTCGTCTTTGAATTATATTCAGAATGGTGATGATAAATTCTAAATTTGAATGATCTGAGGTTGGTCTTTGTCCCGTATCTTGTTTTTGAGTAATTTGCTCCGTTTCGTCGTACTTGTTCTACTTCTGTTGGACTTGGGCACTTGGATTCTTGGAGTAATTCTCTTATAAGCTCATTTGTAGCTTTTACTAGAATAATGTTTGTGAATCACAAAGAAGAAAGTAAAGAATAGGCAGTAGTACGCATTGCTATGGGATTCTTGAACGTTCACAATCATCTTATATGAACTATGATGCATGGTCTTTAATAACTTTGTATGTTCTTCTTTGTTAAGAAAATATTTTTATACGCCGTTGGTAACCACTCTTGGTGTAAATCCGTGCGAAAAAGATTGATTCTACGTTCAAAGGGCAAAGATTATTTTTGCAGTATTAGTCTTTATTGGTTTTATATATTTGCAATTTGTTATGAGATATGTGTGTTTGCGTCCGTGAACTATGATTGTCCCATACCTTGTCAAAAGTTAAATCTTTTATATGTCGATATGCATGTATTGGTACAAGATCGATGAACTTTTGACAAACAAAAGTTAAGCCTATTATGTCAATTTTTTGATGGAAGATAGGTTAAAATATTTTGTTTACAAAAATTATGTCTATTATATGTCGTTATTCAAATAGTGATGAAAATAGAATGAATCTTTGTATATTCCGCAGTATTGATCTTTCCCTAATCCATATTTTATGTGAATACTGCAGAGCTCCATAAGGATTTCTTTTGTTGAGCATAAAACGATTGAGTTAATCATTCCTTCATGATTAACATAGTCGTAGCTCTGTAAGTTCTCTCATGTCGATCATGTTCAATTAAATAGATTACTTTTTGTGGTTAATTTGGTTGTGTATTCCGATTAGATTAATTATATGTTCTCTTGTGATTAATCTAATTGTGTATTATTGAGTCTCCATAAGTTCACTTATGTTGAGAATTTCCGGTTAAATTAATCATGGGTTCTCTTGTGGTTAATTTAATTGAGTTTTTTGGATTCAAATTTATACATGTATGTGATTTTTTATGTCCAAAGAAATCCTTCTTTTCTCTCGAAATTAAGGTCGCTCTTGTTGTTCTTTCGGGAATGTCATTTTATGGGGGAGAGTTCTTAATTGAACTTGTGCTTAATTGCCAAATCTTTGTGGGGAGTGCAGTTGTGGAATATTATAGGGTTTATCTTGTATCTTTATAAACTCCTTGATGAATGCATTTAGCTTCGGCTTTATGATTGCATCTAAATAAGATGATATATTTTTGCTTTCTTTTGGTCAAGAAATGTCTCTTTCGGAAATTTCATTAGGATCCCGTTCTTGTACCTCTGCCAATTTTATTGACAAAAAGGGGGAGAATTAATATGTAGTTCACACTACAAATACATATGGTTTTCGGATCATTATGTAAGGGGGAGTGGTTTCCATGTGAGATGGAGTATTGACTAATGGGGAGTGATACATATCACCATAGTATTGTTGTTGAAGTTGTGATACAATTGAACTTTGACGTTGTGCAATGATACTATGACACTGTATAACAATGATTGAGAACTATTGTTTTCTCATTGTTATAGCTACGGATTTTCAACAACGATGATGCTGAACTTACAACCTTTGGGATGATTGAGTACTTGGAAGTGACGAATATTTCGAGTAATGTTGAAGATTAGGCGTATGGAATAGGAGCTACAAAAGTTAATTTATTTATTTTTTGTATTCCATATGTATTGATAGTTTTGTCACTAAAATTGACAAAGGGGGAGATTGTTAGAGCATTGCTCGGTCGAACTCGCATGCGTTGCTATCTCAAGCATGTTTGTCAATGTTAGTGATCAAAACTATAAGTCTTGATTTCTAGTCTACTATAGCTAAGGTCTCAGACTAGGATAGAAAGTGTAGTTGAGCTCAAGAACTCTATGGAAATCATCATACAAGATGAAGGACTACTCAAGGAACCGGTGGATCTTCATCGACTAAAAGGTATGTGGAGACTTGAACTTATCTATCACTCAAAAGTATATTTATCTCCTATCTTGAGACAAAATTCGTTTTGCTATATAGACTTAGATTATACACATTTGCTATTTCGAGACGAGTTTATCTCGCCCATCTCTTTCTCGAAATATGTGTTGGTAAGCTTTCGCTTTAACCAAGTTCATCTTTACCTAGTGACGAAAGTCATGACAAGTTTCAATCACTTTGAAAATTGCTTACTTTAACAAAAAATAGTTTGTGAATAACAACTATAGAATATCAACGTCCTCTAAGAATGTTTCAATGATTCAAATGAGAGGTTAGATTATATAACCATTGGAGGATAAAAGCATTGTTGTGGAAACACACACACACGCACACACACACACACATATATATATATATATATATAATTCCTTATTCCTTGAATCGAAGTTTGCGAACTTTGTTGATCAAGAGAACCGGCATGGTGGCGTGAGCCAAGTCCGCGAACTGGCGGAAGTTCTCGTCCCGAAAATTTCTGCTGGAGTTTGTGAACTCCGTCCGGGAACTTAAGTCTGTGAACCCAGTCCGCGAACTTGAGTAGGTTAAATCTAAAAATGATGTATGTGAATGATTGGATCCGGAGATACCTATTTATAATAACCGCAATCGCACGGTGTCTAACTAGTAGACAGAGGCAAGTACGGGTCGAACCCACAGGGAGCGGTGGAAATACTGATAATCAATATATCTAATCAGGAACAGAAAGAATATTTTTGGATTTTTAGAATTTAAAATGAAATAATAAAATTAAAGTAAACTAATAAAATGAATATAAAGGAAAAGTCGGTAACCAGGGTTTCATGATATCCACAACTATCTTTATTTAATTCCTGAAATGAAAAATAATGCATGAATTATTTATCGTTCGTTCTATCGACATCACCTATTATATGTATTAGAGTCGCAAATACCACTGGGACGCCCTAAGCATGGCACATCAAAAGATTAAACTGAAGCATGCACCATCAAATTGCATTAGCGAGAAATTTATACGAAACTAAATATAGGTTCACAAATTCTATATGGCTTTTCTAAGCATAACCCATCAAAGTAATTAACCAAGCATGGATCATCAAATAATAAGACAAATATATTTGTAAAAATATCAATTACGCACATAGGTTTTAAAAACCGGTGAAGCAACAACTCATTTCATCATTAAATCAATATATAAAATCATGGAATTAATTTATTCAAATCATAATAGTATTTCGCTAAATATTATTCGATTGGAAATAGCCTAATACTCTTAAGTAGTTTCAACATAAACCCTAGTTACAAGATTTAGCTGGATATGGCTTTCTCAAAAGCCATAGATTAATCAAAGAGAATCACTAGCAAATCAAAATGAAAACAAAATCACAAAAATCGCAAACCCTTCTTTCACTTTTTCTCCTCCTCTCCTTTAAGGTTTTCGGCTCTGTAGCCGCAACCTCTCCAGATCTTCATATACGACCAAACTTCAGACCAATTTTGGTAAACTACAGCACCAATTCTGTCCATCCAGCACCAACTTCTTCATCACCGATTATCAATTGCACCCAGTTCAACCACCTTCGCAGCAAAGTGAAACCAGCCATATTCCCAAGCCATTCTTCGTTGTTGACTGCCCATACCTCAACCAATCCATCTCCATTGCGTCTTCAAACCTGTCGCAACAGCAGCTCCATGCGAGTCCAACACAGCCAACACAGAGTTTATCTCCACCAGCCGTAACCCATTGCAGTCGCTTCCTCTAGCTAACAAACTTGTCAGTCGAGTCTTCCCAACTCCAGCTGACATACTTACCTGAGTCTCCTTGTTGCTGCTCCATTTCTCAATCGAGACTTGAGAGAATTCACAATACTGACTCATTATCCACCCCAAATTAACCATAAACTCTCAATATTGCCCTCTAGTCTTCTGCACTCTGCAATTCACGACCAACTTCTAGAGATTAAACGAACCAAAACTGACGGCAACAGCTCCATTGTTTATCGACCAGGATATACACCTTCCCTATTTACGTCTGCGTGGCTTTACTCTTTCGAGTTTCTTTGTGAACTTACGAACATAGGATATTAGAAATGTGGTGGAGGGGCTGCCACGTATCACTTATCTCTTCTCAATTCTTCATCTCCTCATCTCGCTGAAACACGTCCCACTAATTTTCTTTAACACTAGGGGACTCCACGTATTACACTAGTTAACAAACACAATTCTTTGTTTCCCTTCCCTTGTATGTGTGCTGGCGTGATAGTGGTGCGACTGCCAAACAAGGTAGCCAAATAATTAAGCTCGCTCCCATTTTGGTATGTTTGTGGCAAATGCTAAATGGCTTGTACTTTAGCCGTTTTTCCTTCCGGTGATCGGATTTGCTCGTATTTCCTGTAAATAGCTCAAAACGGTGTTATTAGCCAAATATCGAGTCCTAGCTAATACAAATACGGGTATAAAACGTAGCACATATGTGCTTATCAACACCCCCACACTTATATTTTGCTAGTCCTCGAGCAAAACAAAGAACTGACCCGCTACACAGCTGGTCATAGCATAAGAAAGAGTTAGACCCTCTACACAGCTGGTCAAAAAATGAAAATTTGAAATACCATACCAGGACCCGGTACACAGCTGTTCATAGAAAATACCATAGAAAAGACCCGCTACACAGCTGATCATAACCAAAACAATCAAAAATTTTTTTTTTTTTGCTTTTTTAGACCTGCTACACAACTGGTCATCTTTTTTTTTTTTTTTAACTAACGAAAATGCCACTCCTCCACACTTAAACATTACATTGTCCTCAATGTAATTGAGTCATCCAACGTAGAAATTAAGATGAGAAATTCAAGCAAACAGATAAAAGATGGAAGAAGAAAAACAAATCTGATGGGTTGACTCCCATGAAGCAAAATCTTTGTATCCCTGCTTGCGCACATAAAGAACCTCAAACAAGGTGAGGTTGCACCAAAGTAAGCAGCAAAGCATATATATAAAGTCTGAAAAGTTGGGGATCAATCCAACGAATCAGGTCATCTGCGAATATGAACCTGCAAACACTATTAACCTCCAAAAAGATGTGTAAATCCATTCCCAATAGAAAACAATCCTTAGTCGAGATAAATAAATCACTCACATGGACAACAAACATAGAATGTATCTTATTTTCTATTCGGGAAGCACACTCTATATCAGGTTCTAAATCAGCTGAAATACATCCGGTCGACACATTTTCTTCACTAGAAATCATAGGAAGCAATGTATTGACAATGCAAAAAGGTACCGGATTATCAAACTCAACACAATGGTTTAAACTTGTATATAATGGTTCAAGTTTGTCAAAATCTGCAACTCCTAAATCCGGTTCTAAGTCCGCGGAAATAACTTTCGTTGTTGAGTTACCTTGATTATCTATTGGAGGTCGCAATGCATTGATAATATCAATAATCATAGGGTCATCGGAATCAGAAAAGTGGGCTAAACAAACAGATAAAGTCTCAAAATCATTGACACAAGTTATCTGACCAATATCAATATGTTCAACATTCATATCAGCATTCAGAAAATCACTAGATGGATCAGAATAACAAGAGCACAATGGAGCAACAATATCATGAATAATCACCTCATCGCTATCTGCAACTAAGTGACTGATAGGAAACTCATTATTTGAATGATTAGAAAATATCTCATTACGCACGTCTACTGTCTCTAAGTCATCATACTCAACAATAGTATCTTTTTTATAAATATGTTCTTCTAAATCATCATTATCTGAATAAATGGCATCTCTAACACAACTCTCGTCCTTTTGAATAGAAAAATAGTCAACTAAATGATCATGAGTTGGGTAAGATACAATAGATTCAGATATTATATCGGTATCAAAATTCCTAAAATCACTTCTAGTGTCAAGTTCATTTTTACCCTCATGGTATTGGGGTTGATACTCATCTGAATAACCACCCATAGCGAAATTACGTGGATTCCAAGTTCCATACCTGAGACGATTATAAGCAAGAACTTCCTTATACCGTGACCCATACATGTATTCCCCAAGCATCATAGACGATGTCTCGCGCAAAGCACTCATCATTCTCAAAAAGGCTCCTGAAATAAAATTTTGAAGCACAAAACAAGTCAAAAGGAAAAAGAAATCCTAAAAAATAAAAATACTGTACAAAAAATTAAAATAAATAAACGCCTAACTATTTACAAAATCAACAATACTAATTACAATATTCCACAAACGCTCCCCGGCAGCGGCGCCAAAAATTGATAGGATCCGGAGATACCTATTTATAATAACCGGAATCGCACGGTGTCTAACTAGTAGATAGAGGCAAGTACGAGTCGAACCCACATGGAGCGGTGAAAATACTGATAATCTATATATCTAATCAGGAACAAAAAGAATATTTTTGGATTTTTAGAATTTGAAATGAAATAATAAAATTAAAGTAAACTAATAAAATGAATATAAAGGAAAAGTCGGTAACCAAGGTTTCATGATATCCACCACTATCTCTATTTAATTCCTGAAATGGAACATAATCCATGAATTATTTATCGTTCGTTCTATCGACATCACCTATTATATGTATTAGAGTCACAAATACCACTGGGACGCCCTAAGCATGGCACATCAAAAGATTAAACTGAAGCATGCACCATCAAATTGCATTAGCGAGAAAGTTATACGAAACTAAATATAGGTTCACAAATTCTATATGGCTTTTCTAAGCATAACCCATCAAAGTAATTAACCAAGCATGGATCATCAAATAATAAGACAAACATATTTGTAAAACTATCAATTACGCACATAGGTTTTAAAAACCGGTGAAGCAACAACTCATTTCATCATTAAATCAATATATAAAATCATGGAATTAATTTATTCAAATCATAATAGTCTTTTGCTAAATATTATTCGATTGGAAATAGCCTAATACTCTTAAGTGGTTTCAACATAAACCCTAGTTACAAGATTTAGCTAGATATGGCTTTCTCAGAAGCCATAGATTAATCAAAGAGAATCACTAGCAAATCAAAATGAAAACGAAATCAAAAAAATCGCAAACCCTTCTTTCACTTTTTCGCCTCCTCTCCTTTAAGGTTTTCGGCTCTGTAGCCGCAACCTCTCCAGATCTTCATATACGACCAAACTTCATACCAATTTTGGTAAACCAGAACACCAATTCTGTCCATCCAGCACCAACTTCTTCATCACCGATTATCAATTGCACCCAGTTCAACCACCTTTGCAGCAAAGTGAAACCAGCCATATTCCCAAGCCATTCTTCGCTGTTGACTTCCCATACCTCAGCCAATCCATATCCATTGCGTCTTCAAACCTGTCGCAACATCAGCTCCATGCGAGTCCAACACAGCCAGCACAGAGTTTATCTCCACCAGCCGCAACCCATTGCAGTCGCTTCCTCTAGCTAACAAACTCGTCAGTCGAGTCTTCCCAACTCCAGCTGACATACTTACCTGAGTCTCCTTGTTGCTGCTCCATTTCTCAATCGATACTTGAGAGAATTCACAATACTGACTCATTATCCACCCCAAATTAACCATAAACTCTCAACATTGCTCTCTAGTCTTCTGCACTCTGCAATTCACGAACAACTTCTAGAGATGAAACGAACCAAAACTGACGGCAACAGCTCCATTGTTTATTGACCAGGATATACACCTTCCCTATTTACGTCTGCGTGGCTTTACTCTTTCGAGTTTCTTTGTGAACTTACGAACATAGGATATTAGAAATGTGGTGGAGGGGCTGCCACGTATCACTTATCTCTTCTCAATTCTTCATCTCCTCATCTCGCTGAAACACGTCCCACTAATTTTCTTTAACACTAGGGGACTCCACGTATTGCACTAGTTAACAAACACAATTCTTTGTTTCCCTTCCCTTGTATGTGTGCTGGCGTGATAGTGGTGCGACTGCCAAACAAGGTAGCCAAATAATTAAGCTCGCTCCCATTTTGGTATGTTTGTGGCAAATGCTAAATGGCTTGTACTTTAGCCGTTTTTCCTTCCGGTGATCGGATTTGCTCGTATTTCCTGTAAATAGCTCAAAACGGTGTTATTAGCCAAATATCGAGTCCTAGCTAATACAAATACGGGTATAAAACGTAGCACATATGTGCTTATCAACACCCCCACACTTATATTTTGCTAGTCCTCGAGCAAAACAAAGAACTGACCCGCTACACAGCTGGTCATAGCATAAGAAAGAGTTAGACCCTCTACACAGCTGGTCAAAAAATGAAAATTTGAAATACCATACCAGGACCCGGTACACAGCTGTTCATAGAAAATACCATAGAAAAGACCCGCTACACAGCTGATCATAACCAAAACAATCAAAAATTTTTTTTTTTTTGCTTTTTTAGACCTGCTACACAACTGGTCATCTTTTTTTTTTTTTTTAACTAACGAAAATGCCACTCCTCCACACTTAAACATTACATTGTCCTCAATGTAATTGAGTCATCCAACGTAGAAATTAAGATGAGAAATTCAAGCAAACAGATAAAAGATGGAAGAAGAAAAACAAATCTGATGGGTTGACTCCCATGAAGCAAAATCTTTGTATCCCTGCTTGCGCACATAAAGAACCTCAAACAAGGTGAGGTTGCACCAAAGTAAGCAGCAAAGCATATATATAAAGTCTGAAAAGTTGGGGATCAATCCAACGAATCAGGTCATCTGCGAATATGAACCTGCAAACACTATTAACCTCCAAAAAGATGTGTAAATCCATTCCCAATAGAAAACAATCCTTAGTCGAGATAAATAAATCACTCACATGGACAACAAACATAGAATGTATCTTATTTTCTATTCGGGAAGCACACTCTATATCAGGTTCTAAATCAGCTGAAATACATCCGGTCGACACATTTTCTTCACTAGAAATCATAGGAAGCAATGTATTGACAATGCAAAAAGGTACCGGATTATCAAACTCAACACAATGGTTTAAACTTGTATATAATGGTTCAAGTTTGTCAAAATCTGCAACTCCTAAATCCGGTTCTAAGTCCGCGGAAATAACTTTCGTTGTTGAGTTACCTTGATTATCTATTGGAGGTCGCAATGCATTGATAATATCAATAATCATAGGGTCATCGGAATCAGAAAAGTGGGCTAAACAAACAGATAAAGTCTCAAAATCATTGACACAAGTTATCTGACCAATATCAATATGTTCAACATTCATATCAGCATTCAGAAAATCACTAGATGGATCAGAATAACAAGAGCACAATGGAGCAACAATATCATGAATAATCACCTCATCGCTATCTGCAACTAAGTGACTGATAGGAAACTCATTATTTGAATGATTAGAAAATATCTCATTACGCACGTCTACTGTCTCTAAGTCATCATACTCAACAATAGTATCTTTTTTATAAATATGTTCTTCTAAATCATCATTATCTGAATAAATGGCATCTCTAACACAACTCTCGTCCTTTTGAATAGAAAAATAGTCAACTAAATGATCATGAGTTGGGTAAGATACAATAGATTCAGATATTATATCGGTATCAAAATTCCTAAAATCACTTCTAGTGTCAAGTTCATTTTTACCCTCATGGTATTGGGGTTGATACTCATCTGAATAACCACCCATAGCGAAATTACGTGGATTCCAAGTTCCATACCTGAGACGATTATAAGCAAGAACTTCCTTATACCGTGACCCATACATGTATTCCCCAAGCATCATAGACGATGTCTCGCGCAAAGCACTCATCATTCTCAAAAAGGCTCCTGAAATAAAATTTTGAAGCACAAAACAAGTCAAAAGGAAAAAGAAATCCTAAAAAATAAAAATACTGTACAAAAAATTAAAATAAATAAACGCCTAACTATTTACAAAATCAACAATACTAATTACAATATTCCACAAACGCTCCCCGGCAGCGGCGCCAAAAATTGATAGGATCCGGAGATACCTATTTATAATAACCGGAATCGCACGGTGTCTAACTAGTAGATAGAGGCAAGTACGAGTCGAACCCACATGGAGCGGTGAAAATACTGATAATCTATATATCTAATCAGGAACAAAAAGAATATTTTTGGATTTTTAGAATTTGAAATGAAATAATAAAATTAAAGTAAACTAATAAAATGAATATAAAGGAAAAGTCGGTAACCAAGGTTTCATGATATCCACCACTATCTCTATTTAATTCCTGAAATGGAACATAATCCATGAATTATTTATCGTTCGTTCTATCGACATCACCTATTATATATATTAGAGTCACAAATACCACTGGGACGCCCTAAGCATGGCACATCAAAAGATTAAACTGAAGCATGCACCATCAAATTGCATTAGCGAGAAAGTTATACGAAACTAAATATAGGTTCACAAATTCTATATGGCTTTTCTAAGCATAACCCATCAAAGTAATTAACCAAGCATGGATCATCAAATAATAAGACAAACATATTTGTAAAACTATCAATTACGCACATAGGTTTTAAAAACCGGTGAAGCAACAACTCATTTCATCATTAAATCAATATATAAAATCATGGAATTAATTTATTCAAATCATAATAGTCTTTTGCTAAATATTATTCGATTGGAAATAGCCTAATACTCTTAAGTGGTTTCAACATAAACCCTAGTTACAAGATTTAGCTAGATATGGCTTTCTCAAAAGCCATAGATTAATCAAAGAGAATCACTAGCAAATCAAAATGAAAACGAAATCAAAAAAATCGCAAACCCTTCTTTCACTTTTTTGCATCCTCTCCTTTAAGGTTTTCGGCTCTGTAGCCGCAACCTCTCCAGATCTTCATATACGACCAAACTTCATACCAATTTTGGTAAACCAGAACACCAATTCTGTCCATCCAGCACCAACTTGTTCATCACCGATTATCAATTGCACCCAGTTCAACCACCTTCGCAGCAAAGTGAAACCAGCCATATTCCCAAGCCATTCTTCGCTGTTGACTGCCCATACCTCAGCCAATCCATATCCATTGCGTCTTCAAACCTGTCGCAACAGCAGCTCCATGCGAGTCCAACACAGCCAGCACAGAGTTTATCTCCACCAGCCGCAACCCATTGCAGTCGCTTCCTCTAGCTAAAAAACTCGTCAGTCGAGTCTTCCCAACTCCAGCTGACATACTTACCTGAGTCTCCTTGTTGCTGCTCCATTTCTCAATCGATACTTGAGAGAATTCACAATACTGACTCATTATCCACCCCAAATTAACCATAAACTCTCAACATTGCTCTCTAGTCTTCTGCACTCTGCAATTCACGAACAACTTCTAGAGATGAAACGAACCAAAACTGACGGCAACAGCTCCATTGTTTATTGACCAGGATATACACCTTCCCTATTTACGTCTGCGTGGCTTTACTCTTTCGAGTTTCTTTGTGAACTTACGAACATAGGATATTAGAAATGTGGTGGAGGGGCTGCCACGTATCACTTATCTCTTCTCAATTCTTCATCTCCTCATCTCGCTGAAACACGTCCCACTAATTTTCTTTAACACTAGGGGACTCCACGTATTGCACTAGTTAACAAACACAATTCTTTGTTTCCCTTCCCTTGTATGTGTGCTGGCGTGATAGTGGTGCGACTGCCAAACAAGGTAGCCAAATAATTAAGCTCGCTCCCATTTTGGTATGTTTGTGGCAAATGCTAAATGGCTTGTACTTTAGCCGTTTTTCCTTCCGGTGATCGGATTTGCTCGTATTTCCTGTAAATAGCTCAAAACGGTGTTATTAGCCAAATATCGAGTCCTAGCTAATACAAATACGGGTATAAAACGTAGCACATATGTGCTTATCAGTGAAATTGTTCGTATATAAACTAAAGAATGCAAATTGCAAACCGTGGCTATATAGTTCATGAACCGATTCGAGTGAATCAAATTGTTTTTGCTTCACTTGTGTCTTATGTAGTCACAAAAGATTTCCTTGCAATTGAAAAACTCTCTAACTAGTTCATTTGAATCACTAGAACTAGTTATGGTGAAGAAGAATATGGTTGATATGAAAGTGATCATATGGCTAACCATTTGGTTGACTATTGTTGAACCAACAAATATACAAGTTTGGGTACGGTTACACAAGCCTAGAAACGTGCATTTCATTTGTGTGTAACAAGCTAGTTTTCGATCTAACGGTTGAAATATATTAGCTTGAATCTAAATCAGGTTTTCATCTAACGGTGAATATTGAATGCTTTGTTACCAAGCTAACATTGATTGCAAACCCTGATTTGAAAGACTATATAAGGGAGAACTCTGGCAACTGGGAAACCTAATCCCCACACCTTCTGTGTGATACTAGTTGTTCTAAGCTAGATTCGATTCTCCTTTACCTTGATTTCTTCTTTTAAACCAGGTTAACGACTTAAAGACTTCATTGGGATCGTGAAGCCAGACCGATACTACTTTCTCGTAGTTGTATGATCTGATCTTGTTGTTTCTATCATACAAGTACAATTGTAATAATTGTATTGAGATTGATATCTCTGATAGGTAAGATATGAAAGTAATCACAAAACCTTCGTCTCATCGTTTGTGATTCCATAATATCTTTTTTCGCTGCGTCGATTAAGATTATTGAGAGGTGATTGATAATACTAGGCTGTTCTTCGGGAATATAAGTCTGGTTTATCAATTGGTTCCTGTTCACCTTGATTTATAAAACGGAACAAAACTTGTAGGTATATTCGTGGGAGACGGATTTATCTATTACCGTAGACTTTTCTGTGTGATACAAATTTGTTTATTAAAGTCTTCGACTTTGGGTCGTAGCAACTCTTAGTTGTGGGTGAGATCAGATAAGGGAATCAAGTGTGTAGTATCCTGCTGGGATCAGAGACGTATGGGCATAATTGTACCTTGGTTTAGTGTGAGATTGATTGGGGTTCAACTACAGTCCAGACCGAAGTTAATTTGGAGTAGGCTAGTGTCTGTAGCGGCTTAATACAGTGTGTGTTCAATCTGGACTAGGTCCCGGGGTTTTTCTGCTTTTGCGGTTTCCTCGTTAACAAAATTCTGGTGTCTGTGTTATTTCTTTTCCGTATTATATTTTGTTATATAACTGAAATATCACAGGTTGTGCGTTGTTCAATCAATTAGAATATCTGACCTTTTTGGTTATTGATTTAAATTGATTGACACTTGGATATTGGTCTTTGGTACCATCCAAGTTATCTCTATAGTATTTGATAAAGACTCACAGATTTCTATTTGCTTGAGTATATATTAAATCGAGAGATTGAGATATAAACTCTTTGATATAATTTTTATCTAGATTGAGTCTGACTGTCTAGTTGATTCTCTAGAAAGTATATTGGAGTTTGTCCATATAGATTGCTAAGCAAAATATTGGGTGTGGTTGTAATACCCCCGCTTTTTCAGTATCTCAATAATATCCTCTTGGCAGATTTTGTTTGGTCTCTAAAAGACACAATCATAGCCTAGAACACATCAAACATGTTAAAATACTCATACAATTAACTATTCTCAAAACAGGGAAGCACAGCTCATATAAACCTGCAGCTAGGTTTCAGGATTATGCACACATAACTGATATGTTATACTGATCAGACTAACAACAAAGCGTAAATAAGGGATGTTAATCTTATATGAATTCCATTCAGTTTCAGGGATGAAAACACACAGATACAGGTTCTGCCGAGATTAAGAAGCGCTTAGTGAAATAACAAATTCAACAAGTAGATATGTTGTTCAGTCTTAACAGAATCATGCTCATGGATATCTTAAATTGTAAGTGAAATTGATGCTCAGTAAGGCAGATAATGTATCAGACTATCATGATTTATCATTCACACAAATATAAGTATAATGAGGTTCGAGAATGACACCAACCGGTTTTAGCCACAATAAAAACTGGATTCTGCTCATTTTTCTCCTTTTCTTTGACTCGCGCAACAGTGTTACGAGCACCTGGATACTCAAGGTGGATGTCAGTACTCAAAAATGTGTATGAAAACACAGAACAATGACAGAAGCATAGTGCAGATGGCTCATAAACTAGAATGCACTGAACAGGACGAAGACAATTACAACAATTTTTTTTTTAAGATAAAGGTGAATTACAATACAAGTAATTGAACTAGTATTTACAGGGATATGATGATTACACTACTACAAGGTTATGTGAATGGGCATTGAACACGTAATACAGTTACAAACACAAATGAGACGCAAGAATGCGAAGAAACTGAAAAGACAATGCAAAGATGCAGTTATAAATCTAAAACTAACACATGGTTGCAAATTATAAACAAATGGATGTTGTCTGCTTATCTTACAGATGCAATATGAATATACAGGGTGATAGATGCTTTTTAAACTATAAATACAGACACAAATGCACAAACTAAGCTACAGGATAGGATGCAAGTTATATGATGATGTGGTGACTGAAAAATCAAACCTACAACTAATACTTATACTGAGATGCAGATTTGAATGCAAATGGTTGAAGTTTAAAAACTACAGTTAGAAGTGATGCAAGGTATATATGCAAATGGATTAACTAAGTTATGATGTAGCAACAGATGATAGTGAACTATTAAACTGAAGAACACAGCAGAAGATTTAATATGCTAAACAAAATGCAGTACTAAGATGATTTTTCTATGACATTGATGCTGGAATAAATAAATGGAGTGCAAGTTAAAAGAAAACTATACTAACTACTCCAGCTAATATGCTATAAAACAAGTTATAGCTATAATTGCAGAAAAACAAAAGAAAATCTAACACATATATATACAAACAGTAAACTAAAAATCAGTAAAGTAAAGAAGAAACCTCAGCTACACCGCTACCGAATCCCCGACAGCGGCGCCAAAAACTTGATAGGTCTATAAATAGTACCTACGATGACTGCAAGTGCACAGTGCCTTATTGTGTATAGTGCAAATACAGGTCGATCCTCAGGGACATGGTGGGTGTAGAATGGATTCCAAAGTCTCACTACAACTGATTTCAAACTAATAAGTAACCAAAAGGGGTTGTTTTGTGTGTCGATACGACAAATTTGTTTGGTAGTAACTGAAATATTAAAGCCAAATGTAAGGTAAGATGGAAGAACATATTGTAAACAATTATATGAGAGGCACTAGGGTGGTTGAATCCACCTCCTAATCCTATGCTAAGGTAATACTTACTCAAGTTATGTTCTTGTTCCTTTCAGGAAAGACTATAATGGATGATTTATTAGTTAATCTCACTAAATTACCCCTAGTATAAGCTGTCTTCTTACAGTACAACTGATCACATGCTCATTTGGTCAATTAGCTAACTAATCATTCATATATCCATTAAGCATTGATCTTCTTCCAGAGAGGTCTCAAATGGGTGACTTATCAACCAATATCACTAACTCACCCCTAGTATTAACTGTCTTCTTACAGTACAACTAATCACAGGCTAATTCGATCAACCAGCTAACAAATCATTCATATATCCATTAAGCACAACAAGAATAATAACAGGAACATGAATTAACTTAACATATGATTAAGGGTTTCATCTAAACCCTATCAAATAAAATTACAACATACTGAAGATGATTAAAACACAATTTATATTCTGAAAACTAGCAATTGATCCAACTAAATTCGGATAATTTTTTACAGAGAAGAAGACTTTATTTATACACAAAAACTCCTCGATTCTTTTTCAATTCGGTAATTAATGAAAATCCACTCACCACAACGCGTTTTCCCTCTTCAATTCATCTCTGCAAACCTACTCTTCCAGCTGTTGATCAAGACAACCCTAATTCTATCTCTCTCAAACCTAGATTCTAGGTTTACTGTTCTTCATAAGGAGACAAGGTTGGGAGAGAAATAGAATTAGGAGTTAATTGTGGCGTTAATGATGGTAAAGTTGTGCTCAGAGAGATGGTACAGAGAAGATGGAGTTTAATGGAAGAGATGAAGGTGATGCCGGTTCTGCAAGAGGAGTAATGAGAAATGAAGATTCTGCTCAATAGGGAAAACAGATATGAGACTAGAGTGTGAGCCAGTTGTATCAAAACTTGATGTACCGAAGGAGCTGTTGGATGAAAGGCAGATGCAACTGACTTGAGGGTTCGGGTTTGGATCTTGGGTTTGGGTTTTTGGATCTACCAAGCCCACGACTCGGTTTAGGTTTTGCAAGCGACTTGCAGAGCGAGTGCAAATGGATTGTGAAAGGTATGCAAGCGGATTGCGGCTGTTCTTCACGCGATATTCCTTCGCGCTTCACGGCTTTCTCACGGGAGCTTTGTGTTGTCTCTCTTCCGTAGTCGCTAGCCACCATTCTTCTACTCTTTTGGCTTATCAATTCATTCAAGCTTTATTTAGTACCTAAAAACATAGAGTTAATTAGTAAAAGTATTTATTCTTTGGGATAATATATGATTTTAAAGAACAAAAGATGAGTTAAATGCCAATAAAAAGGTATAGAAATATGCACTATTTGGCACTCATCATGGTGGTGAACTAAATAGATGTTACGATTTGGGGATTGTTAAGATTTTTTTATTGAGATTAATTTTTAGGGTTGTTATGTAGAGGACGATAATAATTATATTTTTATGTTGCTGGGGTTGCAATTTCTCTAGGATTGACCTGTATATTATCAAGAACACATGTTGTATCATAAAGGAGACAACAGAAACAACAAGGTATTAATTCTAGTGTTAGTACTCATCCTAGCACATCGATTATTTCCTACTAATTCTGGTTGTTTTTGTTTGCAGCAGTAATGGTGGTGGCATGTATTATTGTTACTGTAGTAGTCTGTGTTTGAAGCAGTGGGGTTGGTAGTGGGATGTTGCAGTGGGGGTAGAGGTAGTTGTTTTCTTATGTGAACGTATATAGACGGTCGACATGTTATTTACATGTATATAACATTGCATATGTATTTAAATCTTGAAATCTTGTTCCACAATATCTTTGGGTAGTTTTATCACAATGTTTTTAGGAATTAGTGTATCGCAATGTTTAGGTTTTGCATCTGTACTAGCTTGAATAAGCTTCTACTATGTAAATCATCCTTTATATGTGATATCTAGATAATATTAGAGAAATCATCTCACTTGTTGTTGGTGTTACCTAATGATGTGACTTTTGTTAGGGAATAATTACATTGTGTATTTTCTGTTAATTATTATGTGTTATGAAGGATGTAACTTATAACTCATGTCTATGATGGATTACGATGGGTGCTAGTCCTTGACTGCCTGTGTGATTGGCCGTAATAAAAATTATTGAAGTTCTGCAAGTTTTGAATATTTATTCTTATTGAGCACTATGAGAGAGTGAGGAAAATACAATTTGGTTGCTCTGTTAGTCCGCTTTCCATCTGGAAAAAGACCTTTCTGGCACTGGTTCAACACATCACACATACTCTCTCTCCCGATGTTAATATCATTATGGAGTGGACACCTCTCTCGTTGTTTAGCGAGTATCTTTCTCTCTCAATATCTCTAACCTGTTGTTGAGCAGATATGTTAGTCGACGTTTTTCTCTTGCACTTCTAATTTCTTGGCAATAGGAGGGGAAACTTTACGTCCTCATAGCTCTTTGGATTCCTGGGACTAGTTAGAGTTTGGAGTAAAGCTTTTGTGGGTACACCTTTGGTAAACCCTCCCGAGACTATAACTCATCTACTAGGACCACCTAAGAGTTCAAAGGATTGTTGCACATGCTAAGTGTAATCGCAATGCCTGCGACAGTGAGTTGGGATTTGTATTTTATTTTTAGGAATAATTTAGTTAGTTTTGCTCGAGACTAGAAAAATATAGGTTTTGGGGGATTTTAGAGTTTCTGAAAATTGATGCAAATAAAATCTCCAACATTTAGAGTCATATAATATTCTTTTAGCTGAAGTTCACACACTGTTTCTCACCCAAAATATGAAAATTAGAGTTGCTAGAGGATTTGAAAGTCTAGAGATGCAATAGAGAATTCTGGAGAGACAATTGAGAATTTGACATTCATGAGAGACAATTAACCTTCGAGAGAGTAATCGTGATACGTGACATCCATGCTGGAGAGATAATTATGTGACAAGGAAATGCTAGAAAAATAAAGCTGACCTCATTATCAATAGAAATTCATCATCATCAATAAGCGGAGGAACATAAATTAATAAAGAAGTTGAAGATGTTCAAGATTTACAAGCAACAAAAACTAGAAGATGAGAATTTTTGAAGAATTTAGTACCAAGACGATACAAATTTTTGAAGAATCAAGTGCTAAAGTCCTTCTCCGTGGGCAAGTAAAATTTCATATTTTGTTTTAGTTTTTCATTCTTGTAAAATAAAAAATCAATCAAAAAAAAATCGTGTAATTGTTTCTTTAGTTGAAGCCATGGAGATTAAGAAATTCATTAAGAAGATCCCGGGAAAGGAATTCAGAAAAATTATTGAAGTTCTACAAGTTTCAAAGATTTACATCAAGAGTTGAATCCGAAAACGGAGTTGTTACTATTGAGCAGTATGAGAGTCTAGGAGAAATACATTTTGGTTTATCTGTTAGTCTGCTTTCCATCTAGCACAAGACACCTTTCTAGCACTAGTTCAACACATCAAACATACTCTCTCTCTCTTGCGCTGTTAATACCATTGTGGAGTGTACATCTCTCTCGTTGTTTAGTGGGTATCTCTCTCTCTCCTGCTTTTGGACAGATCTTTCCTGCTGTTGAGCAGATATGCTGGTAGACTTCTCTTGCACTTCTAATTTCTTGGCAATAGGAGGAGAAACTTTTTTTCCTCACAACTCTTTGGATACTTGTGACTAGTTAGAGTTCGGGGGTAAAGGTTTTGCGGGTACACCTCCGATAAGCCCTCCCTAAACTATAACTCAGCCACTAGGGGCATCTAGGGGCTTATAGACTTGTTGCACATGTTAAGTGCGATCATGATGCCTGCGCCAGTGAGTTAGGATTTTTATTTTATTTTTAGCCATCATTTAGTTAGTTTTTCTCGGGACTAGCAAAATAAAGGTTTGGGAGTATTTGATGGGCACTTAATTCATACGTTTTTACCGGTATAGTTATATTTTCTAGTCACCATTGCTGTACTAATTTGATTATTTTATTACTTTAATATGTGGTATGCGTAAAAACCAAATAATTGAAAAACACGGTAAAGTGGGCATATCTACTTAACATCACCTCTTGATATTTGAAGCACTCATTGCAGCTTACCAAAGCTCCTCTTAACATAGCTCTGGTATGATGGACATTCAAGGTCGTCGGTGATGTCAAGGCGACATTACTAGATGACACCGTTATTCTATGGAGTGGGAGGATTTAAGTTCGAAAGAAACTACTGTCCAATTGAGTCATGCTAAATAAATTGGATATGTGAGACACAAGGTTATTTTAAGAATCTGATTATTGGGGCTGCAAATTCTATGGGATTTGGGAGCTTCATATGATACTAGTATCCTAAAATTAGTTAGGGGGAGACCTAATTAATGTTAAAAATCAGTATTAGAGCATAACTCGGTTGAAATTACCAAGCGTTGGTATGTTAAGTTTGGTTGTCATATTTTAGTATCAAAACTCATCTAGAGTCACTTGATTAAATACTAGAGTCAACTTCGTTTAGGTTAGACTATAAAGTCTAGGAATGTTGAGACATACAAGTATTATTCTGAAGACCTGAAGAATGTGAAGAAGTAACGAACTACAACGGCGACATCATCTTTCCACTTGAGGTTAGTAATATTGAATTGAATTATTTCATTCCTAACGTATCTTTCAAGTTATGTTATATTGAAAACATAATTGCGAAGCTGTATATATGATAAGCACATAAGTGCTACATTTTATACCCATATTTATAATAATTAGGACTCGATATTTTAGCTAATAATCCTATTTTAGTGGTTTTGTAGAAAGTACATGTGAATTTGATCATCTTGGAAATAAACACTTAAGTTACAGCTTAATTAGCCAAAATTCAGTGTCATGGCACCAAATGAAATAGAGCTTAATCAAAGTCAGCTTCTGGGTGGGTGTTAGCCGCACCACTTTCCTAATCCCACACAGCCAACACATCTTTACTATTATAAAGCAAAGAGGTCATTTAAGGCTTTTTTGCCGAAATGTCCACGCACACAAAAAACAAATGAATATAATTTGAGGGTAAGTATGTCAAACTCTATCTGTGGGGACAAGGAGCGCGTCTTAACTCAGCTAGAACTTTCGAGAACCGAGAATGACATATTTTCTTTTTTTATGGTAAATAAACTAAGAACAGATTCAAAATTCAAAATTGAACCCCTTTCTCTCTCAAATCTTGAACTCAATAACTGGGTCTGTTTTGCTCTTTCTCCCGTTCTACATAAATCTTCACATTAAAGTTTCAAATCTCTATTACATTCTAATTACTGCTCATTTTCTTTAGGATTAGGAATTTTATGTGTGGTTGAGGTTTTCTTTTTGTTTAAAAACTCTTTAATTCATGTTGTTATCTACTAATGTTTTTTTTGCTTTGATTCTGTAGGTGAGATGAAATTAATTCGAAGACGGGGATTTACTAATTTCATCTGATTTGATTTAGGGTTTTAAGGAATTGATTTCAAACAGGTAATTATTTTTGTTCTTTTTTTCTTCTCTATATTTTTAGAAACACCTAATTGTTTTGTTAAAATGCATCAAAGAAACACTTCATGGTATATCACCTTTAATTCATTTATTATGTAACTTAGAATTTGTTAATATGAATATAAACTATTTTACTTTTTTTTTTCACTATTTGATTCAAGTTTTGAAGTATTTTAAATAGTGTAGATGAATGATTTTGCAGCATATCACATTGGGTATAACCTTATTAGAAACATAAGGATCACAAATGTTAGAGCACTGCTCGGTCGAACTCGCAAGCGTTGCTATCTCAAGCTTGTTTGTCAAGTTTTGTTTCCAAAACTATAAGTCTTGATTTCTAGTCTACTTATATCTAAGTCTCGGACTAAGATAGTAAGTGTAGTTGAGCTCTAGACTCCACGACGTTCATCATGCAAAGACGAAGAACTACTCAAGGAACTGGTGGAACTTCATCGAAAAAAAGGTATGTGGAGACTTGAACTTATCTATCACTCAAAAGTCTATCTATTTTATCTCCTATCTTGAGACAAAAGTCGTATTGCTATATAGACTTCGATTATACACATGTGCTATTTCGAGCCAAGTTTATCTCGCTTATCTATTTCTCGAAATATGTGTTGGTAAGCTTTTTCTTTGGCCAAGTTCATCTTTACTCGTGAAGAAAGTCATGTTGATCATTTCAATAACTTGAAAATCGTTTTGATGAAAAATAGTTTGTGAATAACAACTATATAACATCCTCTAAGAATGTTTCAATAATTGAAATAAGAGTTTAGAATATATTACCATGAATGGATATAAACATTGTATATGAATTCATACTTGTGTAAGTCCAAAATCCTTGAACCAAAGTATGCGGACTTTACTGGTTTAGGATAACCGGAGCTAAGTCCGCGTACCTGTACGCTATTGTCGGAAGTTCTTTATCTCATGAATTTCTGCTGGAGTTTGTGAACTGAAAACAAGATCAGTCCGGGTATTTAAGTATGTGTACCGGTATGCGTACTTAAGTGGGTTATTTTCTAAAAACGGTTTATTCATGAACTAAGACATTTATAAATTAAGGAATGCAATCTTTTCAAACTGTGGCTATAATGTTCATGAATCGATTCGAGTGAATCAAAACTGTTTTTGCTTCGATTGTGTCTTGTATACTTCTATGAGATCTAAGTAATTGAACTACTCTCTAACTAGTTCTTTTGAGTCATTTGAACTAGTTATGGTGAAGATGAATAAGGCTGATGTGAATACCAATATTCTGCGGAGCACGTGTCACTATCTCAGTGGTCGCATACAAGATAGCTGTGTAGCCCTCGCTATACAGAGGAATCCGAGTGACAGAGGATACCTTCGTAGATCTACTTTATCTCGTCCCAAGAAAGGATGCCTCAACGTCTAAGATGAAAGAAGTAAAAGCCTAGTCTATGGGGAGGCAGTTGGCGAAGGGACAAAGGTAGATGACATATCTAATCAGCATTAAATGCACAAATATCTTATCTGCACGCATAATCAAGGCACGTGGAGAGAGATGATATGGCGGAACCCGATTGGCAGAGGCTGGCGGTGAACGAAGGTACAATCTGTACTAAGGATGGGAAGTTCCCGAAGGAACGTGGGTCAGCTGAGGTGGTAAAGTTC